>NC_044064.1:12348638-12396138 GCF_902167405.1 Gadus morhua
ATGCATCTCTCCCTGACTGACGTTGGGGGGTAACATAACATACAACCTAACTGTTTCTGTGGCTCACCGTGTTCCTTTCTAGATGCCCTCAATTTACTCCATGCAGAGTCCCGATCTTTGCATGGTTTCTACTAAAGGCCACGGTTGTGCAATGCTGTTTTTAAAGAAAGTACCGATTTGTGGGTGAGCGGGAAAACCACTCACCTCCAATACAGCTATCTTGACTAGCTTTCTTATTATTGACGTGGTTCCACCTCCGAGAAGCCTATGGACGTGGTGGGGGGCGCCGGATTGATCTATGACGGATTGGCACAGTGGCTAACCGTACTAACAGTGCAAATACAGGACAGATGCCTGGATGGAGTCTCGTAGCGTAACGTATTGCTGCGGTACCAAATGGGGAGGATGGGGGGGGGGGGGGGGGGGTAATATAGGAGATTTACTGTGTTTCAAAAGAGGGACTCGCTCAAGGGGGGTATGTGTAACCTTGGTTCTGCTTTCAGATTAGCGGTTTCGGTTGCAGTTCGAAGCTACTGACCTAGCCGAAGGTATCGACTTCTTCAGGATGAAGTCTGAGGGCAGTTTGATGGAATAGCCATTCGCATGCCGGATGCTATACCAATGTTTCGGGCAAACGGGTCCACTTTCATCTCTCAAACCTGGATTTAGGGGCCTTGAATCGGATGGATGAAGTAATTCTTCCATTGTTATTATATTATTATGCATGTAATATTTAGTGCTGTCAAGCGATTCAAATATTTAATCGTGATTAATCGCATTAATGTCACAATTATTTTTTTCTATGATAAATATCCCTTGATTTCTTTGTCCCATTATTTTTTCTCATTTTAATGCTCTTATCAACATGGAGAAGTGCATCGGCTTGCCTTGTGCAAATGTTTTTTCATCATAACAACATTGGCATATTGACCAAAACAGGACGATACAAAAAAAGGCTATAGTGCAATTAAACGATGAACAAACAAACATACTGCCTTGAACATAGCAGTCAGGATACTGCTTCTTTGTTCTTTGAGCCAAAAATAAATAAAAATAAAATTGCGTTTGCGTTAACGCCGTTAATAACGCGTTTAACTGACAGCACTAGTAATATTGACTATAGACTCGCTCAGACGTGATAAACTTTATCATGTCTGAGCTAAACTTTATCATGTCTGATAAAGTTATAGAACCACACAAACATAATACTTTGTACCTCTTAAACCTTGATAGAGGGCCATTAAAACTGACCGGTAAAGTAATCGCTCCCGCAAATTAGGCCTACTAGATATGCTCACTCAGACATGATCACTTTTAAAACTCGCACCTGGATAAATCCCATTGAATCCGCACCATCAAGCCATTATTGGTCTTAATCATATTTGACAATAGGCTCCCCTTTCACAGTAGGCTGGTCGGAGGCCAGCAATAACAGCATGTGTCGAAGCGCCTCGGCTGCTCATGAAGAATGTCCGTGTCTCCGGAGGCATGGGACTCGTATAACATTGCGTCACCGATAAGACAGTCGTGCATGACCTAAAAAACATTGCGTCCGACCCGGGCCCTTGGACCTGTTGACTACAGAGTCACACGAAACTGAAAGCATTGGCATTTGAATGGCTTAATCTGAGAATCATTGACATGTAATCCAGACCTGAAACTCATGTGTATGATAATTACGGGAATCCCCGCCACACAATAACCTAAACAAAATCATATCCAACCAGTTTTAACAAGCAGCTTCTGCGCACTGAATAGTACATGCAGTTGCTTTTACGCAAGGGTCCCACAGAAAGGAAGATAGCATATAAGATCGAAGAAGCTCACAAGATTGTTTTTCCTAGGTGCTTTCTCTTCTAAATCACAGAGAGAGCCTGCGGGTGTCCCAACAAGTCTCGTCAGGCCACCTTTCCCCTTCCAACCCCCAAAATAAAAAGCTTCCTTCAGCCAGCGATGCAGCAGCAATCGATAGAAATCGGCAAAAAAAAACGATTATGGACTTTTTTTAAAACCTTACCTGGGAGATGGACATGTTCAGGTAGACGAAGAGCCCCGTGGTGGACGCGATCTGCAAAACGACCACCACGATCACCACCATCGCCACCCACATCTTGGAGGGGGCTTCGCGGCGATCCCTGTCCCTCTGCCCGGCCGCGGGCACCATCATGTACGTGGTGGACTCGTTGCTGACGGACCTGAAGTAATCCTGCTGCTGCTGCAGTTGCTGCTGAGTGCTCGGGGTGGCCATGGCATCCCGCACGCGTGGGTTACAACAACACGACGGAGCAGGGAACCGAACCACCGACCCACCGGACGAACGACGGGAGGGGAGCAGAGCGAGTAGAGCAACAAATGGTTAGAGTTCCGTGTCCATCAACGGCATTCGCGAACTTTTTCCTGCAGAGTGGAGCGTTGTGTGGGAGAGTATGGGGGTCGAAACAAAAAAAAACCCAAGTAGGACGAGATCCCCGGGTTCACTGACAGTTGAGGAGAGAAAGAAGTGGAGAAACCGTGACCATGTTTGATAGGCGGTGGAGTGGATGTGTATGGGCTCCGAGACGACCCAGACTAGCAGCTCTCAATTCTTAAAGCCGGGAGGGGCTGGACTAACTTCTGCATTACCTTAAGGAGCTGCTGAAGAATTCTCTCTCTCTCTCTCTCTCTCTCTCTCTCTCTCTCTCTCTCTCTCTCTCTCTCTCTCTCTCTCTCTCTCTCTCTCTCTCTCTCTCTCTCTCTCTCTCTCTCTCTCTCTCTCTCTCTCTCTCTCTCTCTCTCTCTCTCTCTCTCTCTCTCTCTCTCTCTCTCTCTCTCTCTCTCTCTCTCTCTCTCTCTCTCTCTCTCTCTCTCTCTCTCTCTCTCTCTCTCTCTCTCTCCCCTCTCTCTCCCCTCTCTCTCTCTCTCTCTCTCTCTCTCTCTCTCTCTTTCGCGGTCTCTCTTTCGCGGTCTCTCTTGCGCTCTCTCTCTCTCTCTCTCTCTCTCTCTCCTCTCCTCTCTCTCTCTCTCTCTTTCGCGGTCTCTCTCTCTCTCTCTCTCTCTCTCTCTCTCTCTCTCTCTCTCTCTCTCTCTCTCTCTCTCTCTCTCTCCCTCTCTCTCTCTCTCTCTCTCTCTCTCTCTCTCTCTCTCTCTCTTTCGCGGTCTCTCTTTCGCGGTCTCTCTTGCGCTCTCTCTCTCTCTCTCTCTCTCTCTCTCTCTCTCTCTCTCTCTCTCTCTCTCTCTCTCTCTCTCTCTCTCTCTCTCTCTCTCTCTCTCTCTCTCTCTCTATTAGTTCGCATGATTGCTGTATCAATTAGTCGGAGAGGGCAATACATTATTGTTTTTTATTTTGTGAGTATGGACAAAAAAGGCGAACAGTTATCGGTCTATTAAATATTAATGCTGCCGTTCAACGGTTTATTTTACTCAGCGACTTCTCAGTGACATTAATAAAGATATAGATTGGCATTGAGCAGCCTCAGATTTTAGCGAAACGCAGGACCGGCAAGTAGCATTTTCTATGAATAATTTTAAAAAAATCCCCAACTAAAGATTAGAAAGGCTAGTCTTCCAAATGTCAAATCCTTTTAATTTTGGTTTTCATTTCTTTTTTTTGTTGTCTGAAACACTGCTCTTATTTTACAATAAATTAGCTTCTTTCCGAAAAACGCTAGCTGGTTTGCTAGCCGTTGGAAAAACATTATAGCGAAACAAACTAAGCAACCTCGCCACTAACCTCGCTCATTTAAATCAAGTGCAGCAGTCTCACTATTGAGCCTCTATAACTTCTTGAACATTGATTGTCCTTAAGATAAACCCGGGCTTGAAACACTTTGACATCGTGAAGGTGTGTCAATTTGAGAAATACAATGCTTCGTAGGTATGGGTATTGTTATAACGTTTAACGTTTTTGTAACTCCAGTTCTGTAGACGCTACTACATCACTCGAGACATTTCAGCAGCAGTAACAATAAGGTTCATTGGGAGAGTTTGCTGTCCCATCAACCACAAGTATCATCTATTAGGTGAATACCCATGTGACAACAACTCAGGTGTTCTGTATCAGAATCACTGCCAAGTCAGATACATTTTAATTCCTATAGCGAGAAATCGGTCATTGAGAATGAGGAAACACATTTTTTCTGAGCTATCATCCTCATGAATCCATTATGCACTTTGGCTTTTTTGGCTTGGTGCTTGTTCAAGAGCTCCTAACCACAGATGGCTCAATGCTCTGTAGGCCTACAGCTGCCGAGGCATAGCCTTGTAGGAAGTGGATAGGCCTGCTTATCACTGTTAACCTGTTAACCTGGCTGATCTGGTCAGCAGCAGGGAGCCCGGTTACGGCTCATGCATCTAACCAGTTCGGCCCCAATTCATTGATTCTCACCTTTTTTTTTTTTTTTTATCTTTAAGCATAAACTAGCAAGCCCCAGCGACAGCTGCTTACGGAATTCTGTGCTATAACTCTGTGAAAGTGTTTTTATTCGCTGAAAGTGAGGTGTGGAATTCACCACCAAAGAACTGCCCCTAGGGTTCTTGATGAGAATTCACCAACGGCCAGGATAAAATTAGCCACGGTGAGCTCAGCTGCGACCTACCCTTCAATGGCAGGCTAGCTCTCTCAGCCAAGTCACCAGCTCTTAAATCCGAAGGGGCGGTTGAAATGTTATCGCCATTGTGGCATTTTGTATCACAGTGAAGCACCAAATGTCTATTCAGCTTTCTCCATGAATAATAACGCCTGTTATACATATTGTTATAAGACATTTAGTTAATTTGTCAATAAGTGTTTCGTTTTGAGAGCACATGAATAGTATATTTCACATCATATGTTTGGTGCAATATTACTTTGCTACAAAGATATAAGTCTGCCCTTGTGCTTCAAGCATAGCCGACAGTTTCCTTCTCAAAGCAGGTCGGTGGGACCACCAGAACGTCATCGAGAGAAGTTTTATTCGAACAACACTGTTGTTTAGTCTCAAAGCACTTTGAAGGGGCGCATCATACTCCTCCCCCCTCACCCTTGGTGGCCCACAAGGTCACAAAAAACTCCCTGAATCCTGATGAGCTAGAGAAAAGACACTGCAGGGATACACATAGGGATGATTAGGGGTGCAGTCAGAGACGCTGAGTGCTCACACTCAGATAAAATACTAAGCTAAACAACAAGATGAGTCAGAGAGAGAGAGAGGAAGCAATTTGGGACTTAAACCCATGGGTTCACACCGGCTGAGGGTCTGAAAACAAAGGAGGGGGGGGGGGGGATGTTTTCGTAGTTCTTGGCTTTACACAGATGCCTACACGTGCAACTTCAATGGCCTTCTGAGGTCCTACTTACTCAGGTTTCATCAATTCATTGGTTTTCGATCCCCTTCTGTTTTGAACCCTGTTTGGATAATGTCATCAGTTTGAACCCTATGTTTTCACAGTCACAGGATCAGCAGCATAGATTACGTGCACGTTAAAACAAACTAAGAAACCTTTTATAACAACATCTTTGAACTATTGATGATATGCACATGGGGAACAGAATCTCTGTGATCTACCCTTGAGGATCGTCATTATCCAAGCACACCACAAAAATAAGTACTTTTGCCGTTGTATAAATCAGCCGTTTGCCAAAAATTGACGCTATCAGGCGTCTTTGTGTTGCCATCATGCTTATATCTGGGATCCTATTCAATTACCGATTCCTTGATTAGCTGGTTGCTGTTGGCCATTCATTGTTGATAAAAGGCAGTTAAAAATTGAGGTTGATTTGGTTCTTGCTTTGCCAGAAAAGAATTGCCGTTAGCAGTAGGGGATTTCTGTTAGCCACTAAAAAGAAACACGAGACCAAACAAATGAAGATGACCCAGCACTTCACCAGAGAGACAGGGTTTGCTTGTGTGATGGACCCACAATGCACCACTTGTGCAATATTTTATACTTAGAATGGACAACTAACACACATTAAATAGAACGGGATGCGTCTTAATTGACATTGTCTAAGCCTTTTCCTAGACTGCCTCAAGGAGTTTTTGACGAATGCCGTCACCAGCAGCTGGTTGAATCTTAAACGGGAGTTCCTAAATCTGACTGTCAAGATGAAGAACGTGGTCCACGGTCTCCTCTTCCCTCTCCTCCCCCACCTCTTCCTCCAACTCATCATCCCTGTCCTTCTTCCCCTCTCCTTCCCTCCTCTCCTCCTCCCCCTCCTCTTCCTCCAACTCATCATCCCTGTCCTTCTCCTAACTCTCCTTCTCTCCTCTCCTCCTCCCTCTCCTCCCCCTCCTCTTCCTCCAACTCTTCATCCCTGTCCTTCCCCTCCCTCTACTTCTCTCCTCTCCTCCTCCCTCTCCTCCCCCTCCTCTTCCTCAAACTCATCATCCCTGTCTTTCTTCCCCTCTCCTTCCCTCCTCTTCCTCCACGTCCTCCTCCCTGTCCTCCTCCTCCCTCTGTAATACAATTTAGTTTTGCGGTATGGTTCCACTATTTCCTGGGGCTCCCTGCTGTAGGATTTGACCTATATATCTCATCCCATGATATAGGTTGCATACAATACAGAGCAGGCCCATAGCAGGTGGAGGCTGGGGAGGTGGGTATGATCAGCACACTTCGCAGAGTGTGTGTTTGAGATCTTCCATTGACCGCCTATCAGTGTACGCCTTGATTGGGATGTGTTAGCGGTCAGCTGATAGGGGGCACATGACTAGAGTGTCCTGCCAGAGGTAGCTACGCCCACGTGTTTGTGTGTGTGTGTGTGTGTGTGTGTGTGTGTGTGTGTGTGTGTGTGTGTGTGTGTGTGTGTGTGTGTGTGTGTGTGTGTGTGTGTGTGTGTGTTTCTGTGTGCGAGCCATTCAAAAACCAAGAGCACACACCCAACACACAGAGGAATTCTAAGTAGGAAATAAGAAGGGATGTAGAGACCTCATATGCCATGGGTTTAAACCCACACAACCAACCAACCAACCATCTCTCTCACTCTCTCTCTCTCTCTCTCTCTCTCTCGCTCTCCCTCCCTCTCTCTCTCTCTCTCTCTCTCTCTCTCTCTCTCTCTCTCTCTCTCTCTCTCTCTCTCTCTCTCTCTAGACGAACATCTAAATTAAACTGATCTCGTAATCACACTGCAGTGCTCACCCATCACCTGCTCTGTATTCACACGCTGATCACACACACACACACACACACACACACTAATACACTACGGGATACACACATACACACAAACACATGCACTCACTCAAGTACACTAGATCACGCACACACCTATCTGACCATTATGCTTCTGCTTCTGGAAAAATGCCACCCTCTGACATCACACAAGCATTTCCCCAGATGTGTGTATTTGCGCAGATGTGTGTGTGCGTATGTGTCTGTGTTTGTAAGGGGATGTATGAATGTTTGCATGCAATTGAGTGTGTCCATATGGGTGTGTGTGCGTTTGTGTGTGTGTGTGTGTGTGTGTGTGTCCATAAGTGTGTGTGTGTTTGTGTGTGTGTGTGTGTGTGTGTGTGTGTGTGTGTGTGTGTATTGAGATCAGGGGGTGAAACCACAGCTGTCTGCCCAGCCCAGCTTGCCTGTGTGCATGTGTGTGAATGTGTGTGAAAGCGTGTGCACGCGTGTGTATGCATTTTCCCATGGTGACCATGGTCATCAATGTGGGAGACGTTAGAATCAGCATTCCTGTCGTACACAGGGGGAATATCACACACACAATCACACGTATACACATACAGATACACACACATTCTGATCTAGAACACTGTCCAAAAGAACATTGATACAACAGCATGAACAAAATCCGTTGCAGAAAACCAACACACATCTTAGTGTGTGTTAGTGAAAGCGCATTGCCATCTAACAATCTTTGATTCATGAGACCATGAAAGTCAAAATATACCCTAGAATCGTAACTCGCACGCTAACTTGAGCCGCGACTCTTTGGGTCTCGGGCTGTCCGTGCGCTTCCTGTCCGACAGACGGACTCAACCTACCTGTTTGCCGCGCAGCGGCTGTCGCAAAACACAAGGTCAATGTGGGCTCAAAGGTCAAATGTGTACCAAAAGGTCACACAAACCGGATGCATGTTGGCATCTATATCTTAGCCAACATGTATACCTATATAGATTCACTTGGTTCTTCAGTGTGTGTGAGGGGGCCAACGTGTGATGCTATCAATGTTGGGATTGAGAAGAACACTGAAACAATCTGTTTCCCTAACTGTTGGATTTGAGAAAACCCAGCGAGACATCTGCTCCCATTCCCATCCAGTGTTTTGGCGTATAACAAAGCACATTTAACGATGTTAAAGAAATGAGTAGCGGCCGTCTGTCATGTGAATCCTTCAAGATTCTAGGACCCCTCAGAGTTCAAAGCATTCTTAAATTCCTAACTTCCTCCACTTGTCAGATACAACTTATACAATATAGTTTAGTCAATATTCAACCACATGAAATGTAAATCAAACAGTAAGGCAACAATTAAATTTGGTCATATTTGATTTTATTATTTGCAATCCCATTCAGTGGAGCTACATTTTCAAGACGTGTGACACGTTGCAACAACAGCTCAAGATCCAAAGATCAGATGGAAGCTATTTCCTTACCAACTCACAGAATAAATGGTTACCTTCAACGAAATCAAATACAGACAAATTACTGTTGGGGGAAAAGTCCACTTACTAATTGGCTCTCTTCCTATTGGGCCAATTACATGACCTTTGTGAGGTCACACATTTTCACGATTCAGGTTGCGTAATTAAATACTTTTGGTGATAGGATAAGAGGCTTTGGAATAGCTGTTCGTTGTTCCTCCTCTCAGACGAAATGTCTTGTGTTCAAACCCCCGTGTCCACAGACCAAACCGTAGGCAGCCTTGAACAAGATACTCATAATCCAACCTGCTTTTTAATGAATTGACTCTCAAATGTGTACGCTGTGTATTCTACCAAATACCAGAGGGGGTACGTGTATATCATATATATTTATCCAACAACAAAAATAACAAGGACAACACAGTTACGAAATTAATGTGAATTCTGAGCCATTAACTGATTGCGTTGATAATTGGCTTATTAAAAGATTTTTTTATAGGACACTGGAAGTCTTGTGCTGCAGCCTAGTGGACATGATGGTGTACTGATATCCATCTGTAAAAAAACAACAACAGCAAGAACGTACATTTTTCTAAATGTTATGGAATATGTTGTTGAAGTACTTGGATGGTCCCTTCTGTGCATGCTTGTGCCATGGTAACCTTACGGAGGGACGAGGTGACGATGCTGTGAGCCAGCCGGTCAGCCATGCAATGAAGACGACCCTCACCATCATCACTCGCCTCAGTGGATCTTCTCTGACCGATATCCATCACCCCCTCACCAACCCGACCGGTCACCCACTCCATGATCTCCTCAGTCAGGTCCTCCATGTAAGCCGCCATTTTGGCTCCATCCCACTGCTGCTGCCGTTGAGCTCCTTCTCCACCATCACCTCCATAGCGGTCCGCCATGAAGCCCGACGAGAGCTCCTCGCCGTGGGGGTCTCCCATCGACAGTGAGCGCACCACGTGCTCCACCAGCGCCACCCGGTGGTCATCATCGGTACAGAAAACGTTCCCCAAAGGGCCCCCTTCGCTCCGTCGGTCCTTGGGCTTCGGGGGAGGTGGAGACGGAGTCGGCAGGAACTCTCTAGCCAATCCGTCGTTCAGCCTCCTGGAGAAGCTGCCTCCTCGGCCCTCCCGCTCCTGCTCCGGGACGACGGGCGAGGTCGGGGGTGCATCGGGGTAGTCCAGCGACCCCACAGCGGTGCACTCCAGCTGGGATGGCGGAGGGGGGTTCCAGCCCTGGATGGGTTTCCCACGAGAACACGTCTCTCGAAGGGCGGAGGCAATCGTGGCTGAGGCGATGAGTCCAGCCAGGACTTCCACAGAAGATTCCTCCTTCAGGTCCTCTTCCTCCCCTCCTGCTTGCTCTTGGTCCAGGGGGTCTTCATCGTCGTCAAAGGAGAGGAAGGGGTCCTCCTCCTGGTGCTGGTGGAGGTCGGCGTGGAACAAGCTGAGAATGTTCCGGGCCATGGCGGACCCAAAGCGTTCGGGGAGGCCCAGGCTCAGAGGAAGGCGTTTTAGAACATCTGATAAGTTAAAATAAGGTTCCGGAATTGGTTCTAGAACCCGTGGTAGGTTGGAAGGAGGTTCCAGAATGGGTTCTAGAACCCCTGATATGTTGAGGGGAGGTTCTGGAATGGGTTCTAGAACCCCTGATAGGTTGGGAGGGGGCTCTGGAATGGGTTGTTTGTCTTTAACCGACTTTTCTCCATCTTCTTTCATCATGAGAACCTGCGAGATCCAACATTAAAAGATTTAGTTATGAAATTTATTTGGGTTGACTAAACAAAAGTACTCTACTCATGTTTAGATGAATGATGGCAAACCTAATTGAGTGCTTAAATTGTTTCTACAACATTTAGTTACTGGATTTACTGCTTGATAACAGGCTTCCGTTTTTTTTTTTTTTTTTTACCACAAGCAAGCTAAAGCTCAACTTAGGACATTTACAGATATTCATCTGATTTAAGTCATCTGACAGTGCACTTGAGTCAGTGAACTAAGATCAATATACTAATGCAATGTTGTGGACACAAATGGCCAGTAAAATGTAGGAACCAATGACAGAAGAGAGAAAGAAAGAAAGAAACTAAGAAAGAAAAACAGGGCTAGGAAATGATCCCATAGACAAATAATCAGAGCACGATGTTGCATGTAAGAATAAAAGTGTTGAGAGCTTCATAGTTGTTGACACTCAATAGAGAGCCAAAAGAAAAAACAGAATGACAGAAAGGGAAAGACCAACTCAGAAACAGAGAATAAGATGTTTGTTATAGAAAGTAAAAGTGCTGAGAGGGAGGCAGGAAATACAGAGGCTTGTTGTTGGCTTTCTGTACCAAGATCATCCTCTAACCAGAATGTGGTATTCATTTTATCACGCTTTTAACTAGCGTGGCCACATACTATTAAAATACTATGAATACTACACAACTGTACTTATACTACACTACTATTTACAATCAGACCAATTAGACTGATAGACAGACAATAGACCAATTACCACTGAATCCATAGTCAGTGAACACAGAGATTGGTCACTAACCTGTAATATTCTACGTCTTAATGCTTTATCTTCTACCGTTGTGAGGTAGAGATGGAGTGGAGTTGTCGGGCTTACCAGGGCAGCGAGCGGGCCGGTCTTGACAGAGAACTGTCAGAGATGCAAATGTGGTGATCAGGAAGTGGATTGAAACTCAGGTTTAGTTTTTCTTCCTGTGCGTGTGCACAAGGTGTGAATGATCGTGTGTTTGCTTGTGTGTGTGTCTGTATGTGTGTGTGGAGGTACTCTGTATATGTGTGGTTAGTTCTCTCTCTCTCTCTCTCTCTCTCTCTCTCTCTCTCTCTCTCTCTCTCTCTCTCTCTCTCTCTCTCTCTCTCTATATATATATATATATATATATATATATATATATATATATATATATATATATATATATATATCTCTATATATATCTCTATATATATATATCTCTATATATATATATATCTCTCTCTATATATATATATATATATATATATATATATATATATATATATATATATATATATATATATATATATATATGTATACTCAAAACTGGTGAGCTTCCAACACTGTGAGATGGAAACAAAACCGAAAACTAAAGCATATTTCTCTCCATCATGAAACAAATTTGTCCTTGGATGAGAATGGTAGAAACAGAAAACAGAAGACCAAATAAAACATGCAAGGTTATACAATATGCAGATAGTCTATAATAATAATAATAATAATAATAATAATAATAATACATTTAATTTAGAGGCGCCTTTCAAGAGACCCAAGGTCACCTTACAGAGCACATGTTCATCATAAATCGTTTAAAAAACAAGACATTGTGAAAAAAAACAAACAAACTTGAAACTCAGGTTTAGTTTCTCTTCCTGTGCGTGTGCACAAGGTGTGAATGATCGTGTGTTTGCTTGTGTGTGTGTCTGTATGTGTGTGTGTGAGGTACTATGTATATGTGTGGTTAGTTCTCTCTCTCTCTCTCTCTCTCTCTCTCTCTCTCTCTCTCTCTCTCTCTCTCTCTCTCTCTCTCTCTCTCTCTCTCTCTCTCTCTCTCTCTCTCTCTCTCTCTCTCTCTCTCTCTCTCTCTCTCTCTCTATATATATATATCTCTATATATATATATCTCTATATATCTCTCTATATATCTCTCTCTCTCTCTATATATCTCTCTCTCTCTCTCTCTATATATATATATATATATATATATATATATATATATATATATATATATATATATATATATATATATATATATATATATATATATATATATATGTATAAACTGGTGAGCTTCCAACACTGTGAGCATATTTCTCTCCATCATGAAACAAATTTGTCCTTGGATGAGAATGGTAGAAACAGAAAACAGAAGACCAAATAAAACATGCAAGGTTATACAATATGCAGATAGTCTATAATAATAATAATAATAATAATACATTTAATTTAGAGGCGCCTTTCAAGAGACCCAAGGTCACCTTACAGAGCACATGTTCATCATAAATCGTTTAAAAAACAAGACATTGTAAAAAAAAAAAAAAAAGTACACATAATAAGTACACATTGTATTACTGGCGACGGCCCGTGATATCGGTAAGTTTATCAACTGACAATTTATCAAAATAAAGCATATTTTTGATCCAAATGTGGTTCTATCTTGGATCCAATATTTTGGAATATTTGCCTACTTTTGAAGTAAGTATGATAATTTGTTTGTATTCATTAACAATAATGAATCATCTTTTTTGATTTCACAGTATTTTGATCAAGATAGTTCTAATTAGAGATGTACTTTATTATTTGAACATTAAGCAACATACATGAGTTTCATCCTTTCTAAGTTTTCAATATTCATGGTAAAACCGACATGCGTTTATTATCTTGAAACATCTAGCACTCAAAACTAGAAAATCTAGCGCTCAAAACCGACAAATTATGAGATATGTTCTTGTGAAGCTAACATGCTCAGTCTAGACGAAAAACGTCAACAAAGTACCAAATACTGAACTCTTATTGGTTGCTAAGAAGTTTGAAAATACCAGTGCCCCGCCTACTTTATAAAGAGGATTTCTTGTTGAGCAGTCGGTTAAGCCGGGCGGTGATCTGCAATATACATGGTCCATGACCCATGATAATCCTAAAATAGAATATAATGTAAAAAAAATCTATGTTTGACCTTACTTTTACATATTAAATGTTTTTGAAGCGCTAATATACCATGGTATATGTTTTTAGACCGCCTGACGGTTGACTCTACCAATAAAACAAGCACCCCCTAACAACGGCATTCCACGCAGCTTTCTGATTGGTTGGCGGCAGTGGAATTCCAGCCAATGGGTATGCAGGGCACAACATTTGGAATCCCAGCAATCCCACTTTGAGTTTTGGACCTTTGAAACAAACAACTGTTCAACGCAGTGAAGCTTGCCTGAGATCATTGAGTATTACAGCTTACATGAAGTCTGTTTTCACCGAGAATTATCCTCACGGTAAGGAAAAGCTTCCAGAGAACTTTTTCTGACTTACTTTCATTGAAATCGGAAGTGATATGGCTACGCCTCATTGCGGACAGACTTGCACATGTAACGGAAGCATGCAGTGTTCAGTGTCTTCTAACGCTGCAAATATACTTTGATAAACTTTGTATTGGTCAGATGGTAATGCTAATTGGTGGCAACTTCAAAGTGGGATATCGATACATTGCATTTTTTTTCAACTGACCCGCCAATTTTATGCTTCTTTCTTCTAGTGACCCCTGTGTTTCATTTTTAAAACGACTGCAAGAAACCGCCAAGGAATATTAAGAAGCAATGCCTTTCACACGGGGAAAGAAACCCACGACTGGCCTCGCCAGCAAAATACCAAGGTTGGGCAACGTTAACCCGGAGAAGAAGGTAAGCGTCTCATTCAACCAACTTTAAACCTAGGAGCCTATAGCCTCGGTAGGAGCCTGCTACATTTAAATAGCCTGGCGGGCCACCGGCCTGCAGAACAATGGTGCTTTGCAGGGCGCCTTGGACCGATTTAAATCTCCCCTCCTAGTGAAAATGCTTCCTAAAATCTAAATTGCTCAGTGTTTTTATATGTATATGTAGTAAATGTTTGAAAACTCTACAGATACAACCACTTACCACCTAACAACTTATTATCATCTTCATTTAATTTTTCACCTGCATTTTTTACATCTGTATATGTAGGTATTATGTTTTGCTTGTCCTGCCAAATTTGAGCTATCATTGCCCTTATTTGTGTCTCTTTTTTTTTAATCATAAGATATCTCCATATTTTTTGCTTGCCGTTGTCACAAGAAAGGTCCCTGTTCAGTATGACCCTATGCTTTGCTGTGCATATTATAACTAAAACACCTTGACTTTCGACTTTGAACTTTGGTGTTAATGCAAACCCTTGTACCTTCCGGTTCAGGAGGATGGCCCTCAGGTGAAGAGGTCATCGTCCCCCCCACACGGGGCCCCCAAGAAAAGGACCGCCTTTGTTGACATCACTAACGTATGTCCACACCGCCGACTTTGATCTATTTATCCACTGCTCTACATGAAACACAAGGACTGAGTTTAAAAGGAGAATATTTTTCTGTGGTCGATTTAAGCAGATGGCGACGGCACATAAAGTTAATCGATAGTGGGCATGGTTTTAAGAATCAGTTTACAATTATAGTTTCCATTTCAATGTTACACATCCACGCTCCCAATTCATTTAAGTCTATCTAGTGTACTGTTTGTTGAGCTAAATTCCTTGAATTGTGCCCCGAGATTAAAAAATGAGTTAGTTATGATGATCAAGTGTGACTGCTCTAATTGGCTACAATGACTGCAATGTACTGCTGTGAAAGCGTAGTCTACTGTAATCGGTAATGTGTGTTTTGCTGATCAAGGGGCCAATATATTATGGTATGTCGCCTAGGGCATGTGATGTCTTTGGTTTGGATTTGTAAGGCTTGGTTGTGCTGTGATTTACAACACTCGCCTTTTGCAGGCTAACTGAAAGCTTAATGTATCAAGGGGTTCAAAGGTGAGAAATTGTGAATTCTAGATAGCATCTAGTCTAACTTGGTTTAGTCTGTTATAGAATAGAAACTTTAATTGCCACACAACAAAGTTGGTGGTCTTTTTTTATTTATAATCTATAAAGAAATGCTGTGGTGTTTTTTTAAAGTTTAAACACGACTTTGAATTAATTGGTAATTTGCTGATTCTGTTCTGCTTCGAGAAGTTGCAGATTGCCCTTTAGAGCGCTTGTTCGGCTCTGATGTGGCGGGGGGGGGGGGCTGTTCAGGAGTCAAGCTGTAGGCCCTGTTGAACCTAGTTTCTGGTTGTGTGGCTTCAGTGTGTGTGTGGTAGGGGAAAATGGAGTTCATGGAGTTCTGACTGTTTCTGCACACGTGCAGAGACAGAACACAATTCCAGGATCAAAACCAAGACTGTTGTTATTCCAGCACTCGGTAAAATGAGGAGTTGGTCGCAGGATAGTGTAGTAGGGGATAGGAGTGATGACTTGCAGAATGAAAGTTCTGTGTTAAAGACCTCAATGTCTATAGTTCACCTGTAGGCATCCTCATGCAAGATGACCCTTAATGGCTCCTTAAATGACATGTTTCTACAAGAAAATTACTTGGTGTTCCATCAGATTCAAATATCTTGAACTTTTAATCTAAGTATCTTCCCTACAGCGATAATGGATATTCCCTATGTTCAGAGTGTTCCCTATGTCCCCAGGCCCACAAGGTCCAGATCTGCCTACCTGGCAGGAGGAAGGATGCCACTAAGAAGCCGACAAAGAAGCCAATCACCAAGACAGTGACCTCCAGGAAACAGGCCAACCTCAAACAGTGAGCAAACACAATTCAAGAGGGTGAAAGTCACAAAAGATGCCCAAGTAAAATCCTACTGTGTAGGGATCGTTCTTAATGCTCTGTCTGTCTCTCTTCTGTTTCTCTGTCTCTCTCTTTTCTCTGTTCCGCCCTTCATCTTCTCTATATGTGCCTCTGCTCTCTGTCTGCCGGTGTCTCTCTCTTCTCTGTCCCTCTCTCTTCTGTGTGTCTCTCCCCTCCTTGCCTCCGTCCCTCTGCGTCTCTCTAGGTCGTCCTCGTTGAGTTCTGATGGCCTCTCGGTGGAGGTGGAGGAGGTGAAGATAAAGAGCGATGTGGAGGAGGTGGAGATAAAGAGCGATGTGGAGGAGGTGAAGATAAAGAGCGATGTGGAGGAGGTGGAGATAAAGAGCGAGGTCTTGACCCAGCAGGAGGAGCTGAAGGTGGAGAGCAAGCTCAAGACGGAGGTGGAGGAGTTGGCGACCACAGTAGGAGAACTGGAGGTCGCCGCTGAGACCCCCACGGCCCCCCGGACCTTCCCGGCCCCCCAGAGACCCGAGGTGAGCCCCCCCCCCCCGTCGCTCTCGGGACAGCGGGACTCAAATTCAACACGGCTTTATCGGCAAGGAGACAAAACATCCACATGCATGTCTCTATGTTCATCGGACGTCTCCGGTCTGGCCAGGTCCCTGGGGAGTTTGACGTGGACTTGCAGTACTGGGACGACTGCTGCATGGCCCCGGAGTACGCCAAGGAGATCTTTGACTACCTGAAGCGCAGAGAGGTAAGCCGGCGCTAACTAGCGGATTAACCCAACTCGCCAGCGGCCCAACTGGCTAAGGACCCCGCTTCCTGTTCCTGTGGTTGTTTGTATTTAAGACCGTATGAACTAGGGGTGGACGGTATTATCTGTATAGAAAGTACACCGGGATTTGCCCTAAGAATTCAAGCCGACCCTTTGAAGTGATTGGAAGAAAAAGAGAAGCACTTGTCACTGATGTGTTCGTGTGAAGGCATGCTAATTTGAGACGCGTTCAGACCCCCTGCACACCCCACTCCCGAGGCGCATTTCGCCATCGTGTAACGTTTGAGAATACCAGGGCTGTCGTGACACTGACATTTACCCAACGTCGTCGTTGTCTTTTTCCCCATTTAATTTCTGAAACGGTTCGCTTGGTTCACACAGACTTGTTTTGACATGAAATTTGATTTTAATAATATATTTGAATATCCCTCTAAACAAAAAGCTACAATATCATAATTAACTGTTGCATGCGGTCGTCGGCGGCTTTCAGGTCCGCTCTCGGTTTGAGTGCGACTTGGTAACGGCAGAGCTTCAATGTAAAAAAACATCAAGGTTGTTTCAAGGTCTTTCCCTGTGTTTTAATGTAATGGGTTTTAATGGATGGCGCTGCGCGCCAAGGTGTGGAGCAGCGCTGGAACTAATGGCGTGGCTGTATGGTGGCGCAGGCCTTAGCACTGTTGAAGAGCAAAGAAAGAAAATACCTGCACTATTCTGGATGAGGAATTCGCCAGAAAGGAAGACAAATAACTAGAACCAGGGTCATACTGATTCAGCCGTTTTGTGGGCAGAACGTATTGATCTATTCTGGCCGTGTTTAAACATTGACATACGGCAGTCCTTATATGAAGCAACGGCACTTAGCTCACCTGCTAGTGTCATACCGTGATACATACCGTGATTATTTTCATTTTTACGGTACTAATGTTTTGGGACCACACTGCCCAGCTCTAGTATGAACACCCTAGATTGTTTTGTGTGATGTATATTAGTGCTGTCAAGCAATTCAAATATTTAATGTCATAGTTAACTCACGATTAATAGCAATTTTTTTTGTATGCTAAATATCCCTTGATTTCTTTGTCCCATAAATTTTTCTCATTTTAATGCTCTTATCAACATGGAGAAGTGCATCGGCTTGCCTTGTGCAAATGTTTTTTTTATTGATAACAACATTGGCATATACTGATCAAAACAGGACGAGACAAAAAAAAGGCCTATAGTGCAATTAAACGATAAACATACAAACATACTGCCTGGAACATAGCAGTCAGGCTGCTGCTTCTTTGTTTTGAGCCAAAGAAAAAAAAAAAAAATTAACAGCGTTGAAATTGGTTTGCGTTAACGCCGTTAATAACGCGTTTAACTGACTGCACTCATTTATATATATTAGAGCTGTCAAGCGATTAAAATATTTAATCGTGATTAATCGCATTAATGTCATAGTTAACTCTAATTAATCGCGATTAGTCGCAAATTATTTTTCTAGGCTAAATATCCCTTGATTTTTTTGTCCCATAATTCTTCTCATTTTAATTCTCTTATCAACATGGAGAAGTGCATCGGCTTGCCTTGTGCAAATGATTTTTTATTGATAACAACATTGGCATATACACTGATCAAAACAGGACGATACAAAAAAAGAGCCTATAGTGCAATTAAACGACTGCTTTGAACAAATGTCATTTGAACATAGCAGTCAGGCTACTGCTTCTTTGTTTTGAGCTAAAAAAAAAAAAAGTTTTTTTTTTTTTTTATAAAATAATTGCGTTAATCGCGCAATAAAAATTTTAACGCCGTTAAATTTGGTTTGCGTTAACGCCGTTAATAACGCGTTTAACTGACAGCTCTAATATATATATATTATTTTTTGTCCTCTTACCACTGTATTGTCACGGCTGTACCTGATTTGTAGTTTTCTCTCTCTCACTCTTACTCTCTCTCTGCGGCTGTTTAGGAGAAGTTTGTCCTCTCGGACTACATGTCCTTCCAGCCCAATCTCAACCCCGGCATGAGGTCCATCCTGGTGGACTGGCTTGTGGAGGTGCAGGTGGGTGCACCTGCACGCGTTTCATTGCCTAGCACAGTATACTTTCAATGGGCCGCTTGGCCGAATGTGCGTGGCTGCACCAGAATGACAAAGGAAGCTCGAAAAAATGAAGAGTGATTACTCCGGCTCATTCGGAGCACCCTTTCCGCTTTTCCATGGATCTGACACCCTATCTCTGATCGCCATATTTCTGCTAACCTAATCTTTACTCCGTAAGAGTAGTGACTGACTGGATATCATTTGGATTGTGATAAGATAACACCGCTATACGTGATATGATGCTGTGATATTGTCCCACCAAGCAGACATACAGACTTTAAAAGGGAGTTGCTGTTTTGATAAAGGTGACATGGTGTTTTCATATTTTTTAGCGGTTCAATATTTAAAATGTAGAGCTTCTATAAATATTTATTGCTTGTAGTTGATGTAACTCCCGCTGGCCCCTGGGGATTGGATGTATCAATTTTTTTTAATATGAATATAGAGATGATTGCCTAACCCTATTTCATACCCCTAGTGTGTGGGTGGTTGTGTGCCAGAGGGTATCCTAAAGTCAGAAATATGGGCTGTAAAAAACAAACAATAAATATGCAGCAAAAAGTTGAGGTGAAGAACACTTATTTAAAGTTTTCAGTCTTCTGTACAAGCTGTCTCACTCGAGACAGAGTACCCACACAGAAGTTTGCATTTATGTAGAACTTCCTCAACATCGTGTGTGTGTGTGTGTGTGTGTGTGTGTGTGTGTGTGTGTGTGTGTGTGTGTGTGTGTGTGTGTGTGTGTGTGTGTGTGTGTGTGTGTGTGTGTGTGTGTGTGTGTGTGTGTGTGTGCGTTGCAGGAGAACTTTGAGCTGAACCACGAGACGCTGTATCTGGCGGTGAAGCTGGTCGACCATTTCCTGTCAATCTCGCCCGTCGCCAGGGAAACGCTGCAGCTCATCGGATCCACCACCATGCTTATCGCCTCCAAGTTTGAGGTCTGGGCATGACGGCGTACACATAGAGAGACTGTCTGTCCGTCTTTCCTGTGTTTATATGTGTGAGACAGACGGTTAGTCTGAACATACGAGCGGGTTCCAGGAGGGATGTCTCATGACAGCCAGGCTTGTCTTGAAACGGGGCCAAACACTTGAGACCTAATCCAATTGGCTCCCTCTCAGAGACAAAGTGTCAGATCTGCGACCAAATCAAAGTTGGCTACTACGAGCGCTAAAGGGGACCCAGCCAGTCTAATATTTCCCCGCCCGCCCCCCCTAACCCACCGCTGCCTCTCATTGGCCACCCATACCCCCCTTAACGAGTGGGTTTTTCCCTCTGCCCCGCCGTTCCTCCCTCCATGACTCGTGTCATTAAGCAACCATCTCAATGACTACGTTGCGCCCCTCCTCTCTCATTACACCGATTACTGACACTTTTATCCAAAGCGACTTACGATGAGTGCATTCCACAATTGATGTACAACCCAGAAATTGCAAAAAAGAATGAGTACATAAAATGTTTCAAAAGGCAAACCAATAAAAAATGTATAAGACTGGATCTGCACATATAGGCGGGGGGGGGGGGGGGGGGGGGTAGCGTGCCGCAGTCATAGTGTCGCGGCTGAACCCAGCTCACTGAAACGCTTTATAATAATAATAATAATAATACATTTAATTTTGAGGCGCCTTTCAAGACACCCAAGGTCAACTTACAGAGCATATAGTCATCATACATGTTTTAAAAAGCAAGACATTGTGGAAAAAAATAAATAAATAAACGTAAGCAATAATAAATAAATAAAACAAAAACAATCAAAACAGTAATCAGTTAGACGTTGTGTGCGAGTTTCAACAAGTGAGTTTTGAGTTTATCACTCCTGCCGAGGCGGGCCGGGAAGTTTTGAAGTAGATCCGGGCCTTGACTCTGGCGTTCCCCCCCGGTTACAGGAGCGCAGCCCCCCCTGCGTCGACGACTTCATGTACATCTGCGACGACGCCTACAGACGGGAGGAGGTCATCGCCATGGAGACGAGCATCCTGCAGACGCTGGGCTTCGACATCAACATCCCCATTCCCTACCGCTTCCTGCGGCGCTACGCCAAGGTGTGTGTGTGTGTGTGTGTGTGTGTGTGTGTGTGTGTGTGTGCGTGTGTGTTCATGAGTGTGGGTCTATGCAATGTGTGTGTGATTGGGTAGTGTATGTGGTAACGGTGTGTGTACTTAGGGCTACGAGGAGAATAAACTAGTATTTCTTTCGCTCATTTATTACTTTTTACTAGAGCTGTCAAGCGATTAAAATATTTAATCGTGATTAATCGCATTAATGTCATAGTTAACTCTAATTAATCGCGATTAATCGCAAATTCTTTTTCTATGCTAAATATCCCTTGATTTTTTTGTCCCATAATTCTTCTCATTTTAATTCTCTTATCAACATGGTGAAGTGCATCGGCTTGCCTTGTGCAAATGATTTTCTATTGATAACAACATTGGCATTACACTGATCAAAACAGGACGATACAAAAAAAGAGCCTATAGTGCAATTAAACGACTGCTTTGAACAAATGTCATTTGAACATAGCAGTCAGGCTACTGCTTCTTTGTTTTGAGCCAAAGAAAAAAAAAAATTTTTTTTTTTTTTTTTTTTATAAAATATTTGCGTTAATCGCGCGATAAAAAAATTAACACCGTTAAATTTGGTTTGCGTTAACGCCGTTAATAACGCGTTTAACTGACAGCTCTACTTTTTACATAATGTTTATCTTGAAAGGGCAAGGGTAACGATAGGAACGTTGAGGTTCCAACCGGGCTTGTTGAAGAAGTTTCACCGGTTCTCTTTGACGTTAGCTTGACGTTCTCACCCTCTGTCTTTCCTTCGTCCTCAAATCATTCATCAAAGCGCTTAATCGAGGTGCTGGATACGTGAACTGTAATGTTAGAGGGGTGTGTGTGTGTGTGTGTGTGCGGGCCCTTGCTTTTCCCCGGGGCGTATGAATGAGGATACTTCTGTAGTAATGTATTCGTGTCTGATTGTAAAGGGCAGGGACATTAACAGGGGGAGGAACTCGTTGGGGTTGAAACTGGCTGCTTTTTCTTTTTTCCCGGGGAAAGTTGATGACCTCAGTTGAACGGGTGACCTCTGGGGTTCTAAGAATTCTAACGGAGGAGATGGGAGCAGGTAGCTGGAGCTCTAAATGGTTTTAAATGTGTGTGTGTGTGTCCTTTGTGTGTGCAGTGTGCGGGCGTTGGCATGGACACGCTGACGCTGGCGCGCTACTTCTGCGAGCTGAGTCTGCAGGAGATGGAGTTCCTGCCGGTGCGCGGCTCCCTATTGGCCGCTGGCTGCCTGCTGGTCGCCCTGGTGACCAAGGACCTGGGGGGATGGGTAGGTCCACCACCACACGCGTGTTCCTACTAACACGGCGACAAACTAAATCATGCAACACATAAACCTCTATTAAAAGAAAAGTTCCCACTGAGGACATGGTTTCCATTAGTTACTAACTTTTGATGGCTATCTCTGTATCCGTCTTTCCTCTGGCTCTATCCTTCACTCTCCCCGTCCTCCCTCCCCTTATGTCCCTGCTTCTCTCCCCCTCTTCTCCCTCGGCCTCTCTCCCTCCCCGTGTATCTTTCCCTCTCCTCTATTGTCGTCCTTCTCCCACCCCCGTCTTTCTTTCTCTTAATCCCTCTGTATCTCTCTTCCTCTGTCCATCCCTCTCCCTGTGCCTCCCTCCTCTCCCACCTCCCCCTATGTCTCCGTCTCTCTCTCTCTCTCTCTCTCCTCACCCATCCAGACCCCCATGCTGGAGTACCACTCTGGGTACGGGTTGGAGGAGGTGGCCCCCGTGGCGCGGAGCCTCCAGGCCATGCTCGTCTGTATGCCCGACAGCAGACTGAAGGCTGTGCGCAGCAAGTACGCCCACAAGTGAGTAACCCCTCTCTGATTGGTCCTCGCCTACCGCCAATCCCATGCACTGCGAATCGACTTGAGTGGTTTGGGAGATGTGGGCGTTTCAACCCGCTTCAGGAATGCAGCCGGTGATTGTTAGGGCTGAAAGATTAATCAAATTATAAAACCGACATCGCGATGTAATGGAACACGATTTGCAAATTGCAATGGCTGCAATAAAAGAAAAATTCAGATCAGTAAAACTCGTATTTATGTTTCTTTTTCAATTTTGGACTGGCCTAAACAAAACAGCAGTTTATATGTTGACTGCTTCAATTGTTGTGTTGGTCATACTGTAGAATGATTTTTTGCTTGTGTTTAGTGATTAATAACACAAGGAACTTTAAAAAGAAACATTACTTGCTAAATCACAATCGCAATATTGATTGAAATTCGCAATTACATTATTTCCCCAAATCGTTCAGCCCTAGTTGATTGGTTAGATGAGAATGGATGGTGATTGATTAGATAGGATGAGAGAACAGATGGTGATTTGTTATTTGAGATGAGAGAATGGATGGTGATTAGCTAAATGAGATGAGAGAACGTATGGTGATTGGTTAGATGAGATGAGAGAACGGAGGGTGACTGGTTAGAGTTTGATGAGAGAAGGCATCATTCCCTGGTTTGTTTTTCTTGCAGGGTGTTTTTCGAGGTGGCCTCTCTACCGTTGGTGGAGTTCAATGTCCTGGAGGACGCGTTATCTCAGTGAGGCAATAAACGGACCAGAAAATAGGACATGTACATTTTCTATGCCAGGGAACTTGTAAATATTCTGTGAATAATAATGCTTGTAATATTTATATCGATGTTGTTTGTGGCTTCTGTTTTTCGTTCCCTGTTTTATATTTTTCTTCTTCCAAAATGTTGTATTACATTTCTCGAATCAAGTTAACCGTTTCAAACGTCTTTTAAAAAGAGTCTTCCAGATTTGTTATTCGGTTGAAAAAATGTTATGCCAGTTTTCTTAATCGCAATACTTTTTTTAAGGAATTGTAGTTTTACATGTTTATAAAGGTTTTATTTGAAAGGGTAAGAAATGTGATTGAAAGGGATGTTGTCGTGAATCAACATGGTGACGTTGATCATGTTCATGCCCTTTCTGACGAAAGAAAAAACTAATTTGTATGAAATACTGCTTTTAAAATGACCGTCATAGATGCTCATGAAAATAAAGTGTTATTGTACATGTTTCGTAAATGTTGACTCCTCAAGTAATATTTTGGGCTTTTTTAAAATGTGTGTAGTTCCGTTTTAAAGTAAATCAATGTATTAGATTACATCAAGTTCAACGATGTCACCACCAGGGGTCAGTGATGCACTGGCCTATCCTTCCCACACGCTGAGAAACCTGTCACAAGCATCCCATTTGTCGGCGTCGTTTCTCATCGTCCTTTGCCAATATATAACTAACAAATCTCACGTCTATAAATATACTCAATCGAGGGTTGACAGTGGGACGCCATAATGGGTCATCTATTACACTTGACAGATTAATCCACGCAACGGAAGGCCTCAAAGGCGGCATATGGATGGCAAAGAAGCCATAAAGTTGTTAAAGTGTTTAAAATGCAGCACAGTGCTCCAGTTTGTTGTGAAGGTTTTTCTCTCTTCCCAACCAGCGTTTTGCCACCATTCACACCAGGGCTTGACGGGTTTCATGAATCAGAAAATCGAAGCTGACAGCCGCTGAAAGTAGCACTAAACGGCTCGGGCCACGGTCCAAAACAACCGCGAAATGCTCAGCGCGGTGTGTGTCTGGTCCATCGCCGGGTGACAAGCCCGTAACACACGGTGACGAGCCCGAGTGCCTAGAGGACGCTTTGTTATGACCGTAGACGAGCGAATGCCCATACAGTCGGCATTCTAGGCTGTACAAATATATTTAAAGCGTCTGCGTTAGCCGATCAAAGCGGGCCGTACTTGCGAACCAAAAAAAAAAAAGTAACGGTGTAATGCTTTAGTCAACTACGGAGGGGAACTTATATGCGTTTCTGGGTACCAAGGCAACAGTTCACATAGAGGATGTTGGTGATTATACTGCTGTTTATAATTAATAACGACGAGTTCATAAATAAGTTAATTTGTTAATCTCTTGGAGCACAAACTTTTCCGAGATCTTCACTTTGATCCTCTGGGGCCGGTATTTCAAAATGATCCGACAGGATTAATCCACCTGGATTGGATTAAATCCTGATCAGATCCTGAAAACGGGTATTTCAAAGCAAATCTGATCTTGAAGATTCAGATTCAGATTTGGCAATCCAATCCTGCCTTTGATCCGGATTAAAAGCTGCTGTTGAGTATTTCAAAACTTAAGTGGGAAATCTGGATCAGTTTGATCCTAAAAATCAGGATCACCCTGATCCCACCTCAGAGGTGGATTTGAGGGAGATTACATGTTAAGATTTGAACAGTTGAAGTGTAACTGCTCCCAAAGTTCTTTGTTTAATACAACTAAGCTTCACTGCTGTTTGATCAATGTTTATTTCCTTTTCACGTTCCTTTTTTTTTTCTGCAAACATGCACGCTGTTCACTGCAATGCTTTAACAAATCGGCGTCAGAAGTGCAACACAGAATAAACATTACACTACTGCGTGTAAGTGACATTACAAACTCCAATTAACAAGGAATTATGAAGGAAAAACAATGTGATTTATTAAACAAACAGTGTTAAACTATGCAGTATACATTTCAGTCTTTTAACTGCTTTTCCAGCAACTGAATTCTTAACTTCACTTCTTCTTGTTTAAGAAGTGTTAGTTTGATTTGTTCATTTGTTAGAATTATTTGTTGCTGAGCCCGTTCCGTTTCCACCTTCAGTAGTTCATTGTAGCCATCCCCCTTCTCAGCTTGCCTTTTGCGCTTACATGGTGGTGGTGGTGCCGGTGGATTCCACACACACACACTTAATTTTCATAGCCAAAGCTCAAAAAGTAATGCCATTTGGAGCAAGTCTGTGCAAGTCTCTTCCCACAGACATCTGTAAAGAAAATCTAATATTAAGGTTTTAGGGCTGTCCCCTTTGTTAACAACTGTTTCCTAAAAAGATATGTACAACACATTTTAAAATCTACACACAATGCCTTGCGAGTGAATGCATTCAAATGGACTGTGGACCGCGACATACAGACGCTAGCCTATTTACTAGCTTGTTAGCTCCTTAACACAGGAGTCAATGGAGCAGCGTTAGCTCGCATTAGCGCGAACTCTGCTTAATTAGAGATCGCCGAGCTCTTCTTTCAACTTTGTGCTGATTTACATAATTGGTTAACTCAATATAATGATTGCCTTTCATCTAGTCTGAGGACGCATCAACACTGGCTAAGTTTATACTTTAATTCAGAGACAATAGTTGAGCTAGCTTCTCCTTTTTCTGTAAAATGTTGGCTCCATTTCCTGTTTCCAGTCTGTGATCCAGGGGGCGGGACGGATTTGGACATCCCAATCTGCCGGTATCAGGATCACTCTGATCCAATCCAGCAAAGTTTTGAAATACCGGGATAGATCAGGTTGATCCGTGGCTGAGGACAGGGGGATTTGGATATCCGGATCATTCTGATCTGGATTACAAGTTTTGAAATATCGGCCCCTGAAGATGTCTGTCGCCCTGTTATTTCCCTCACTCACGACCCAAGCCAAGAACACTGTGATAGGCTACTTAGCTTCATTTTCGTCTGGAAACTTTGCTAAACCGGACTATCATAATAAGCAACCTTCCGGCTTGCATAGGTTTATCGTCACCCTTTATTCGAGAAACTGCATTTTCCGAGAAAAAAGGTCGAGTGGATTTAAAGGGAAATAGCCAAACCGGGTAATTATTTAAATTCTTAATTTTCAGTAACAGAGAACAAATAAAAACATAGTTCAATTTCAAGTGACATTTCTAGAAGGTAACGGCTCAACAATAGTTGCAGACTCTTTATCGAGTTGGGTGACGGTTTCCTCGGCAGCCAGCCCTCTGCCAATATGTCCTCGCGCTGATGCTAAATGGCTGAGCGTAATCGGTTTGCAGTAATTAGTCGGATTGTGACGCATGGGTAAGGGCAGAGGCCACGTCATGATGTGTGTGTCTGTGTGTGTGTGATTGAAGTCGTAGCTTGCAGGCCTACGATGACAGCACCACCCCACACACACACGACGCACACCACTTAACATGCATAAACAAATGTCCACGGGTCGCCTACAGTGGACCCGTGCCAATTCAATTAGGATGCCTCGTTTATCATGCTTACAACTTGTGTGTGTGAGAGAGAGAGAGAGAGAGAGAGAGAGAGAGAGAGAGAGAGAGAGAGAGAGAGAGAGAGAGAGAGAGAGAGAGAGAGAGAGAGAGAGAGAGAGAGAGAGAGAGAGAGAGAGAGAGAGAGAGAGAGAGAGAGAGAGAGAGAGAGAGAGAGAGAGAGAGAGAGAGAGAGAGAGAGAGAGAGAGAATGTGAGAGAATGTGAGTGTGTGTCTATTAGGGATGGGCAAAACGATTATTTTCCGGGAATCAATTCTTTCAGTTCCGTTCACTATCATGATTCGTGCGGTTGTTAAATCAGATTACGTCATTTGACAGGGAATCTCACAGGTGTCTGTGAGTGTCTCACAGGTGTCTGTGAGACACACACACACACACACACACACACACACACACACACACACACACTTTGCTTATAAGTATTTAGTACTCCCGCCAATTAAGGCTTTTTCACAGCCTGCCCTACCAGAAGGGTACTGTCTGCGGTCCAAACGCCAGCCGTAATTGAGCTGCGCCAAGCCTCGACATCCTCCATTGTTGTGATTTGTGTAGCCCCAGGTGAAGTACGTCACTGCAGTTTCACGCATGCGTGCTATGACGACCCGCCCACGTTGAAGAGGTAGGCTACTTTATTCTAGATGGAAACACGGTGTGCATGGAACCAAACCAAGTCGTGCCACGCTAAGTCGTGGCGAGTACAGGTGGTACTGTCGTTGGAATAAAGGCCATAAGCAACTCCAGTGATTGAGATAGAGAGTGTGTGTGTGTGCGTGTCTAAGCAACTTCAGTGATTGAGATAGAGAGAGAGTTTGTGTGTGTGTGTGTGTGTGTGTGTGTGTGTGTGTGTGTGTGTGTGTGTGTGTCTAAGTAACTAAAGTGATTGAGATAGAGAGTGTGTGTGTGTGCGTGTGTGTGTCTAAGTAACTCCAGTGATTGAATTAGTGTGTGTGTGTATGTGTGTGTGTGATATTGGAGAGAGAAGGAGCAACAGCACCCATTGCGCCCCAGCCCCCCGAGGGTGCTGCCCTATGAAGTGCCCCCCTGTAGCGCGGAACATGACCTGAGAGTTCTAGTGCCCTCCACGCCTCCACATATCAGAATTCACCCCTGCTAATCTTCTGAAAGCTCCCTTACTGTCTGACTGCCTGTCTGTCTGTCTGTCTGTCTGTCTGTCTGTCTGTCTGTCTGTCTGTCTGTCTGTCTGTCTGCCTGCCTGCATGCCTAGCTGCCTATCCTTCTTTTTGTCTGTATCTGTCTGCCTGTCTACCTGTCTATCTGCCTGTGTTACCTGGTGATCCTGAGGCTCTGTAGTCACAGTGTGTTGTGGTTAAGACTGCTGCCAGAGCTAGGGGTTCCAATCCCCCTGGCTCCAGCCCGTGCTAAGAGATGTGTGCGCTCGCGCTATGGTAACGTACTCCGGGTGCAACAATCCGCCAAATGGAATATGTTAATATTTTATATTATATTGCTTGACTTTCAAATTCTCCATTTCTCCATCTAGTCTCGTTTTTGGGTCTGTCTGTGTATGTGTGTGTGTTCATGCTTTGCGTGTGTATGTATATATATGCATTTGGGCTATGGCGCAAAACATAACCAATAAACCAATAATGCATAAATCTCAAGATGCATTTTTAATCATGGTTCTACATTAAGCTGCAGATGTAGATTCTATCAGCCAACGGGTCGCAGTTTGTGTGTGTGTGTGTGTGTGTGTGTTTCCTGTGTACAATCAAGCGTAACAGTTATTTACAAAGAAAACCATATCTCGAAGCGGTCCTTTAATGAGCTTTAGAACGTGCGAGAGAGAGAGGGAGTGGGAGGAGTGATAGAGTGGGTCGTTTGAAGAGAAAAAGTGGTTTAATGGAGAGAGAGAGAGAGAGAGAGAGAGAGAGAGAGAGAGAGAGAGAGAGAGAGAGAGAGAGAAATAGAGAAAGAGACTGTTTGCTAGGAGCAGTCAACTGTGGTGTGTGAAATTAGAACCGGAGGAAAACAAGACAATTTGACCCCTTAGAGGAGAAAAACCAGAACGGCGTCCCTTCGACGGGAACATCCAGGTCTCTGGTTCCCCAGCTGTTCTGCCTAGTGACGCAGAAATTTCCGGAAAACACACGTTCGAACCCGCCTCACAGCATACCCCTTCCCCTCCGTGCGCCGGAACAAACAAATAAGGATTGGAACTAATAAACAAAGTGGAATGAAACAATAGCAGGTGTATTCTGTTTACGGGTTAGTCATTTCCCATTTTACAAAGTGCCCTAGCCTCGAGGGTGTCTGTATTTTATATTTTGCAGATACATGTCATTATGTGGCAGGTAGAGGTTAGGGCATTTTGCCAACAGGTAGACCGTTGACACTGGGGATTGAACCAAGAACCTCTCCACTGGGAGTCAACAAAGTCAATCTTTCGACTGTGAGTCAAAGACTAACCACACACCAGACATCCTGTGTGTGTGTGTGTGTGTGTGTGTGTGTGTGTGTGTGTGTGTGTGTGTGTGTGTGTGTGTGTGTGTGTGTGTGTGTGTGTGTGTGTGTGTGTGTGTGTGTGTGTGTGTGTGTGTGTGTGTGCGTGCGTGCGTGTGTGTGTGTGTGTGTGGTGTTCAGCCGGGGTAGCTGTGATCTCTCAGGGTGGTGCTTTGTGCTCTCTCTATCTCGCTCTCTCTCTCTCTCTCTCTCTCTCTCTACGGTGGTGAGTCATCAACAGTGACTCACCGACGCGTCGCCACTGTCTCACCGTTTCACCCTTCAACCCTCAACTGTAGCGTAACCTGTGCAAGGGTTGGCAGGGTTTGGTGTGTGCAACTATGTGTAGTGTTTGTGTGTGTCTGTGTGCTGCGTGTGTGGGCGTTTTTGTGTGTGTGTGTTGATGGCTATTGAAAAACTAATTATTTTTGTCTCTAATTGCTAAATATATCTTTAGTCTATTTTTGTCCCCAAACAAGAGAGACTAGATATTAGGGAAAGAGAGAGGGGGGCGGAAGACTTAACAAAACACAGAACCATAAGTTACCATGGAGAACACGACATCAACACGACAGCAACACGTCAACAACGCAACGACATCACCTGGGATTGACTGTCACGCTAGAGAGAGAGAGAGAGAGAGAGAGAGAGAATGTTACGGTGAGTGCACTGTTGTGTACTAAACACTAAATATAACCACCTGCGTGCGTGAATGTACATTGCACCCTTGAGAGGTGAACATGTGTGTGTTAACTTGTGTACTCCTGCAAGAAGGTAGATGTGTGTTTACTCGTCTAAGCGCATTGGCGGGTTTGCTCGTGTGAGTGTGTGCGTGTTTTTGAGACCTGGAGGCGTGTGTATCGGTGTGTCCCTTGCGTTCTGCATCAGCAGGTCAGCCCCCATACCTTTGTTGTCAAGGACCCTCTGCTGACAGAGAGACACAGCAGGTGTGTGTGAGAGAGAGAGAGAGAGAGAGAGAGAGAGAGAGAGAGAGAGAGAGAGAGAGAGAGAGAGAGAGAGAGAGAGAGAGAGAGAGAGAGAGAGAGAGAGAGAGAGAGAGAGAGAGAGAGAGAGAGAGAGAGATACACCTAGAGAGAGCGCTACCTCCTGAGGCATCATATGGATAAATAAAGCAATAAGTATTGTGTGTGTGTTTGTGAGGGTGTGTGTTTGTGCACATGGTTTGTAGGCGTTTGTTTACGTATGTTTACACAGCTCAAACAGATCCACTTAACACTGAAACGCCATCTGCATAATATGATTCACGCACCTAAACAACAAAATAACGACACAGTTCAGGGAGAACAACACCATTCATCACCATTACCTTCCCCATTAATGCTCTCCATCATCCTCCCCTTCCATCTCCCCCTGACTCTTCAACACGTTCTATCCCTATGCCTCAATTTAACATAAAACCACAATTGTGTATAGAAAAAATGTAGAAACCCATTCTGGGTTTCATCGTATTTTCCCTTCCTTAAATTCTCCCTCTCTATTCTCTCTCTCTCTCTCTCTCTCTCTCTCTCTCTCTCTCTCTCTCTCTCTTCAGGGGTGACACAAAAGCAGTCCTGGGCGATTCACATAGTGAGCGGATGATAAGCGAGGCGGTGGAGAGAGAGAGAGAGAGATGAGCAAGGGGTTTTGTTGTCATGGTGGGGAGATATAAAGTTTCCATTGGTCAGCGGAAACCAGGTAGAGGAAGTGAATAGATGGCGGGATCCACAGAATGTATTTGCTTATTTTCCTATCTGTTTCTTTATCCGAGTCGAAAAAAGTGCGATAAACGATTTCATGCACGGGGAATTGGCTGGTCAGTACTTTAAAAAAGTCTAAACTAATCTTATCGGAGACTTGGAAATCGAGAGGAAACTAGACAGAACGGCATCTGGTAAGGAAATATGAATCCCGATGTAGGAATAGACTCTACAACCCACACACAAATGTTTTTATCCACATGAAGGATGTAGTGTTTACATACTCTTATGAAAGAAAAATACCAAACAAATTGTTGCTTTAACTGTAAGGGAGCCCTCAACGATCCTTTCTATGAAACGTCTTAATTTAATTTGACAGATGAAGTCTCAGCCAATTATGTGTCGAGCTCACCTGACAATGACCCGCCTTCCAAAATGGCTGACTGCTAGTAAGTGATATCAACTGTTTTCTGGCAAAGAATTTAAAGAACTCAATGAAAGTCATCAATACGAAGATTAATATTTCATGGATTTAGTAAAGGCCACTCTTGGCCTTTACTCAAAAAATGGTCAAAAAATAAAAAATAAATTAAAAATCATTACCATAATGGTATTTCCATTCTATCTATTTTTTCATTTTCTTTGTTATTGTTGGTGTTGGACAAGGGCATAGCTTTTCATGTCTTTGGATGGAGGATGAGGTGTTAGGTGTTAGCAGAGAAGAAGGCCCAGACTTGCAGCTCATTCCGTACAGTTAGATACTTAAAGCGTACATTGATGTGTACTTGGACAGATTAGTTTGAATTAGATAGACCAATGGAGAAGTCTGATGGGTTGTGTGGGCTTGATATCAAAGCTCTGTCATTGCAGCTTGTTTGCTTTAAGATCAGGGCAAAAAGCCTTTAACTTAAAAAGGCCTCTTCAATTTAATTTGTTAGACGTTCTTGATTTTTTTTAATTGGTGGATTTGATCTTTCTCACAATGGTGAGAGAAAGAGAAGAGGGGAAGGATTGCCAATTCTGAGAAAGTCACAGCGAGAGAAGTACTAAAAGTTTGAATTGCCTCCAGCGGTGTGTATCTGTGTGTGTGTGTGTGTGTGTGTGTGTGTGTGTGTGTGTGTGTGTGTGTGTGTGTGTGTGTGTGTGTGTGTGTGTTTGTGTGTCTGTCTGTTTCTAGGTTTTGTCGTACTGGGCAACAATCATGAGCAAATCAATTTGTACTCTGTTCACTGCAGCGTGACAATTCTATGCACTGAGTGTGTTTGTTTGTGTGTGAGAGTGTGCGTGTGTGTGCTGAGTAACTCAAGTGTTACCATTGCAGAACTTTCTATTAAGGCAAGGCAAGGCAAGGCAACTTTATTTATATAGCACTTTTCATACACAAGGCAGACTCAAAGTGCTTCACATATAAACATTGTCATACAATAAAATAAAATAATAGATAAGTAAAAGAAAAACATATGCAAAGAAATGGTTAATATAGAAAAAGGCATTTTATTATTAAAATAGAAAATAAAGGCAAAGTTAAAAAAGCTTTTTAGAAAGTGCAATGTATTTAAGATTTTAGCAGAAAGCTATAGCAAACATAAAAGTCTTCAGTCTTGTTTTAAAGGTGCTCAGAGTTGGGGCAAGTCTTAAATCCTCTGGGAGTTTATTCCAGCTATTTGTTGCATAGTAACTAAATCCTGCTTTCCCATGTTTTGTGTTTACTCTGGGGATAATTAACAGATTGGTCTCTGTAGTGGAAGCATATCAGTTAAATATTTTGGGCCTAAACCATGTAGGGATTTATAAGTTAGCAACATGATTTTAAAATCAATTCTCTGACCTACAGGAAGCCAATGTAACGATTTCAGAATTGGTGGGATATGATCAAATCTTTTGGTCTTTGTTAGAACTCTAGCAGCAGCATTCTGAACAAGCTGAAGCTTCCTCAGAGTTTGTTTTGGAAGACCTGTGAGGAGACCATTGCAGTAATCAAGCTTACTAGTGATAAAGGCATGTACAAGTTTTTGTAAGTCTTCGGTGGACATGAGCCCTCTAAGTCTTGCTACATTTTTAAGGTGATAATATGCCGATTTTGTAACTGATTTGATGTGACTGTCAAAATGTAAATCTGAATCCATGATAACCCCTAGATTTCTGGCTTTGATTGAGGTTTTCAGGGACAGAGAGTGAAGGTGTTGGGTTACTTTAAGCCTTTCCGTTTTAGGACCAAATACAATTATCTCTGTTTTGTCCTCATTTAGTTGAAGGAAATTTCGGCACATCCATTCCTTCACTTGCTCAATGCACTGGCACAGCAGATCTATGGGCCGATAGTCATTTGGTGATAGCGATACATAGATTTGCGTGTCATCAGCATAGCAATGATGGTCAATATTGTTATTTTGCATGATTTGCCCTAGTGGGAGCATGTAGATGTTGAATAAAGAGGGTCCTAAGATCGAACCTTGTGGGACTCCACATGTCACGTTGGTTGATTCTGATACAAAGTCGCCAATGGAAACAAAGTAGTTCCTATTTTGTAGGTAGGACCTGAACCAATTTAAGACAGTGCCTGAAAGCCCCACCCAGTTTTCTAACCTTTCCAGAAGTAATGTATGGTCTACAGTGTCGAATGCAGCACTGATTTTTATCGCTTAACTGTTTTTATCGCTGACACTTTTTTTATCCTTTCCTTCTGTCTCTCTCACTGTATTCAGCTTCTTTTTTTTTATCTGTATGCACACACACACACCCACACACCCACACTCACACACACCTTCATAACCCACATTCAACTCCAAAAGAAATGGAAGCATAATGCTGACATTTAGGATTCAGTATTTCGTTGTGATGTAGAACATTTTGCAGTATATTCCAGTGTTTTATATTCAGCAGGATGACTACTATATATATATGATAGAGAGAGGAAATGAAATGGCAAACAAATCATGGACCTCTTTTGTAATCTTGTGTAAGCGGAGAACTACAGAAAAATCGTAAAAACATTCAAGTGATGTATGTGGGGAACCATTTTTGCTCAACGAACCAAACCCTTTCATCTCTCTCCTCTCTTTCTTATGTCACCTTTCTTTTCTCCTCCCTTCTCTCCCCCCCCCCCCCCCCCCCCCCCCCCCCTTCCTGTCTCTCCCCTCCCGTGACTCCTCTCCCTGCTTGGCCTCCCTCTTTGGAGTCCTCCCTTGATTTCTAGTCTCCTCACGTCCTCCGCGGAGCTGTTTTGAAGACATGGGGCGGGGGGGGGGGGGGAGAAGCAAAACAGCTCAATAACGGCAACAACAGGTCCATCGCTGTGACATTTACATCTGACATTAAGCACGGCGCGGTGGTCTCCGCCCGTTCACTTCCCCTCCAATTTACCCTTCTCTTCTAATCGTTTGTCTCCATTGCGTCTCACAGATTATCTCTCCCGTCTGGGTTTCTTCCCGTCACCGCAAACATGAAATGAGATAACACCGTTGCAAACTCAGGCTAGGACCGTGATTCAACCAATCGCATCGCTGCTACTTTCTGTCCATTGCGGCTATATCCTTCTACGTCAAGTTGTGCTTTCAATATACGCTGGGGTTTTCTTTGTTACGTTGTCTGTGAGACAGTTTTTGTGGCGGTTTGGGCACGGCCAGCACACATATAAATACATATGTGCTTTGGAGGCTGCTTCCAAAGGAGATTACGATCAGAGAACTGCCAGTTGACAAAGTTATCCAAGCTGTGGCCCCCTGCTAGCTTAGGTTGGGTCTATAATTCTGCTATCGGGTTTTGGAGCAGAACGGCTTTTCTCGCTGCGAGATAGGTTTCCAACCGTTCTGAAAAGCAGTCTGCCAGAGGAGGAAGTTTAGACATTTGAAACTTTTGATTCTATAACAGCGGCTTACTTTTTATAGCGTAAAGAATTGCAAAAAGAATGGGCTTTACTTCGGATTTTCCATTAATTTTTTTATTTAGTTTATGTGGGTACAACTGCTTCAATATGTTGGTTTGTGTTGTTAAGTTGCAATTTATCTAGTCTATCTTCCAGAAGTTTCTCTTTTCTGAACAATTGTTAGTAATTGTCATTCATGATTCAATATGTATTCAATTTATTCTATTAACAGCGGTACATCATTCTTTGTTATTTTCTTGCTCAAATTAATAAAAAATTTGCCTGAGGATACCTTATATAAAATCCCAGCATGACTCCTTTTTCTCTTGTGTGTGTCTATCATTCTTTCTCTATCCTCCTAAGTCTGAATTGAGCTCTTGAGCTGCCTTTCAAAGTAAAAGCCTCCTTCCTATATCTAATTTAATTTGGGGAAGGGAAAGGGTATATCTTCACAGTGGGGCGTCTGACAGTAATTTGAGAACACCTGCCATTCTTCCAGCTGAATGGCAGATGCAGTATGGTGCAATAGGGTGTAATATTGGGACCGCCGGTGTCTGCCGGATAATTATACCGTATTGGTACGTTGCGTCACTCTTAAATATCCGTGTTCATCTCAAACGTTTGAAGATAAGTGTCATCATCTGAATGCTACATTTCATTACGGTTGACACTGTGACTGATTATTCCAGATGTCAAAAGTGTGTGTGTGTGTGTGCGTGCGTGCGTGTAAGTGCTTGTAAGTGCATGTAAGTGCATGTGTGTGTGTATGTATGTGCTTGTGTGTGTGTGTGCATGCCTTTGTGCATACCTGCGTGCGTGCCTGTATGTTAGTGCGTGCGTATGCAGTGTGTGTTGGCTGTAAGGTGAATGCTGAGGCTTTTTACCTGTCCAGACAGTCTGCAAGGTTGTGGGTCTTGCAAGGCTACGTTGTAGTGGTATTTCGGAGGCTCGTCTCCCAGCGCAATAGGGACCGGGTTCGATCCCTCAATGTTCTGCAGCCTAGTCTGTTAGCATCCTTGACCCCTTACCATTTCCTGCTCCTGATGACGTCACCGATCTAAAAAATACTCTAAATCCCGTTGGAGGAAAGCATCTGCTGAATGACTAAATAGTCATTGGAAGCAATCACCAGAAACAATCTGAATAATCAACCAAATGAGTCACCTGATGGATATAATAAGGGGCTAATGAAGTCTGTTCCCCATGGTCCCGCAAGGGCCATGACCTCGCTGTGTTTGGCTGAGGAAGAGAGAAGTGAGCAGACATCAGTCCATAGGCTCCTGGGGCGATTGAGGAGCACGCTGCTAGTAACCAAACACACGTACTGCCGCACCAATTAAACGCTTTGAAAGACTGCGGACCGTGTGTGTGTGTGTGTGTGTGTGTGTGTGTGTGTGTGTGTGTGTGTGTGTGTGTGTGTGTGTGTGTGTGTGTGTGTGTGTGTGTGTGTGTGTGTGCGCGTGCGTGCGTGCGAGTTTTCTGTGTGTGTGTGTTATTTGTTGGCAGGAATTGAATGTAGATATTCAGTGGATGCATGATTAGCTATTTCTTGTTGATTTGAAATTCATGTCTCTCTCTCTCCTCCTCCCTCTCTCCCTCTCTCTTTCTCTCCCTCTCCTCCCTTGCCCTCTCCCCCTCCCTCTCTTTCTCCCTCCCTCTCTCTGTGTGTGTATTCATTGTTTATCTGTCATTTTCTTTCTCTTCTGTATTTTTCAAACTATTCCCTTTTCTCTATAAATTATAATCTCTCTCGCTCTCTCTTTCTCTCTGTGTCTCTTTCTCTGTCTCTCTGTCTCGCTCTCTGTCTCGCTCCCTATCTATCTAGTGTTAGATTGCACTTGAAAAATATTAAATAAATGTTTTGTTTATGCTAATCAAAGTAATTGAACAAACTTCACAAGACCAGACACACACACACACACAGACACACACACACACACACACACACACACACACACACACACACACACACACACACACACACACACACACACACACTTTGTTGTGTGTGTGTGACCACATAATGATTAGAATTAGCATTGATTGTCGGCGCCGGCAATGTCAACCATGCAAGACCACAGCCAGCTCGTTGGGAGCAGTTAGTTGCAGGGTCAGGAGAGGTTTGAGAGAGGGGGGGAGAGAGATACAGAACAATACAGAGGGAAAGGGCGGAAAGAGGTACTGAGAGATATAGCAGCAAATTGATTTGTACTGTCCTTAATTCATTTTATACCTTTTGGTAATTCTTTGTTATCTTCCTTGCGAATGAAGCTTGTTTGAATTAGAGAGAGAGAGAGAGAGAGAGAGAGAGAGAGAGAGAGAGAGAGAGAGAGAGAGAGAGAGAGAGAGAGAGAGAGGGATAATTTTCCCAAGCATTCCCTCAAATTATTGATATTTATAAAGTATATATATATATATAATTTTCCTGGCGGCTTCAAAAATAAACTTTGATGCCGTGCCGTTGCATCAATTTGAGCGCTCCAAATGATCGACAACAGGAAGTTGTCTGAAGACATTTACTGATTTTCAATGGCTGTTTTCACAATGGTTAACAGCGGAATTTGACATTTTCTTGTTAGCCAAAAGGCCCAGTAGGCATGCTGGGAATGACTGACTCACGATGACAGCCCATTTCAAGCCCTCATGTAATGCATCGAATATTGATTTGATTGACACAGCTGCTGCTGTGTCAAGAATCGTTTGGTCGCTTGTCATTCACTTCCTTTTTGATGTCACTTCCTGTCGTTGACTTCCAGTGTCCTGACCTGACCGCTAAGACTGTGCGGAGGATGTGCTTCTCATGTGCTTTCTCGTTCCTTCCCATCCACTCAGCCGTTCGTAGAAAACCATTTTCTTTTAGAGGTCTTCCTGGCTTGAGCTCACTCATTTACTATTTTCTTTCCTGTCAGTCAGTCAGTCAGTCAGTCAGTCCGTCCGTCCGTCCCTCCGTCCCTCCGTCTGTCCGTGTTGTTCTTCTCCAGCGGCCTGTGGTGGTACGTCTCCTCGTTCAGTCAGCTGTATCTGTAGTGGATGCTCGTCCTCTCCCCATTGCTGTTGTGCTACTCCAGACCGTGTGGTTAAGAGATCCAGAGAACCAGCCACTTGCTGGCTCCCGCCCAGCCCCGCCACGGCTGTTTGTCTGGGGCATGTGTGGACCGGCTCGTTACCCATGCAAATACTGACAGTCCCTCCACTAATTCTCCCACTACAAAACTGCTACTGTGTGTGTGTGTGTGTGTGTGTGTGTGTGTGTGTGTGTGTGTGTGTGTGTGTGTGTGTGTGTGTGTGTGTGTGTGTGTGTGTGTAGGTGTAGGTGTGTGTGTGTGTGTGTGTGTGGGTAGGTGTGTGTGTGTGTGTGTGTGTGTCTGTACATGTGTGTCTGGTGTATGTATGTGTGTGTGTGTCTGTGTGCGTGTGACTGTGTGTGCGTTCATGTGTATACTTGGGCAGTCGTGTGTGTTTGTGTCCCACCTCACTTCACTTCACCCTATCAGTATTCCAAACGCCTCTGTCACGTTAAAATTGTACCGGGGGCGAAAATTGTACCGGCCTACGTCATCAGTTGTTTACATCTTGACAACCTGCCTGGCAACAGACGACGCGATCGTCTGTTGCCGGGCAGGTTGCAAAAAACATTCGGCTCATGTTTCCAAAAGACAAAGTAACATAATACAGATAACGGATCGCTAGATAAAACTTGTTTTTACTTTATATTTGTATTGTATTTAATTGTTTAATCGAATAGCAACAGACGACGCAATCGTCTGTTGCCGGGAAACGGGCGATCGCGTCAAATGACGTAGGAAGGTTCTTGTACATTCCTACGTCATTTGACGCGATCGCCTCGATTAAACAATTAAATACAATACAAATATAAAGTAAAAACAAGTGTTATCTAGCGATCCGTTATCTGTATTATGTTATTTCGTCTTTTGGAAACATGAGCCGAATGTTGTCGGCAGGTTGTCAAGATGTAAACAACTGATGACGTAGGCCGGTACAATTTTCGCCCCCGGTACAATTTTAACGTGACACCTCCTCATGGTCTGTCCTCTTCCGGTGAGGCGAGCCCGGTCTGTAGTGTTCACCGTCACACACAACCGTTACTATAGATTAGGACCCGTGTCTTCTATGGCTGATCACTGCTCCTGCACCATGCCAACCTGCACCGGGTTTATGATCAAGGCATCGCTTGACGGGATAATCTAGGAGTGGGAATGGCTTTGACCCGCAGCCAAACAGTTCTGGATTCAAACCCTAATATCTGCTGTCTAACTGGAGGCATCCTCGAGCAAGATGACCCCTGACCCCTTTCTGCATGTCAAAGACACATAGAGGCATTCATGTCTAGCCCCTACCTGCTCCTTACTGCACGAGAACCGAACCCAACACCTCTTAATGTCACTGGATTCACTGTCTAACCCCTAACTAATCCTAACTGAAGGAGAACTGAACCCAACACATCTTAATGTCACTGGATTCACTGTCTAACCCCTAACTAATCCTTACTGGAGGAGAACTGAACCCAACACATCTTAATGTCACTGGATTCACTGTAAGTTGCTTTTGGTAAAGTTTGTGCTTGATATTAATAATGGTAAATTGTCTGTGTTATATAAGGTGACGCATGCTGACTACCAATGTAACGAACTACTGCGTAGTTGGTTATGCTCATTAAAGTAAGGCTATACCCAGCCTCAACTTTACCATTGCTTTTAATTAGCCATCATGAAATTTTTACTGTTTGACACTTGCTTTCATCAGCTGCTTCTATCATTTATTCCACTTTGCCGCAAAAAATATAGCCTGATATATGAACACGATAAAAGAAGATTAAAGAAGATGGGAAGCCGCGTAGAATGTGTGAACACTGGTGTGAAACCACATGTTCAGATCTGTCTATGTGATTGTGTATGTGTTTGTGTATTAATTGTGCGTCGGTGTGGTTTCAGTCTGTATGTGTTTGGTGTTGTGTGTGTCTGATTGTGCATTATCATTAATAATTAAGTCTCCTGTGACTGTGTGTGTGTGTTGTGTGTGTGTGTGTCTTGAATGCATTTGTGTGTGTTGTGTGTGGGGGGGGTGGGGGTGTCGACTGCGAGAGAGAGAGAGACAGAGAGAGAGAGAGAGAGAGAGAGAGAGAGAGAGAGAGAGAGAGAGAGAGAGAGAGAGAGAGAGAGAGAGAGAGAGAGAGAGAGAGAGAGAGAGAGAGAGAGAGAGTTCTGATGAGGAGAGACCATCAGATTTCATGGAGGCACGGAGAGTCAGAAATGTCTGTGGTGATGAGATTGCATTTAAGATGAGTTACACACATACACACACACACACACACACACACACACACACACACACACACACACACACACACACACACACACACACACACACACACACACACAGGGCGTTCGAGTCACAGTGTCAACTGACAGCTTCCCGCGTTTTGCTGATTATACACTCATACAAACACAAACATTGGCGTTTCAGACTCTGTGTTTGTCTGTGTTTGCCACGGGCCCATTATCAGAGCAGAAAATTGATTGACAAATGAGTGGAGGGTTTCGTGATGTATCTCAAATCGAGTGTGTATAATCAGATCTGTCAAACATTCTCTAAATGTGTACTGAGATTTTTGGATGCGTACAGGAATCTGCAAATGTGTACTCAGATTGCGTGGGTGCATAAAACAGATTTGCGAAAGATTTGTCTAAAGTCCTCAAATATATAGTAGTTACATCTTTTATTTTTTTTAAGGGCCTCTTGAAACAGCATGTGATGATTAATCACACCTGGCGGTAACATAGGGACCCTTTAAACACTGTGGCTAGATCTGTGGGCGGCATCAAAAAGTGGTTAATCTCAATAAATAAGTGTTTTCTGAAATTCCAAATTCACGCACGAATTCCATCGTTGCCCTCCATCAACGATACATCGAAGCCTCGGGTACCAATCTGCCTTACCTCAATCTGGCAACGCAGACTCCATCATATCCACCAACCAGCCCAGCGATGTCCCGCCCTCAAACCACAGGGGGCTGCTGCCGATTGGCTGGGGGTAGGCCGCAGAGCCAATGAGCTCACAGTAAACTCTCCAGCCCCGTTTGCGGATCTGTGCTAGCAAAAAGGTTACGGGTAAAAGACAAGGCAATTAAGAGGCCTGCCTGAGTTGTAGCTGATGACCGTCTGTGCTTCCAGCTCACTGTGGAAAAAGGCTTGAACTTTTCAGCCATTTATATTCATGTAGGTGCTTGGAAATCTGTTGTGTTGTGTTTTACACATTTGCCATTCTGATTACGCACGCATGCAGATTGTGGATACACATTGTCAGGAGACGCATTCACAAATCTCACAGCACACATCAACGAGATTCGTTCGCACGGTTGCAATTCTGATTATGCGCACGCACAGACTGAGATCCACTCACATTTGTAAATAGTTCTGCTGCAATTATGACCCCCATCATGGATCAGTAGTCTTCTGTGTGTGGATGTGCGCGAACGCGTTTGCTTTTGTGTGTGTTTGTGTTTATTTTTGAAGTGGCAGTAGTTTTGTGGATATTACATGTGTGTGTGTGTGTGTGAGTGTGTGTGCATGTGCGTGTGTGTGTGGGCGTGTGTGTGTCTGAATCATGTTATCAGTGACTGCCTGAGGATGTGTTCATATCCATCTACATAAGTGTGTGTGTGTGTGTGTTTGGTGTGGTTGTGTGTGTGTGTTTGTGTGAGTGCGTGCACACACACGCGTGTGTGCTTCAGATAGTTGTGGGTGGGAGCAGGTGGTCATGCATGTCCTTCTGTGCATGTTAAAACGTCATTGAAGTATTGCATCTGTTTTATTCATGCCTGTGTGTTTGAGTGTGTGTGTGTGCGTGCGTCGGTGTGTGTGTGTGTGCGTGGGTGGGGTATGACATTCCCATGCATGAACCTTAAAGTAGTAGCCCACACAAAATGTGTGTCGTTGGGAAACAGAGTAAACAATGTGCTTGTATCTCCTCTTCGCTGCCTTCTGTCTCTGTGTGTTGGCTGGGCTGTGGCGTTGTGTCGGCGTGTGAGTGGCGTGTATCCTCCTGGTACCGACACCCTGGCTGGCTTCCCTTGTTTTGCGAGAACTTCTTTAGTCGGGGGAGTTGTGCTGGATTTGATGTGACCGGGGTGGGCGTGTGAATTAGTTTTTTTTGAGGATTGGACTGGGAGGAAGGGCCATATAAGGGTGGTGATGTCAGTCTCGTTCTTGGGGTATTTCTGAGTTGTTCTCTCTGTCTTTTTGTACGCAAACGCACACACACACGCACACACACACACACGCACACACACACACACACACACACACACACACACACACACACACACACACACACACACACACACACACAAATACACACATGCGTGTTAACACAGGCGCTGGCGTGTGTATGTGTTAGATGTGAGGGGGGCTGTGTTGTAACGCGAGGCTCTTATGTAGCGGACCCTCACGCTGGCCGATGCTCCTCTACATGACAGCCAAGCAGCGGCCCACCACAACCGCTGGGCGATGGAGCAGTCCCAACATCGAGCTGTTTCCCTGGTAACCAGACCTACCCACCACACAGTCCACCCACCACCGCAAAGTTCCCCTCATACACACACACACACACACTGCACCCATCTCTACTCTACTACTTCCAGGGGCGTCTCTCTCTCTCTCTCTCTCTCTCTCTCTCTCTCTCTCTCTCTCTCTCTCTGTCTCTGTCTCTGTCTCTCTCTCTCTCTCTCTCTCTCTCTCTCTCTCTCTCTCTCTCTCTCTCTCTCTCTCTCTCTCTCTCTCTCTCTCTCTCTCTCTCTCTCGCTATCTCCCCCACTCTGTCTTTCTCTCTGCTTTCTCCCGCTCTCTCTTAATGCCAACAGGGTTAACCAGCCATCACCACACACACACACACACACACTCAGAGAGATATCTGACATGGTAGCATGAACACCTGCTCTGCAAGTAACAAGATTCCAGCTCTGCAATAAATGGATTCTCAACACTATCAGCCTGTGTGTGTCTGAGAGGAGCCGTCTAGGTGGATTGCGGCAGGGAAAACTGCTGCAGTCAAAATCCTTTCTATACAACTTATGAAAGAGTGTGTGTATGTGAAATGTGTGTGTACGTGTGTGTGCACGTTGTGTGTGCATGTCTTTGTATAGATATTTGTTTGTGAGTGTCCGTGTGTGCATGCGTGTGTGTATCTTTATGTTTAGTTGTGTATGTGTGTACAGTGGTCCCACACACAGTGCTAAATCAAGTTTATCTGCGAAGAAACATGCACAAGCAAAGCCATTTTTAACCAGAGGGATAGCTGCATGGAAATGGTAGTGGTGCTTAAAGGAACATTTCTTATTATTTATTAGTCCTGAAGTAACGCTTTTTCTGTAGGAGGAGGACCTTGCCTCTTTTACAGTCACATCAATCTACAAGGCCTTCTCAAGGTGGCAGACAAAAAGAAAGTAATTCAACTTTCAACATTGGGAAAAAATATATGTTGTTAATCGAAATAGTGGCTCACTGATGCTCACTTGAACTTTTTAACAAACGTTAACAGGCCTCTATTAACACAAGGTGTGATGTTGAGTAGCCATTAAAGGCATTTTTAAACCGACCCTTTTGTGACATCACAAGTAGGAGTACGGTCCACAAAGATATATGATGGTATAGATCAGCCTTACCCACTGCCCAGTGGACCGTACCAACTGGTAGGGGCTGAATATTTAGGGTAGTAAAGATCAGCCCAGTGGACTGTACCAACTGGTATCGGCTGGTGTATGTATGTGCCATCTGGGTGGACACACTCCCACCTCTGTCACCTTAGGACCACAGTGAAATAAGTGTGGGATTGCTTAACACACAAAGGGACGACTCTGGACTGTAGTATGGAGAATACAGACTAGAGAGTCTTTAAATGTCAACAGCTCTTTGAATTAAAATAAAAATTGGCCTCAGTTGCCGATCCATGCTACACAACGGCGTTTGATAAGTTCACGTCTTATGCATATTTAAAGCCCCCCGCTTCCTGCTCATAACATTTGAACCACTGAAGCACCCTGAACAACGTGAGAACAGAAATATTCGGAATTTGGAATACTGAAGTGACATCACATCCAGTACTCGAAATGATATCACTTCTTTTACTTGTTGTATTTTAATGACATTCCTTGCTGTACAACACCTGTGTGTGTGTGTGTGTGTGTGTGTGTGTGTGTGTGTGTGTGTGTGTGTGTGTGTGTGTGTGTGTGTGTGTGTGTTAGCCTGTATGCATGTGTGTGTGTGTGTGTGTGTGTGTGCGTGTGATTGTGCATGTATGGGATAGTGTGTTTGTGCATGTATTTGTGTGTGTGTGTGTGTGTGTGTGTGTGTGTGTGTGTGTGTGTGTGTGTGTGTGTGTGTGTGTGGCATGTATGCTTGTGTGTGCATTTATGCATGTGTGCGTGCGTGTGTGTGAATCCCGGAATAAATCCAGACACACACACACACACACACACACACACACACACACACACACACACACACACACACACACACACACAGATAAATCCCCTGAGCCTGTGTGGCTCCCATCATCTCCCCTCATGTCCTGCGAGGACTAAACCCCAGCTAATGCGCGTACCAGTCAGCTGGGGCCCAGCGAGACTCCCTCCGTCAGAACCACAGACCAAAGCCTTTGTTCCAACCCCGCCTGGGCTCGTCTCCTCCGGGAGATAGAGCCGTGCGGGCGGACAGACAGGCAGGCAGGGAGGGAGGGCCACCTCCGTTTATCCGCCTTGTTGTCAACACGAGCATATGACAGACACGGAGGATCTCCCATCATGCCTCTGGGTCGTTCCCCCGGCGGCACCGCCGCCGCCACCCTCATCGTCGTCTCCGGGGGCCGGGGGCTCGCCCTCTTTGGGCCCGATGTCGCCGCCGCAGTTGTTCAGTTGTGTATGGTAGATAAAAAATAAACAAGAGACTATAACGGACTACAGCATGCAGGATAGATTAAAACACATTTGAATATTAACAGAACAGGGTAAGAAAGAGCAGGCGGATGAAAGCAAAATAGAATCCATACAAAACATAACAATAGTGCAGCATAGAATAGTGCAGCACAATAGTAAGAAATAGCATAAATGGAGTCTAAGAGGCTGGAGTCCCTCAGCCTCTGAAACACGTCGCGTGGGACACAACACCTTTCTACAGCGACAGTGACACACTGGATGACAGTAGATGGCAGCATGGGAGGCAGTGTGTGTTCAGGCTGTGTGAGGGGAGTGTGTTCAGGCTGTGTGAGGGGAGTGTGTTCAGGCTGTGTGAGGGGAGTGTGTTCAGGCTGTGTGTGTGAGGGGAGTGTGTTCAGGCTGTGTGTGTGAGGGGAGTGTGTTCAGGCTGTGTGAGGGGAGTGTGTTTTGAAAGGTTCAACTTCCGTAACCTCCTCATTCCCCATAACATGTTTCCACTGTTCTTACACTGTAGCGTGTCTGTAAGAGTTTTACTGAAAGTATTTTGTGTGTGTGTGTGTGTGTGTGTGTGTGTGTGTGTGTGTGTGTGTGTGTGTGTGTGTGTGTGTGTGTGTGTGTCTGTGTGTGTGTGTGTGTGTGTGTCTGTGTGTGATAGGACCCTTGCTGTGTGTGGTGTGCACGTCTGTTTTCCATCTGTCAGAAAGCCATGCCATGAAAACATTGGCAGTGGCAATGTTGGCGAGTTTGGGAAATGAGGGTGAGTGTGTGTGTGTGTGTGTGTGTGTGTGTGTGTGTGTGTGTGTGTGTGTGTGTGTGCGTGTGTGTGAGCCAGAGAGACAGAGTGTGAGCGTGTGTGTGTGGCCTGTGAGCAGTAAATGTTTCTAATCCACAACTTTCACCAACAACTCTGAACGCCAACTCCTTGGCTAGGCAGATTACAAGGATTTGTCAGGGAAACTAATGTGATTGAATAATTGGTTTAAGGCCACCCAGGCTACAGCCAATCCCATTTTTTGACACCACATTGCTTATCTGTAATTGGTTTATGGTTGAAGCTGAGAGCAAGCAAGGACATCTTTCCATCGTCTTGTCTTGGGTTTCTCTCCTCTCTCGTTCTCTTGTCTGATCTAGGCTCTCTCCGTCATATGTTGTCCTTTCTCTTTTTCTTCCCTTGCTAGTCTACCTGTCTGGATCTCTGCCTGTCTGATCTCTGATCTGTCTATCATCTCTCTTTCGAGGCCTCCTCTCTTTTAGTTTTCTCTCTCTCTCTTCTCCCTTGCTCTCATCTTTTCTATGCATCACTCAAGGTTGCTTTTTGGCTTGCGTCTATTTGTCTCTCTGTCTCTCTGTCTCTCTCTCTCTCTCTCTCTCTCTCTCTCTCTCTCTCTCTCTCTCTCTCTCTCTCACACGCCCTCTTCCTATCCCTGTGACTCTATCTCTCTCTTTTCTCTCTCTCTCCTACTCTCTCAAGGTTGCACTTTGTCTTTCAATACACCCATCTCATTCTCCCTCCCTCCCTGTGTTATGTCCTCTGACTTTCTCGCTCTCCTCTCTGTGACTCCTTTTGTTGCGTTGTTTAAAACGGTGACATCAGCACAGCAGTCAGCACTCATGAGCCTCGTAATCAACCCCTCCCCCTCACCTTTGCAACACGGCCTCGTCCCGTTTGAATGTGTAAGCCGGCGGGCGGGGGCGTGTGTTCCATCCATAACGTTGAATAAGTTAGCCCCCGATGACTCAGCCGCCATCTGGACCAATCAGAACAGCCCCGCCCCCTCCCCATACCCCCCCCCCCCTCCCCAGGGGGTTGGCCAATCAGGAAGGGAGGGATTGGAGCGGTGACCCGGTTACCTTGACAAGACCTGGAGGGGAATGGCAAGCAGGCGGGTCGGAGCGCGGCGGTGAATGGGGATGAAGGCGCTGTGCGTGACGAGGGGGGGGGGGGGGGCGCGCGGCGGGACGGGACGGGACGGGGGGGGGAGCGCGGCGGGACGGCGGCCAAAACAGGAAGGTGAGCCGCAGCACTTGAGGCGTGGGAGCCGTTCTGTCGTCGCCACAGCAGAAGACAACACGTGCACTTGGTCGTCATGCCGACGGCCGTAAATATTGTGACGGCTCTGCAGCTCGGGATGGTTGAACGGACTTGGTCTGAACTAGACTGCACTTCATTTACTAGCCTAAACTAGACGAGCCTAAACTGAGCTACTCTCAACTGGACTAGCCTAAACTGAGCTAGTATCAACTAGACTAGCCTGAACTAAACTAGCCTAAAATACCCTAGCCTAAACTCACTAGCCTAAACTATCCCAGCCTAAACTATACCAGCCTACAACCCTCTTACGCACTCATTGAGTGTCGTACATCACGGCATTTAATGTACGCACTTGTTGTTGCATTATGTCCTTGCACTTAAAAAGAGTACTTAGCATTGCCTATCATCTTATCCTAGCTAGCTTTGTTGTATACAGGGAATGGGTTAACCTAGTGATTGTAAGTGCTTTGCAATTGAACATCCTTACTGTACCGACAAGCGAAATATTGTTTCCTTCGTCTGACAAATGCACTTATTGTATGTCGGACTCGCTTTGGGTAAA
>NC_044064.1:12401138-12406138 GCF_902167405.1 Gadus morhua
ATCCCCCCGGCTCCACGGTCTGCCCTGTAGGCATCCCTGATCTGGGCGCGCCTTCCCCCTTTCCTGCTCCCGGATGACCCGTGTCTAAAAAATAAACCACTGATTCGTAGTTCAGCAAAGCCTGCAAATCGAGGAATACCCCCGAAACCGACAAACTAAAACAAAGAGGAACGCTTCAACTATAGCGTTTGAAATAGCCGTTCAACAAAAAATTAGCTTTTTTCAATTCAAACTGAAAACCCCCCCCGCCAAAACAACTGAGAGTTAAACCCTGGGGCCGTTGGCTGGCCTTCTGTATTTCCACGCGTCTACAGAGGGAGAATGTTATTCTTGGGGATAACTGACTGGTGCCGAATGAAATAAAGCTCTGTTGTATGTTCAGACAGCTCCGTGCCAGCAGTGCCTTGAGGCGGCCTCAGCTACGCAGACAAGCCGCGGCCGTGTCTCCAGACTTCAGAGTTTTCCTCAGCGTGTGTGCCTCGCAATATATTCTATTTTTCGTTCTCCTTTGAAACTTGTGTTCCGGCAACTTGGTGTTCCGGCAAAGGTGTTCTCACACGAGGACGGCTTCCCACCTAAGGGCCCCCCAGAATAATATGCTCCCTAGATTCGTATCGAAGGATCCCGGCTTCATTAGGGTTAGTTGAACCAGGCTTCCTGGACACAAATCAAGGTTGAGGAAGCAAGGTCAAAGGAAGCACCTTAGGCTTCCTGGATGTGTATTAATGTTAGAGGAAGCATCTTTAGGGCCATAGATAGGAATCAAGGTTATAGGAAGTATCCTATGGTTCCTACAAGGGTATCAAGGTAGCAAGAAGGTGCAGATTACTATTAGTACTTTAACTTTGTTATTCTGTTTATTTAGTTTTGATTGCTTTGTAGATTCCTGAGATTCGGCAAAATGCCGTGCTCATGTTCCTCACGAACAGTACCATCCAGCTGATTGGTCAGGCCAATTTTTTTACTTTCAACGTGATTGAGGCCAGACCGATTTCCACAGGGCGAATTCGCTCAAACATTTTCCGTTTCAGTTTCTTTTTCACTCTATATATCAGCAGCAAACCTAGCAAAACAAATCCTCTTCTGCTCTCTCTCTCTCTCTCGCTCTCGCTCCCTCCCTTCAGCTCTCTCTTTACCTCACGGTATTTTCCAATCACAGGACCTTGTGATTCCGACACCCTCTCGTTTAGTGATAATCAAAATTAACATTCAACTCTGCATGTTTGCGTGTTCGTAAATATGCACCTGCGCGAGGCTGTGTGTGTGAGCACACAATCTAGATATCAATGTGTAATGGTCTGTGAGTGCAAATCTGGGTGCATATAAAAATCTGTTCATCAATGTGTGTGTGTGTGTGTGTGTGTGTGTGTGTGTGTGTGTGTATGAACATAAGTGCATGTATGTGTCTGGCTCTGCACATGCTCCTTCAAGGGTGAAGGTGGATGAATGAAACATTTAGAGAAACTATCTTTAGGAGGAGATACATAATTTACCTCTTTACATAATAAGCTGCTGAAAGTCTCATCAGGACTCCGGTCAGTGAGTACTGGAAACCAAGTCCGGTTGTTAGATAACACAACCATCCATCCACCACTTATGTCAGTTATGTCAGCCAGCATTCCCTCTAGTCGGGAAGGTGTCTGGGAACTTGATGATGCACTAGTGACGCAACTCAAGGCCGCACTAATTGATTTTAAAGCTGCACAGAACCTAAAGGTGCACTCACATAACTTAAAGCTTCACTGATGGAAAATTCAAACTAAACTATCAACATTTAAACTGGACTAAATTCCCTAAATGCTGCAATAGTGGAGATATAGCTGTGCCAACGATAACGAAATGTTTCACTGGCCAAACCTAAAGATACACTCTGGAAACTTAAAGCAGCGCTAACTGATGAAATAACCCTTATTATATAAGTGCTGTGAACACAAATTTGGCCAGTCTGGTTTTACTGCACTGCGACTCTTCTCAGAAGGCCCTGACATCCCTGCTTGACGTCTATTCAATGCAACCCAAGTCTCTTAACAAAAGTGTGACATCTGGGGGAAAACAGCAAGAGAAACGCTGTTTAATATTGCAGGCAGGTACCAGTGAAAGCACCGAAAAAACCACCACTGTAATTTATTTGTGCTTTCCTTCCTGGGCTCCGTGTCTGTGTTGTAGGTTTCAAGGGTGTAAGAAACCACTCCATTATGAAGGTAATCCTGTTTTGTGAATAAGTTCATTTGGGGACAAACCCTGAAAGCCTCTTATCCCTGTCAAGCTCCATTACCCGGGTTCTTCTGCAGGCTTACACGCCTCCAAGAATGTTGCTGTTTTAATGTTTCATGGTTTAAAACAGAAGCAGGTAAGTTTTACTGTCTGATCTGTGATATTGGGAATTTGACTGATGAAGTGGGATTTAGCTTCCCAGCACTCATTCCATAGAGTGTTTCAGTGTGTGTTTCAGTGTGTGTGTGTGTGTGTGTGTGTGTGTGTGTCTGCGTGTCTGAGAGTGTGTGTGTGTGACTTTTACTGTCTGTGTTTGCATGTGAGAGTTTGTGTGTGCATGTGTCTGTGCATGTGTATGTGCGTGTGTGTGTGTGCGTGTGCGTGATATGGAGAATGCATGGCAGAGCCGAGTCCATAGATTTGAATGTTGTATTTTTTTGCTGCAGTGCTATTTAAAAAATAATAGCATATTTGCATAATTGACAAAATTGACTCTTGCATACCAACGGACCAGCAACACACACACATAAACACCCCAACACACGTTAACGATGGCAACTTATGACATTGTGCTGAGGTAATCTGTGGACAAGTACAAACCTGTTATTCCTGCTTAATACTCCATCTCCATTTCTGTGTCTCTCTTTGTCTCTGTCTCTGTCTCTATATCTCTCTCACTCCTGCAGTCTCTCTCGGTCTCGGTCTCTGTCTCTCTCTCTCTCTCTCTCTCTCTCTCTCTCTCTCTCTCTCTCTCTCTCTCTCTCTCTCTCTCTCTCTCTCTCTCTCTCTCTCTCTCTCTCTCTCTCTCTCTCTCTCTCTCTCTCTCTCTCTCTCTCTCCCACCCTACTGTCTCTCCCCAGAGTTTTCCATGTTTACCCGACAGGCACAGGCATGTTAAAACCATCACTAAGTCATTTAATTTGTACAAGAAGTTACATTAATTCACTTTTGATGTAAATTAACTATTAAGCACGCATTGTATTAATTAAACAGTCTACACTGCTGCATAAGTTAATAACATGAATAGGATAATTACATAAAAATAGAGAGGTTAAAAGTTCATTCTTCATTCCTTGCCGTCTTCTAGGCATTTTGTTCTGTGTTCTTAAAGCGACTGTACGCCGAACAATTGGCCTCCATACCTAAGGCATGAGTGACAGGTCCTTCAAATCTGAAAAGTCTGGAAATCAACCCCGTGCTGATGCCTCTCGCTGCGCTGCATCAGTCTTCCTCAGATATAAATTAATGATAAAACACATTCATTTATGATAAAATGCAATGAATATATTTATGAAAAATATTGAACCCGTCACACTGTGGATTTTAATTGTCCCTGTTCTACCACCAGGTTTGAAGGTGTGTTTAGCAATATTAACAAAACATTTGATCAATTTGTAACATCACAAGTGGTGAGATCACAAGTGGACCAGTGGAGTTATTATGGGATAACCTTGTTCATGCACAGGTGTGACATTCAGCCTTTTAAGGTGGGGGGGGGGGGGGGGGGGAAGGGATTAGTGACGGACGGACGGATTAGTGATGAATAATTTGCTTTGAGGGGCTACGAGGTCCGGGGTATAGAAGCGTGCAATACCAAAATTGCTTTGCTTTGTTCAGAAATGATAATCACCGGGCCGGAAACACATTCTACGCTGAGGTCAACGAGCCCAGAACCCGGGACGACCCGAATGGACATCTTGTTTACCTTTTCATTTCATTGAACGTTGAAGTTGCTCGTGACAGAACCACACTGTAAAACTCGGTTCTTGGTTGGTGATTTCCATGCATTGAGTTGGCTTACTTATTCCGGATTTGGCCCATTTCTAGTGTTTCCTGTGTTTGTATGTTTTGAGCCTTGGAGTAAAGATGAACGATTTAAACTGATCCGATCCGGTATCTTTGCCACCAGGCAATATTATAGTATGTGTGTGTGCATGCGCGTGGGTGCGTGCGTGCATGTGTGTATAAATGAGTGTCAATAGCAGATAAAGCCTCTGAATTCCCCCTGGGTTGATGGAACAGATCATGGCCCAGCCCTTATGTACCGGGCATTTCGATATCTGTCTGAACGAGACAGTGGTGGAGAAAGAAAGACTCGTGCATGGAAAGAGAGAGAGAGAGAGAGAGAGAGAAATGGTGGGTGAGAGTGTGCTACACTTGGTTCATCGTAAATTCTCTCTCTCTCTTTCTTTCTCTCTCTCCATTCATCCATTCCTCTCTCCCTCTCCACATGTATTTCTCACTCTCTCTCGCGCTCTCTCTTTATCATACCATCTCTCACTTCCTCCCTCTGTCTCTCTCTCTCCATCCCTCCCTTGCTTACTCTCTCTCTCTCTGTTTCTCCCTCCCTCCCTTTTCTGTATTTCTCTCACATCAAATGAAAGAGAGTTTTTTTTTGGTGGGTTTTGAGAACGCTGCCAACAGGTTTCCAGGCACCTAAGGCACTGACTATATTCTGCTGCTTTCCATATCTTTCCCATTCTCCTATTGGTCCACATTTTAAATTGAGGGATTGTGATATGTTCATCGAGGCCATGGGCGGTTCTGGTTGGTTCATGCACGTCACATGGGTGGTTGGGGTAGGAGTGGGGGACAGAGTTTCATTTGGTTGAACAATTTATTCCCTGGCGCTAAGTTGGTAGCATCTGAACAATGGCTAGGGGAGGTAGAGAGGGAGGAGGAGAGACAGGAGGGAGGAAGAGAGACAGGAGGGAGGAGGAGAGACAGGAGGGAGGAAGAGAGACAGGAGGGAGGAGGAGAGACAGGAGGGAGGAAGAGGGACAGGA
>NC_044064.1:12416138-12586138 GCF_902167405.1 Gadus morhua
CGATTTGAAGCTGCTTCCTTAGCTTCTCACATAGCCAGAGGCTGCATTCCAATCTCCACCTGTGACACAATCATTCAGCTGTGGATCATCACCTCATTAAGGGGTAGTTGGTCAGCTGGCAACTATATAAACCCTCTATCAAGCTCCAATTCTATTGGGTTATGTCTATTTGGAGAAATGGAGTCAAGGCTGGTCATGGGGTAAGTGAAGCAGGTGTAGCAGTTGTAGCTTGTGTGCTAGTTCATTAGTGATGTTTAAGTTGTTTGAAATGTTTGCTCTCTGTTTTAGTGTCTTTCTCCTAGCGGTGCTCCTTCTGGATATACAATGCAATCCTCTATCATGGGGTATGTTTTTATCAAATGTTTGTTTTATTCAGAAAGGTGTTTTCCATTCTTACCAAAGGCTGGTCTTCTACACTCAGGTTTGGATCCAATGTATGACGATGGTTACACTGAAGTTGGACCTTCTGAAGCTCCAGGATGGAATCCCATGTATGAAGCTAGTTTCACTGAAGACGGAACTTTTGAAGCTCCAGGTTTCTATGAGCCTGAATTGCAGATGGACCCTGGATATGAGTCTGGACATGGAGGCCAGGACACTAGCTATGAGTCTGGACATGGAGGCCAGGACACTAGCTATGAGTCTGGACATGGAGGCCAGGACACTAGCTATGAGTCTGGACATGGAGGCCAGGACACTAGCTATGAGTCTGGACATGGAGGCCAGGACACTAGCTATGAGTCTGGACATGGAGGCCAGGACCCTGCTGCTGTGGCGAGCCAGCATTTCACACCCACATCTCCTCAAGGTACCTGGAATGACTTAACTATCGGTGTCAAATTGTATTGTGTTCATGAGCACTTTCTTACCGCCCCCTTTATTGCCTATCTTGGACCTGTGTCCTTGATGATTAACGCAGGGGGGTAAATTATCCCTCTCATAAACCTGTGGTGGAGGCTCAATCCCTCGCTATGGATCCTGTCGGGAGAAACGAGTCTAGTCCATACGGTTGATGGCCAAGCTACAGGCTGTTATGTTTCATTATCATTCTAATTATTTTTATTCAATGTTTTTGTTTTTGCCTCTAGACATCCTCTCGGTTATCCCTCCCAGTGTCCTCTCTGGGGAAAACACTGGGACATCCACCAGTCGCATGAGCCATCCCAAACCTTCACCTGGTTCACAGTTCATCCCAGGAGAACTGCTCCGCATCGAGAGCACGATGGACGATGGTGCCTACGAGTCAGAGACCCAGGAAAAGGGTGCAAAAGATGCTCAGGATGCAATGGTCAACACCAGGCCACCTCAACCAAAAGCCACCATGGGCTCTTCCGAGCATCCGTTCCCTTATGACTTGCTGTTCCTCACGGGCCAGTACGCGCGAGGAACGTACCCTGACTTCACCAAAAGTGTAGAGCGTGGCAGAGACGACTGGCAGGTGAACCACTACCGCAGATATGATGATCATGCAGGGGACCAGCGGGTCCAGTCCTTCCCCAGTGCCTCTGATAAGAGCTTTCTGACGCCCAGTATGGAAGCTCAGAAAGAGTCTAAAGCAGCAGATGTGTTATGGCCAAGGTCTGAAGGGAGATCCATGATGTCTTACTATTGGTAGCATTGAGTATAAGAGCTATGATGTTCCTCCCCAAGATGCAACAGTGTCAACGGAACAGAATTCCTTTGTGCTTAATTCAAATAAAATTTACCTCAATGGTTTTGTTTTCCAGACCTGTCTTTTCTGACACCCTCATTGCTACCTTTTAGTTCAGGGAGTTGCTTCTACTTAATCTTTAAATTGGAGTCTGTACTGACGGCCTTTTCAATTGATGGTATGAATGTTCTACCTCGACATCATTTGCATCTATGGAACTCTTTGCCATCAACACTTTGCTTCAATTTGTCCACACCTTGGTTGTACTTTCAAAGTGAGTTGTTATGGTTTCCCTGAAGACTTTATAGTGTCCATAACGATTTTGCTGCTAGGTCTCTTTGGGTTCCTCTATCACATTAAACCACCTGCAAAGATGGATGATTTAATACCAAGGGGTGAGTTCCCAAATGTCATAGCAACGTGTGTGGCTATCTAGGAACATTTTCTGCCAACAATATGTGACTCATTGTTGACTGGCTTGCATATGGAGTCCTGTTTAGCCTTCTGACGGAGAAATTGTTGGCAGTGTGCCCAGTGTTGAGATACTTCACCGGTGGGAATATTAAGGTCTTATGAATTACATAATTTAATGTATTATAAATGAAAAAAAAATTGAAATCGGTTCATCCTAGCCTGAAAAAAGGCAAGTGTTTTCATGGTCTCTCTGGCTCAAAGTAAGAAAAACTCCAACTACCACAGTGCATTGAGCTCGCTGCCCCGCCCACCTGTCGGTCTCCCGTCCCCCTCATTCCCCCTCAGTACGCGAGCTCCCACCCCCTCTCATCCCTTATTGGTGGAAAAATTTGCCACCTAAAGTGTGTTGTAGTCCTCGGCCCTTCTAGCGGGACAAGAGGTTTCTCCCGAAATGACGTCAAACGCGTCATTTGACGTCATTTCGGGAGAAAATTTGATGAGAAAAAATGGGCCAAGGGGAGACTGGTTTAGACTGATATTTTATATATTTATTTATATTACAATAGCGATTTTATAATGATAGAACGCCGGTTCTAAATGGGTGAAGTATCCCTCTAACTATCTCGACATTTCTGGTTTCATTCCATTATTCTTGTAGCAATGGGTTTTGTGCCGCTGAAAAAGTTTGGCCCCCTGCTGTGGCAGTAATTTTGAATTTTCAATCTTTTAATGGTTAAGTGCCACCGAGAGTTGACTATGGTGGTTGTATAAATGCTTTGTATTTTTTTACCCCAATGGGATATCTTAAATCCATAGTGCCCGGGTAGATGTGTCCAGGTTGTTCTGGGTTAAAGTAATTGCCACTTCTGACCAACAAGATGGGAGACCGTCATCATGGTAAACGGCCAACAATCCATCAATCTAGTCCAGTTCAAGCGTGATCATTCCGTTAAAGCTGACATAACACCGGGTGTGAGTGATCAGCCGCTCCAAGCCTTTTGAATATCCCCCTTCTTCTGACACAAGTGGGCGTTTCCACCTAGATGTGTGCTGGATAGATCAGCCTGAGCCTACCCAGTGGACTGTAGCAAACGTTGCTCAGCTATCTGTCAGACATTTACGCCATTCCTATTTATGATCTCTATCCGTCTCTCACTCACTCAGACACACACACTTTCTAACACATTTAAAAACCTGAAAAAACAGACAGTCATACAAAGTATAACTCAAAATACATTGCCATACATTCATACAATATCTGGAGCAAGATACACTGACGTATCCTCGATCTGAAGCCGCTCCCCTAGCTCACTTTTTCTGGATAAACAATGCGCTTCTCTTTCACAAGGTATGTTTATAAAAAAAAAAAGTTTTGTGCACGTGTTTAAGTTCTTATCAAAGGTTGATATTCTAGTCTTTGGTTTGGATCCCATGTATGAGGCTGGTTTCACTGAGATGGAGCTTCTGAAGCTCCAGGTTTCTACCAACCTGAAGGGCAGATGGACCCTGGCTATGGGTCTGGACCTGGAGGCCATGACTCTAGCTATTAGTTAGGAGCACTCCTAGCAGTAACATAAAAGCTTTGTGAATACGGCCCAAGGTCTAAAGGGAGATCCTGATGTCTTACTATTGGTAAGCATGAGTACAAGAGCAACAGCAGCCTTCCACCCCAACACGAAACAGTTTTGAGGGAGTCTGTATTCCTTCATGGGTTATACAAATAAAAGTTTGACCTTAATGTTTTTTTTTTAGGGTTCTTTGTGTGCCTTTGTGCAGAACTCTATTTTCTGTGACGTCCTCCTTGCTACATTTATTTATTCAATGAGTCTGTACTAACAAACCTTTTGAAATGAGGGTATTACTGTTCAATTTTGTGATGGTGGCTCTAGAACTTGTGATGTTAAATAATTCTATGCTTTGGACACGTTTCAAGCTGACAACAGTAGCTCATTGGACCACACATCTGCAGTACTACCACCAGTCCTGAATTAATTCTTCTATGAGTGGTCAACACCATATAGTTACATTGGTTTGAGTTATGTCAGACCCTACAACCACAGCCTTTTTGCCCAAGACAGGCTGAAGGTTTACCAGGGTCAAATATAATTTGTAGGCTTGGCTTATTTACCTTCCTGCCCATTTCCAATAATACTGGTCGCAAGACGCTTTGAGGGCACACTTGTTCCCTTGAGTGTCTGAATAAACCACGTTTAACATTTACCAGTTTCAGAGTCGTGCCACAGAATAATCAAATGAGGTAAACGATTTTTTGACGATTTTGACACAACACAAACTCGCATCGGTGCAGCCTGCTTATGAAAACGATTTTGGAAAAACAATTGTCACATTTCTTACAGATTGTCTCTCACACACAAACACATCAATCACTTTCTGACTCTGTTAACCACCTAATCACACACAGACAAATTCATAAGGAGTACAACTCAAAATACATCAATAGCCTAATTTCCTGAGCATGATACACCAAGGTATCCTCGATTTGAAGCTGCTTCCTTAGCTTCTCACATAGCCAGAGGCTGCATTCCAATCTCCACCTGTGACACAATCATTCAGCTGTGGATCATCACCTCATTAAGGGGTAGTTTGTCAGCTGGCAACTATATAAACCCTCTACCAAGCTCAAATTCTATTGGGTTATGTCTATTTGGAGAAATGGAGTCAAGGCTGGTCATGGGGTAAGTGAGGCAGTTGTAGCTGGTGTGCTGGTTCATTCGTGATATTTTAGTTCTTGTTTAAATGTTTGCTCTCTGTTTTAGTGTCTTTCTCCTAGCGGTGCTCCTTCTGGATATACAATGCAATCCTCTATCATGGGGTATGTTTTTATCAAATGTTTGTTTTATTCAGAAAGGTGTTTTCCATTCTTACCAAAGGCTGGTCTTCTACACTCAGGTTTGGATCCAATGTATGACGATGGTTACACTGAAGTTGGACCTTCTGAAGCTCCAGGATGGAATCCCAAGTATGAAGCTAGTTTCCCTGAAGACGGACCTTCTGAAGCTCCAGGATGGAATCCCAAGTATGAAGCTAGTTTCACTGAAGACGGACCTTTTGAAGCTCCAGCTTTCTATGAGCCTGAATTGCAGATGGACACTAGCTATGAGTCTGGACATGGAGGCCAGGACACTAGCTATGAGTCTGGACATGGAGGCCAGGACACTAGCTATGAGTCTGGACATGGAGGCCAGGACACTAGCTATGAGTCTGGACCTGGAGGCCAGGACACTAGCTATGAGCCTGGACATGGAGGCCAGGACCCTGCTGCTGTGGAGAGCCAGCATTTCACACCCACATCTCCTCAAGGTACCTGGAATGACTTGACTATCGGTGTCATATTGTGTTCATGAGCACTTTCTTACCCCCCTTTTATTGCCTATCTTGGACCTGTGTTCTTGATGATTAACGCAGGGGGGTAAATTATCCCTCTCATAAACCTGTGGTGGAGGCTCAATCCCTCGCTATGGATCCTGTCGGGAGAAACAAGTCGGGTCCGTACGGTTGATGGTCAAGCTACAGGCTGTTATGTTTCAATATCATTCTAATTATTTTATTTAATGTTTTTGTTTTTGCATCTAGACATCCTCTCTGTTATCCCTCTCCGTGTCCTCTCTGGGGAAGACACTGGGCCATCCACCAGTCACATGAGCCATCCCAAACCTTCACCTGGTTCACAGTTCATCCCAGGAGAACTGCTCCGCATCGAGAGCACGATGGACGATGGTGCCTACGAGTCAGAGACCCAGGAAAAGGGTGCAAAAGATGCTCAGGATGCAATGGTCAACACCAGGCCACCTCAACCAAAAGCCACCGTGCCCATGGGCTCATCCGAGCATCCGTTCCCTTATGACTTGCTGTTCCTCACGGGCCAGTACGCGCGAGGAACGTACCCTGACTTCACCAAAAGTGTAGAGCGTGGCAGAGACGACTGGCAGGTGAACCACTACAGCAGATATGATGATCATGCAGGGGACCAGCGGGTTCAGTCCTTCCCCAGTCCCTCTGATAAGAGCTTTCTGACGCCCAGTATGGAAGCTCAGAAAGAGTCTAAAGCAGCAGATGTGTTATGGCCAAGGTCTGAAGGGAGATCCATGATGTCTTACTATTGGTAGCATTGAGTATAAGAGCTATGATGTTCCTCCCCAAGATGCAACAGTGTCACGGGAAAAAAATTCCTTTGGGCTTAATTCAAATAAAATTTACCTCAATGGTTTTGTTTTCCAGACCTGTCTTTTCTGACACCCTCATTGCTACCTTTTAGTTCAGGGAGTTGCTTCTACTTAATCTTTAAATTGGAGTCTGTACTGACAGCCTTTTCAATTGATGGTATGAATGTTCTATCTCGACGTCATTTGCAGCTCTAGAACTCTTTGCCATCAACACTTTGCTTCAATTGGTCCACCCCTTGGCTGTACTTTCAAAGTGAGTTGTTATGGTTTCCCTGAAGACTTTATAGTGTCCATAACGATTTTGCTGCTAGGTCTCTTTGGGTTCCTCTAATTATTAACCACCTGCGAAGATATGTTTCAATACCAAGGGGTGAGTTTTCAAATGTCATAGCAACGTGTGTGGCTATCTAGGAACATTTTCTGCCAACAATATGTGACTCATTGTTGACTGGCTTGCATATGGATTCCTGTTTAGCCTTCTGACGGAAATATTGTTGGCAGTGTGCCCAGTGTCAACTATCTTGACATTTCTGGTTTCATTCCATTTTTCTTTTAGCAATGGGTTTTGTGCTGCTGAAATAGTTTGGCCCCCTGCTGTGGCAGTAATTTTGAATTTTCAATCTTTTATTTGTTAAGTGCCACCGAGAATCAACTGACGGTTGCATAAATGCTTTGTTTATTTTTTTACACCAATGGGATGTCTTAAATCCATTTGCTTGGGTAGTTTCCAGGTGGTCACCCGTTCTGGGTTAAAGTAATGGCCACTTCTGACCGATGAGATGGGAGACTGTCATGGTAAACAGCCAACAATACATCAATCTAGTCCAGTTCAAGCGTGATCATTCCGTTAAAGCTGACATCACCGGGTGTGAGTGATCAGCAGCTCCAAGCCTTTTGAATATCCGCCTTCTTCTGACACAAGTGGGCGTTTCCACCTAGATGTGTGCTGGATAGATCAGCCTACCCAGTGGACTGTAGCAAACGTTGCTCAGCTATCTGTCAGACATTTACGCCATTTCTATTTATGATCTCTATCTGTCTCTCACTCACTCAGACACACACTTTCTAACACATTTAAAAACAGTCATACAAAGTATAACTAAAAATACATTGCCATACATTCATACAATATCTGGAGCAAGATACACTGACGTATCCTCGATCTGAAGCCGCTCCCCTAGATCACTTTTTCTGGATAAACAATGCGCCTCTCTTTCACAAGGTATGTTTATAAAAAAAAAATGTTTTGTGCACGTGTTTAAGTTCTTATCAAAGGTTGATCTTCTAGTCTTTTGTTTGGATCCCATGTATGAGGCTGGTTTCACTGAGATGGACCTTCTGAAACTCCAGGTTTCTACCAACCTGAAGGGCAGATGGACCCTGGCTATGGGTCTGGACCTGGAGGCCAGGTCTCTAGCTATTAGTTAGGTGCACTCCTAGCAGTAACATAAAAGCTTTGTGAATACGGCCCCAGGTCTAAAGGGAGATCCTGAAGTCTTACTATTGGCATGAGTGCAAGAGCAACAGCAGCCTTCCACCCCAACACGACCAGTTTTGAGGGAGTCTGTATTCCTTCATGGGTTATACAAATAAAAGTTTGACCTTAATGTTTTTTTTTTAGGGTTCTTTGTGTGCTTTTGTGCAGAACTTTATTTTCTGTGACGTCCTCCTTGCTACATTTATTTATTCAATGAGTCTGTACCAACAAACCTTTTGAAATTAGGGTACTACTGTTCAATTTTGTGATGGTGGCTCTAGAACTTGTGATGTTAAATAATTCTATACTTTAGACACGTTTCAAGCTGACAACAGTAGCTCATTGGACCACACATCTGCAGTACTACCACCAGTCCTGAATTGCTTCTTCTACGAGTGGTCAACACCATATAGTTACATTGGTTCGAGTTATGTCAGACCCTACAAGCATGGCCTTTCTGCCCAAGACAGGCTGAAGGTTTACCAGGGTCAAATATAATCTGTAGGCTTGGATTATTTCCCTTTCTGCACATTTCCAATAATACTGGTCACAAGACGCTTTGAGGGCACACTTGTTTCCCTTGAGTGTCTGAATAAACCACGTTTAACATTTACAAGTTTCAGAGTCGTGCCACAGAATAATCAAATGAGGTAAACTCTCCAGATGCCATGACCCCTTGGCATTCCCTTTGCCCACCCTGGCAGCATTTAGAATGACATTTAGTCTTTATGGTTTCCCTGAAGACTTTAGCAAGTGTCCATAACAATTTGGGTGGGTTCCTCTACACATTGGTGCATCAACTTAGTTTCTCAGCTTAGTTTCTAATAACAAAATCCTTGGCAAAGATGGGTGTTTTGATACAAAGGGGCTTATATTTGAGCTCAGGCATATTTCCAAACAAAACTGTTTCATGAAATGTGCGGCCATATAGGAAAGATTGTAAAAATATAAATATCGTTAAACGATTTTGAAATGACACAAACTTGCACTGCGTGCACCCTGCTTATGAAAATGATTTGGGAAAAACAATTGTCACATATTTTTTACAGATTGTCTCTCACACACAAACACATCAATCACTTTCTGACTCCGTTAACCACCTAATCACACACAGACAAATTCATAAGGAGTACAACTCAAAATACATCAATAGCCTAATTTCCTGAGCATGATACACCAATATATTCTCGACTTGAAGCTGCTTCCTTAGCTTCTCACATAGCCAGAGGCTGCATTCCAATCTCCACCTGTGACACAATCATTCAGCTGTGGATCATCACCTCATTAAGGGTTAGTTGGTCAGCTGGCAACTATATAAACCCTCTACCAAGCTCCAATTCTATTGTGTTATGTCTATTTGGAGAAATGGAGTCAAGGCTGGTCATGGGGTAAGTGAAGCAGTGAAGCAGGTGTAGCAGGTGTAGCTGTGCTAGTTCATTAGTGATGTTTAAGTTGTTTGAAACGTTTGCTCTCTGTTTTAGTGTCTTTCTCCTAGCGGTGCTCCTTCTGGATATACAATGCAATCCTCTATCATCGGGTATGTTTTTATCAAATGTTTTTTATTCAGAAAGGTGTTTTCCATTCTTACCAAAGGCTGGTCTTCTACGCTCAGGTTTGGATCCAATGTATGACGATGGTTACACTGAAGTTGGACCTTCTGAAGCTCCAGGATGGAATCCCATGTATGAAGCTAGTTTCACTGAAGACGGAACTTTTGAAGCTCCAGGTTTCTATGAGCCTGAATTGCAGATGGACCCTGGATATGAGTCTGGACATGGAGGCCAGGACACTAGCTATGAGTCTGGACATGGAGGCCAGGACACTAGCTATGAGTCTGGACATGGAGGCCAGGACACTAGCTATGAGTCTGGACATGGAGGCCAGGACACTAGCTATGAGTCTGGACATGGAGGCCAGGACACTAGCTATGAGTCTGGACATGGAGGCCAGGACACTAGCTATGAGTCTGGACATGGAGGCCAGGACACTAGCTATGAGTCTGGACCTGGAGGCCAGGACCCTGCTGCTGTGGAGAGCCAGCATTTCACACCCACATCTCCTCAAGGTACCTGGAATGACTTAACTATCGGTGTCAAATTGTATTGTGTTCATGAGCACTTTCTTACCGCCCCCTTTTTTGCCTATCTTGGACCTGTGTCCTGGATGATTAACGCAGGGGGGTAAATTATCCCTCTCATAAACCTGTGGTGGAGGCTCAATCCCTCGCTATGATCCTGTCTGGAGAAACGAGTCTAGTCCATACGGTTGATGGGCAAGCTACAGGCTGTTATGTTTCATTATCATTCTAATTATTTTTATTCAATGTTTTTGTTTTTGCCTCTAGACATCCTCTCGGTTATCTCTCCCAGTGTCCTCTCTGGGGAAGACACTGGGCCATCCACCAGTCACATGAGCCATCCCAAACCTTCACCTGGTTCGCAGTTCATCCCAGGAGAACTGCTCCGCATCGAGAGCACGATGGAGGATGGTGCCTACGAGTCAGAGACCCAGGAAAAGGGTGCAAAAGATGCTCAGGATGCAATGGTCAACACCAGGCCACCTCAACCAAAAGCCACCGTGCCCATGGGCTCTTCCGAGCAGCCGTTCCCTTATGACTTGCTGTTCCTCACGGGCCAGTACGCGCGAGGAACGTACCCTGACTTCACCAAAAGTGTGGAGCGTGGCAGAGACGACTGGCAGGTGAACCACTACCGCAGATATGATCATGCAGAGGACCAGCGGGTCCAGTCCTTCCCCAGTGCCTCTGATAAGAGCTTTCTGACACCCAGTATGGAAGCTCAGAAAGAGTCTAAAGCAGCAGATGTGTTATGGCCAAGGTCTAAAGGGAGATCCATGATGTCTTACTATTGGTAGCATTGAGTACAAGAGCTATGGTCTTCCTCCCCAAGATGCAACGGTGTCAACGGAACGGAATTCCTTCATGGTTAACTTAATACAAATAAAATGTACCTCAATGGTTTTGTTTTCCAGACCTGTCTTTTCTGACACCCTTATTGCTACCTTTTAATTCAGGGAGTTGGTTCTACTTAATCTTTAAATTGGTGTCTTTACTGACAGCCTTTTCAATTGATGGTATGAATGTTCTATCTCTTGAAGTCAGCTGCAGCTATAGAACTCTTTGCCATCAACACTTTGCTTCATTTTGTCCACCCCTTGGCTGTACTTTCAAAGTGAGTTATGGTTTCCCTCAAGAATTTATAGTGTCCATAACGATTTTGCTGCTAGGTCTCTTTGGGTTCCTCTAGTCCTCTAATTATAAATCACCTGCAAAGATGGATGTATTAATACCCAGGGGGAGTTAGGGTTAGGGTTAGCGAGTTCCCAAATTTCATAGCAACATGTGTTGCTATCTTGGAACATTTTCTGCCAACAATGTGACTCATTGTTGACTGGCTTGCATATGGAGTCCTGTTTAGCCTTCTGATGGAAATATTGTTGGCAGTGTGCCCAGTGTAAAGTATCTCGGCATTTCTGGTTTCATTAGATTTTTCTTGTAGCAATGGGTTGTGCTGCTGATATAGTTTGGCCCCCTGCTGTGGCAGTAATTTTAATTGTTAAGTGCCAACGAGAGTCGACTATGGTGGTTGTATAAATGCTTTGTAATTTTTTACACCAATGCGATGTCTTAAATCCATAGCGCTTGGGGAGATGTATCCAGGTTGTCAACTGTTCTAGGTTAAAGTAATGACCACTTCTGACCAATGAGATGGGAGACCGTCATCATGGTAAACAGCCAACAATCCATCAATCTAGTCCAGTTCAAGCGTGATCATTCCGTTAAAGCTGACATATCACCCGGTGTGAGTGATCAGCCGTTCCAAACCTTTTGAATATCCGCCTTCTTCCGACAAAAGTGGGCGTTTCCAACTAGATGTATGCTGGATAGATCAGCCTACCCAGTCGACTGTAGCAAACGTTGCTCAGCTATCTGTCAGACATCTAGGCCTACACCCCCACTTGTGATGTTTGAAGAGGCAGATTTTCAAAACGTCTTGTAACGGCTAATTGCACTCACCTGTTTCAGGAAAGGTGAAAAGGGTTCCTTTTCCTCCCATCTCGTCTGTTCCGTGAACAGGCCAACGTCGGGAAGAGCAGAACTCTTTGCTGAGTGGGTGCTGCTGTGGATATTGGGCGGTGTTTGAAGTCCACACTGGGGACGATGAAAAGCTCTTTGGATCTTGGAAAATAAATAAATATATATATAGCTCCTCTAAGCGAATCCACTTGACCCTGAGCGGTGTAGCGCCCCACTAACGTATGCCTTCTCATCTCTGGGGGCCCGTGGTGGTTTCCCTCTTCTCTCTGCTTGCGTTCAGTGAGGCTGTAATGGAGGCCTGTGCTGCATTCCGTCTGGCTCACTGGAGCCCTTCACATCACCCACTGCTTGATGCACCTCCATTTTGTGGGGCGCGTCCGAACTTTGTACGAGCGTACGACTCATGTTTCCCCTGAGGCACGCTGCTGAATACCCATATTGTGAAGTATGTCTGCGCTGTATCCCATGAAGCGTAGCGGTTTTCATCGGCGTCATCCGATTCTTTGCGCAAAGTTGCTGTCATGGGGGTGACTGATCTGTGTCAAGATAGAAGTACAAGGCTGTGAATAATAATGAGGCTGAAAGATAACAGCATAATATTAGTACAACGGAAATAATTATATATTTCTGATTTGGTTGTGAGGGTACGCAGACTACATGACAGGCAGGAAACACTGTCAAACTACAGAGAAATACTAGATCATGGCTTTATTGATCTCTTTTCCATTCAAAATAAAATACCATCTATTTAAAAAAAAGTACATGAACAGTACTGAACAGACAGGGGGAGAGAGAGGGACAGGAGGAACGGTAGATAGATGAAGAGCAAACAGGATGTGGGTGGGAACGCATAAAGTATCACAGGAAAGGAGAAGATAAGCAAAATGAAAATAGAGAAGGTGAACAGACGAAATGAACGGTAAGCTGATGTCGCTGTGATCTCTCTCTTTGACTTCAACAAACCTCCTTTCGTCTGTTATTAACTTGGTCCAATGCCCACCTGTCAAACAACGAGAGAGAGAGAGAGAGAGAGAGAGAGAGAATGAATAAACAGCGAGAGAGAGACAGTGAACCAGAAGATGGAGAGAGAGGGAGAGGCGGGCATTGATGGATTGACAGCCAGTATTTGAGAGAGGTGAAGTCAGGGGACAATTCGTCATAGAACCGAACCTTGCCGGGGGAGGGAAAATCGAAGAGAGGTGAGAAGAGGAACGGAAAGAAAGTGATTGCGGAGCCTCGAAGGGATAGAGAGATTCAAAGGGCCGACAGCTGTGGAAGTTGGAATTCTGTTGAAAAAAGAATAACATTCACTCTCTGTTCATATGTTGGAAGAGGAAGTGGAGGAAGGAGCAATCCACCGTGTCCCCGTGAGATCAAGGTCTGTCCACATATTTGTTTCAAACTTTTCGTTTGAGTTTTTTAAAGGGGGAACGGTTAGTTGTTTGAGAACCACTTGATCGATAAAAAATGAAGGGAAGTGTTATAATTTACAACAAGGTAAAAAAAACACGGACAATTAATCAAGAAAAACGGTATTGAGTCCTGTCGAAACAGACGTGACAGATTTGTGAAGAAGGCACTGAAATGTATGTGACAATACCGATTAGATCGACTTTATTTATCCCTGTTGGAGACACTGGGGGGGGGGGGGGGGGTGTCACCCACGCACACCTTCTAATAGAGACCGGTACACGACACCGCACATCCAAGAGGGTATAATCATTGCTCAGTGCACAGCCTATACAGATAAACCCTGTGATCAGACATTTGATGTCACAGTTAAAGCAGTGCGATGCAGTTACAAAAACAACAGGGCTACTGGAGCCTAAATAATACAATTCACACGTTGGCAATTTGCACAAACCATTTCCTAAAAGGCTCTCTGTTGAGAGTCTTGGAATTATAAGTACCGACAAGGGAAACACCTTGGTAACACGACTGTTAGGTGGCAGGGGCCAATTACAGATAAATGAATAGGCAATCAACCAAGGGCTTCCACTAGAGCCCCAGTTGGCTTCGTCTCAGAGCAGAGAGAGTATAAATACACACGCGTTTACAGTCTAGGCACACCCCTGGCCTTGTTAGTCTAGACCTTCCCTTCCACAGAACTCTTAATGTCCCGCGGGATAATTAACAGTCACTCAAAACCCTCGTCTTCAAATGTAGTCTTTCGGGAAGAAATCCCGAAGAGCAAACTCCTCATCATGAAGAAATTACCTGGAAATGTTTTGTTATATTTTATTCCCAGTATTATTCACGGGGGAATCATTTCTGACTCACCGCTGAGCACACTACCAGACACAAACCAACCGAACCGACAGTTTGAAAACAAACAATTAGGATCAAGATGATCGGTAGCTATGTTAGTAGCCACGCTACGATCGGTAGCTATGCTACTGATCAACAGCTACAGCAACTGCTTATCAGCTATGCTAGTATAAGTAGCATAGATACTGATCATCAGCTACATAAGGTACTGATCAGCTGCTACTGTTAGATGCTACTATCATTAGCATTGCTCAGATGCTATCTCTGGTAGTGGCTATGCTACCAAGCTATGTGTGTGCACCTGCGCATGCTGACTCCCTTAGCTGAATCATCTCCGTTGCCGCTACTTTAGACTTTCGTCCAAAGTGGTTTAAAGTTTCCTGGCGCAGACAGAGTCTCTTCCTGCCAGTGGAAGGCCGGGATCCTTGGTGGATGCCACCACCACCACCACCACCACCACCACCACCAACGTAGTTTTCATTTCTAGCTCTGTCGACCGAGATTACATCCTCTGGAGAAACTAGGCCACTAGCTTCCGGTCAAGAGACACAGTGGGCTGGCTGTGTGTGTGATGTGTCACGCACGCACGCGCGAGCACAGGCGTACACGCACACTGTCTCTTCTCTGTTTTTTGTCTGTTTTTCCAACCTTGTTGGGAAAAGGATTGTATCGGCGGGTTTTGTGGGATGTGGTGTCGAGGTACCGGTGGCGGCGGTGGTGTTGGTTGTGTTTTCGGACTGATTGATGTGTTTTTATGCATTGATTGATTGACGGAACGGCAGGCTGAAAGGAGGAGAGACAGACTGTCAAGAGAGGCAAAGACAAAGTTGGAGGAGCAGAGACTTAAAGGCACGGAGACGGAGATAGGCTTCAGAGGTAGAGGAAGGAGAGTTTTTTTTCCTGCGAGGAAAGGAAACGCACCCACCCCAGACAGGGGAAGACACAGCAAGACACAGAATTCTCCTGTTTGAACCCAACGGTGAGATAGAGAAGAAAACACACAAACAAACAAACACCCACACAAACACACCACACCACACACACATACACACACACAAACACACACACACAAACAGACCCGTGAGATGATGCACTCTGATGTTTTCCGTGTCCTTGAAGACCATCTCGGTCCATGTGTGTGGCAGCAGGCCCACCTTCTTGCATTCCCAGCATGTATCTTATCAACTCCCCTAAGGTAGAAACCCCCTCGGAGCCACCGGAGGCTGAAATGTTGATGATGGGAGATATTTTTTATTATTATGATCAGGGTTAGGGTTATTTGATCAGTGGAGTAATAGGGCATTGACCTCTGTGTCAGGGCTATGCATGGTCGTCGTCAACAACCTCATCATCGTCGTCATCTATCGTATCCAAGTGTCAGCTTAATCAGTGTGCTGTGCCCCTAGCCAACCGATCCCACAATGCTCTTTCTCTCTCTGTCTCTGTCTCTGTCTCTCTCTCTCTCTCTCTCTCTCTCTAACCCAAACTCTCCCTTTCTGCGATCAACCCAGCACACATCTGATAGCCCCCTCCCCCCAGCCCCCCCTCCTGTGAGGCATTACGTCTGACAGTTCATGTATAAATAACGCCCCCCATCCCCCCCCCCCCCCCCCCCCCCCTCCCCGACAGCTACGTTTCCCTGACGATAACGAGAGTGGAGTCGCGGGACGTTTTGACAGCTGGCTTCAGACCCGTGTGCCCCGGGGGCCACACTCTGACCGGACGCCACACACACACACACACACACACACACACACACACACACACACACACACACACACACACACCACACATACATGTGAGCGTGTGACCACGGGGACACGAGGTAATGAGGCCCCTGAAGACCAGTCGACACGGTCCAAGGGACCCCTTGGGCCCCGCGGGACGGTGTGGAGGATCCGTCCGTCCAGCGCACGGGTGGGCTCGGTGCGTCCGGCAGGGAGGGGACGGGGGGGGGGACGGGGGCGTTCCGGCTATGGGCTGACTGCAGAGAGATGTTCCGGATCACTACGGGTGCCAGAGAGGGACACACAGGCCGTGTGCACGGCAGTGACATGAAAGGCAGCTGTACCGTCCTTTCATCGTTGTGTTAATGTATTCATATTTTATTCATCTGTCCATCAACCCCATGAAAACAATCCAGTCTTCCACCTTTTTCCCGCCGTCAATCATGCTAGTCAACCGCAAACCGCCAGTGGTTTAAAGCTGTGGCTTGTGTTGAAAATCTGCCAGTGTTGGTAAAGGTTTGTTGTACCATGTAATCCAGAAGGCTTAGGTTTGATGCTTATGGTTAAGCTAAAGAAGAACTTAAACTTAAATGTTATTTTGTGGTAATGCAGTAACGGATCTTGTTTTTGTTTAGAAAGAAAATGCTTTACTTCTGACGGAAGGAAGATGTGTTGATAAAGGTTTGTTGAACTACGTTACCCACAAGGCTTAGCACCAGGCACATGGAGAAAATGCCCAACGTGATAAGAGTTATGAGCTTGTACATGTGTTAGATCCGCTAAAATCATAAAGAGTTCTCGGGAGACATGCTGTTGCGGTTTAGTCATATATAAGGAACCAGCATAACGCCACCTGAAAATTTGACATCACAGGTGGGTGTGTCCTAGGTGGACACGCCCAGCTGTGATGTCACTGCACAGGGTAAACGCTGGAATGCCTTGGGATTGCCAATCAACATCACACCTGGTGGCAGCCACCACACTTCACCTCAGTTGCAGAGAAGGTGAAGGGATGTCGCTGTTGGATGAGCCTGGGAGATACGACAGCTGACCCGCTCTCCGTGGAGGACAGGGTAGGACCGTTCCTCCTCTAATCACAGGCTGTGTCAGCGACAACGCACAAATGCATTGAATGTGTTCTCTAAGTCTTGTCTGCTCAGTTCCTCACGTCAGATAGCAGTTGCTCGCCGTCCTATTAATGCTTATTTTGAGTGTCACCAGAGTGTCTTGACACTCCCACCAGGACCTTGTCTGCCCCAAAACCATTCAGGGTTTGTCATTTACAACACTGAAATAATCTTTCATTGGTTTTGTGAAGGGAAGTCATAATTAATGCTTGTGGGGGAAGTTGTGGGGGTGAACTGTGAATGTAATTGTTAATAAAGGACTCTGTATTAAACTGCTCCCGCTTGAGCGAGGCAAGAGTCAATAATTCTTGGAGGAAGGAGCCATATTGGTTTCCCTTCCCTTTTGAAGCAATAACTGTAAGAATATATAGCCGGCGGCGTGGCGACGGAGGAATTTTCGCAAACGTAATGTAAACGTTAGCAGCTAGGGAACAAAAGAGCCACAAATCGGCACGCATCCCATTGTCCTCCTATGGCGAGTCAGCACTTGCTCACGGCCTAAACCTCGAGATCTTCCTCCCTCGTCGCCGTTCAACCCGCTGACAGAGACGCGTAGTAAAGCTAGAGAGCTAGCCCGAGGCTGCTGTGGACTCAGCAATGTGTCGGATCCACTTTTTTAGACGTTTGCCCGTAAAGAAAGCACTATTTTTGGATTGGCAATGAGTGTAACAAATGTGTCTGCAATGCGTGCATGTTTACTAGATGTTGGATCAGTGTATGCATGACGCCTACCAAGTAGAGCATCTGGAGATTGTGGAAGGGGGGGTGGGAAAGGGAGAGTAACCACTTTAGAATGACATCCTGGCGGGGCGTGTTCCAAATAGAATCGGCGGGTTAGAGAACACGACACTTGTGTTTGAAGCTGAGCGGTGCCTCCGGTTGTGCTGTGTGAAGCTCAGTACTTTGTGTTTCCGTCCGTGCCATGTTAAGATAGCTGTAACTTAACCCTGCTTGTTCAAACCCTGAAACCAAGTGGCTCTGGTGGCTCTGTACCCAGAGGAAGATTCCGGATGAAAGAGGAGGAGGATAATTGAAACTAGGAAAGAGGAACTTGAGTCTCAACTCTGGGCCGACAGAACATACGTTAATCTGATCCAAATTTAACGCAACCAACGTTAGAAACCCCCCGACATCAATACAGACATGAGGCTTTCATTTTTAAAAGCAATTATCCACCAATTAGAAAACGATTGGTGGCATTTGTTTGTAGTTATTTACTGTCAGGGTTTGGTGGTAGCCATCAGTGGTGTTCATGAGAGGTCTCCATTACAGATCAATGGAGAGCTGAAAGGACATACAGAACAGAGTGGAAAGGACTCGAAAGAATAGAGGGACTCGTTAGGTCCTTGTGTTCTCAGCCTCAAGGCCCATCGAACAGCCTGCTTGTGAGGTTCACACTTTCTTTTTTCCTTGTTTGAAGAATGAAAACACTGAATTGATAAAACATGTACACAGAGAAATGTTTCTTATCTAACCGTTTCAAAATGGCAACGAGAATTTACACATAAATAAATAGTAAGAAACAATTCAAATAAAAATATTATTTGGTTTGAGTCCTAGGGCCAATATTGCCTCTGCGGGCGGTCATGGACCCCCTTCGACCTTCTCCCACAGAACTGAGGACCACCTCTCTGACGCCTCAAGCTCCAGCGCTGGAGGTAAAAGCACACACACACACACACACACACACACACACACACACACACACACGCACGCACGCGCGCGTTGGGCCGTCCGCTAGTAAATGAGCTCTGTTTCTCCATCTTTTTCTATCAGTCTGCCTGGATCGATGTCGCTCTACGGTTTTCTCCGTATTGCGTCACACTCACTCACTTTCTTAATCTCTTTCTTATGATATCAACATTCCCTGCATGGTTCCATCCATCTTTTATCCACTTCAGCGTTCCCTCTCGTTTCATTCTCGCCCGGGTCTCGGATCATGTCGCCGCGGGAAGGCATTCGAGTGTTAAATTGTCCAAGGGCGGGTGATTAAAAAAAGGTGTGGCTAACTTTTAGCATTGTGCTAAGGCTTGAGTTCTGGATCCGTGCAGCACGACGCTCTAACGTTATTGGGCCAAACTCGACCGCGGTGTGGCTATTAGTGAACGGTGACATAAATGATGGACTGGTCCACAGCAGCAGGTCTGGCCACCCGGCGGGGCTGGGACGGCACTGGGCTGTAGAGAGAAAAGACAACTTCCCACTGTTGACCTTTTCTCTCAATGTGTGGAACTTGGAGGAACAAATCTAGAAGGTTCTAGCCAACCGTCAGCCTCCATTGGCTAGGTCTGGTGGTCGTCCAAGCTGGTCCAAGCTCTGTCTTGTCTCGCTGCTCTGTTTCCTGTCTCACTGCTCTGTTTCCTGTCCCACTGCTCTGTTTCCCTGTCTCACTGCTCTGTTTCCTGTCTCACTGCTCTGTTTCCTGTCTCACTGCTCTGTTTCCTGTCTCACTGCTCTGTTTCCTGTCCCACTGCTCTGTTTCCTGTCTCACTGCTCTGTTTACCTGTCTCACTGCTCTGTTTCCTGTCTCACTGCTCTGTTTCCTGTCTCACTGCTCTGTTTCCCTGTCTCACTGCTCTGTTTCCTGTCCCACTGCTCTGTTTCCCTGTCCCACTGCTCTGTTTCCTGTCTCACTGCTCTGTTTCCTGTCTCACTGCTCTGTTTCCTGTCTCACTGCTCTGTTTCCTGTCTCACTGCTCTGTTTCCTGTCCCACTGCTCTGTTTCCTGTCCCACTGCTCTGTTTACCTGTCTCACTGCTCTGTTTCCTGTCTCACTGCTCTGTTTCCTGTCTCACTGCTCTGATTCCTGTCTCACTGCTCTGTTTCCCTGTCCCACTGCTCTGTTTCCCTGTCCCACTGCTCTGTTTCTTGTCTCACTGCTCTGTTTCCTGTCTCACTGCTCTGTTTCCCTGTCTCACTGCTCTGTTTCCCTGTCTCACTGCTCTGTTTCCCTGTCTCACTGCTGTTTCCTGTCTCACTGCTTTGTTTCCTGTCTTGCTGCTCTTTCCCTGTCTCACTGCTCTGTTTCCTGTCTCACTGCTCTGTTTCCTGTGTAACTGCTGTTTCCTGTCTCACTGCTCTGTTTCCTGTCTCACTGCTCTGTTTCCTGTCTCACTGCTCTTTTCCTGTCTCACTGCTCTTTTCCTGTCTCACTACGCCGCAAAGTTGTGTTCCCGTCTTTAGAGTGGAGGGGTTGAACTGGAAGTTAAACTGTGCTTGGTTTTTCAATTGTAGGAATTTCAATAAACTGAAATGTGTAAAATAGTTGAGTCTATTGTGTAAGTCTCGCAGAATAGAATGTAAATTGCATTTCAAATTTGCGCAGGGCACTGCAGGCGAAGATGTAAAAGAAGTGATAGACCTTGCAATTTTCTGGCATGCTTTTGTTGGATAAAGTGACTAATTCCGGTCTAACGAGAGGTGAACGCGCACCTCCATTCCCCGGGCAGCGAGACGGACCCAGCGGTGATGTCACAGGAAGCCACACAGCTGAGGATGGTTCCGCTGATTACTGGAGGAGCTGCGCACCAACATTCACCTCCTGGGTCTATTAAGGCGCGCATAACTCCACCGGCGTGACAGTGTTGAGGCTGAGGCCAGGCACTGCTCGAGTATCCCAACGGCATCTTTGAAGCACAAACGGAAATTTGTAGGCGCTTCACAATTTCAGGCGTCGTATTTTATAAACATTTCAGAGACAATGTCAATAGATACTGAAAGATCGTTTCGAAAGAGAAATGTAAAACTAATGAAAAGACGTAGCACTGCATACCTCTCTTTTGAATCAGAAGAAACTGCAAATAAATGGGAGTTCAAGTGAGTACTGCAGAGTCATTTTACAATGACTAGATTGTGGGTTAAAAGTAAGTTTATAGTGGTAAGTTAATAGAGTTCAGAATGTTAGTTATTATTGACCACGGATACAGTTTTTACAACTCTTTCCACTTTTATGAACTTCAGTGAATGTCTGGGTTTTAGAATTCCACAGTTTCTATGTGGCGTTTAACACCTCTCTGCCCTTCCTGTTAGAAACTAATATAAACCGTGACCTGGAAACTAGCGCTAAATACCATCTGTGTGTGTGTGTGCGTGTGTGTGCGCTTACCCAAGCCAGTAGGTTCATGGTGGGTGCAGTATATATCTGTGTAAGTGTGTCGATTTAAAACTGTGTTTGTGTGTCTGTGTGTGTGTGTGTGTGTGTGCCTGTCAGCAAGTGTGCATGTCTGCGACCTGTGTATGGTTGTTTTTAATTTGTGTGTGCATCTTGAATGTGTATGCATGCGTTTGACTGTGTGTAAGAGTGTGTGTGGGTCCACAACCTGGCCTTGCTGTAAAGATCCAATCTGCAGGCTGGTAAATGCAGGTCGAAGGTCAAGGAACCGTTGAGTTGCTGTTTAGGAAGAAAAAATACGCTGACACTCAGTCCATATCCAGCTCCAGTGGTGGGCAACCACAACACGATCCATCAAACAAGACGACAAAACGGAAACATGATTTCAGAATTCAAAATGATACCAAACAGAAAAACTCAATGTGGCCCAAAATAAACAAATAAGCGTTTTTGCTTCGTGCTAAGCGTTTGTCTATCTTTTTACACTTTGTTCCCGAGTCGTTGCCTATTTTCTTCCACTCGTGTTATTGTCATCGTAGAGACATCGGTATGAAATGAGTCTGAACCTAAACGACTAATCAATGTCTTCCGCCGCCTTGGTCAGACGAAACGGTCCGCTAACGACCGGCGGAAGCCGTTACCCGTGACGTCGACCAGGCTTGCTAACTGCTCCGCGTCTAAGCTAAGCTAATGGCGTCTAATTCACTTCGGCTACGGCGGACCGCAAAAAGCAATTTGCCACGAGCGCCGCAACGGCTAGTCCCGGCGTCGTTAGCCCGGCTCGTTGCCACCGCCGCCGCCACTGACGTCACCGTCTGGCGGCTAGATTTACATCCGCTGGCATTTCGGGAAGTACCCCCCCCCCCCCCCCCCCCCCCCCCCTCTCTCCCCCAATCCTGAACAGATAATCTCCAGGTCTATGTTTAGACATGTCCTCCCTCTCCTCCACTCTTCCCCTTCTCCTCGTCTCCCCCTCCACCCTCTACTCCCCTTCCACCTCTGGTGCATCTTGATATAGGAGCCCACGGCAGCTAATTAGCCTGGCGCTAAAATTCAAATAATTTGACGAGTAGAGTGCTAGTGAGAGAGAGAGGGGGACAGGGAGAGGGAGAGAGGGAGAGCTGAAGCGAGGGAGGGGTTGAGAGACGGAGAAAAAGTGGCTGGAGAGAAAGAGATGCCGGGGAGGAAGAGATAGAGACTTAGAGAGGTAGAGGGAGAGATGGGGAAGGTTGAGAGAGTATCGAGATGTGAAGGAAAAGACGGGGCGACTAGGAGACATAGGACACAGAAACGAAGAGCAAAAGGATAAGCGTGAAAGACAAGAAAAGAGGGCGTAACCAAATAACATGAAGAGCTATGAAGAGCTATGAAATGCTCATAACTGGATGAGACATATTCTCTTTGAGGGGAAACCCACCACTATATTAAAGTCATCCCCCTTCACTCTCACTCCTCAAATTGTGCGTCTTTGTGTGTGTATATTTGCATTTGTGTGTCTGCGTTCTTGTGTTCGCACAAGTGTGAATGTCAATTAACCTTAGCTTTGTGATGTTCTGCGTTGACAGCCTTTTGGAATAACTGGGAGTTCTTTGTCCATGTGTGCGTACACACACACACACACACACACACACACCCTCAGCTAGCTCATGTGCTGTCTACTGCAGCTGTTCCTAACCTTATGGGTGTACGGCAGTGGAGGCTTCTCCAGTGATGGAGGAGGGAGAGGGAGGAAGATCCTCCTTAACATTGTTGGGAATAAAAAATGTCGATTATCGAGACTACTGTAATGAATGAATCCCCTTAAATATGACTACTTCAATGCCTCTGTATCTGTAATGTTCGTTTTCCTCGGTAAAGGGACATTGGCACCCCCTATCGCCTATTGACTATTACTTCATGGAGGACGGTCCTCCCTCAGCCTCCATTGACTCCCATTCATTTCCCCGTGTTGGAGGCCGGTGAAGAACATGAGGTTCAATGTGAGAGAGGCGGAAAGTCCTCCTCTGAGTGGGTGTGACTAGCTAAGGGATCTGGAACCCTACATCTCACAAATTCAAGAACAGGCTTGAGCCCTGGCTGCGCTATGAACCAATGAGCAGGAGCCCTGGCTGTGGAGCAGCCCGGAGGGAGAGAACCAACAAACCCCCTCAGTCTACTGTTTGTTGCGGTACAGTGCAGCTATGTTCGCTTATATTGACGAACAGAGCAACGTTTCCGTTGCCCGCGGCAACAGAAACGTGACCAACATTCTGAAACACCTATCAACATCCACATTTGCCTCAAACAATGTTTGGCTTACAGCCGATGTAAAAAGTTGTGAAATAATGTTGTTGTTCTTTTAATTGTTTGTTACTCTGACCGTTCTGTTTGACATTGTGGAAAGGATGTTAGTGAATGATCAGAGCATGATGCATTTTAAACGGCATCACTTTTGGTTTTGTGTCTTAAAACAATTGTAGCTGACGATAAACATCGCCAAATTACAACCAATAGCTTCAGTCATTGAGGGCAAAAATAGGCCCAACGATTGGCCCAGTTTTTTTATTTAATTGTACAAGTTAAGAGCAGGCCTGATTTGACTAATTGGCTTTGCATCCTTTCCTTCTGCCCTTGTAGTCCAAGACATGCTGCCCACCAGCTTTCAAAGTACAATGCTGCCACTGGTGGATTTGTATCATTCACATAATTATCCCTCCCTGCTATTTTGTAGTTCACCAAAACACCCTGAAAGACCTTGAGTCTTACGCCACCACACCATTAACAATGCGAGCAGGCCAATTACAACCAAGTGCGCAGTCCTTCCTCCCTCACTTTAAAAAACAGCAGCAGCCACTGGTGTACGGTATAATATCCCCAGTTTATAGTTATAGGGCATGATTAGGAAAAATGGCTCTCATTATTACTACTAGAGTTTACGCACGCGGGTTGTGCAAGCTGAACCTCTAGTTGTAATTAAACCCATAGCAATAATGTGGAAACCCCAGTCGATTGTGTAACACATTTCTGAGCACATAATATAATAACATTTTGCCTATAATTTTACAACTTATAACATTCGTTCACCACAAATGACTCTTAAAAGCAGTGCCAACATTTTTATTTTTTTTAACCATTCAGCGAACAAAAGGCAACAGGCTGATTATCATTTAGGGGGCCAATCAATGACATGCAGAAGCATCACCAACACGCCAACTGAAGGGGTTTGAGAAATACTGTCTGCTCATTAACATATAAGGTAATTTACATTTCCTACAGAGAGAATACTACCTCAGGGGTAGTATTTTTCAGGAGATTTTCAGCATACAAATGTCAAGATATGTGGTTGACACAAACGGCCCATCAGGAGAATATCAGGATTTACACGTGTGTCTGAAGCAGCTAGTGTGTGAGTCAATTTATGGTAACGGGGGTAATTGTTCAATGAAAAGTGCAGTAACTATGCATGCAAATCAATTATTAAAGAGCTTTAACTGTTTATCAGGGCAGAAAAGAGCATTGACAAATATTGGCAACTACTATTGGGTAGTTGAAAATAATAATCATCATTGAGATTAAACATCTCTTCCAGTGTCCTGGCCAAGACAGGCAGCAGTAGCCTACAGTCACACATAGCATACACACCAAAAAAATAAGAAAAATGAAACAACTAAAACAGTCCGGAGGGGGGAAATCAATATCGCAAGCCATTTCGGGAGGCTCAAGGAGGAGGGTAATGTTGAGCAACAAAGTGTAGTCTTGTGGTGGGCTCTACCTCTATAGACATAATGTTTTCGTTCTGTGTGATAGGGACACTGTCTCTTTAAGAATCCCGTGACTACTGTGTTGATATGCCGGTTGGTGCGATGCTTGAATGAACGACCCGCCGTTGCTTGTCGAGGTGTGAAAATTGTCTCTTCCCTCATTTTATCACAATTTCTACAGTCTATAGACAGAACGCCTTACCTGGGCGAGTGTGTCGCTGTGGTGTGTGGTGGGTTCTTACCTGGGCGCGTGTGTCGATGGCGGAGCAGTTATGTTTAAAAACATAACGTCTTACCTGGGCGAGTGTCGCTGTGGTGTTTGCGCGTGTGTTGCGCGTGTGTTCTTACCTCCGCGTGACGTCTTAGCTCGCTAAGTATCTCGCTCCCTTTGTCTTGATGTAAGGTGTGTGCGCATGCGTGTGTGTGTACGTGCCTGTGTGCTTCCGTGTAAGTGTCGCCTGTGTGCGGTCTGTGTATGCAGTGTGTATGTGCGTGCTTGCGGTTTATGTATGCGTTCGCGCGTGCTGTGTGTGTGTTTGTGAGATGCATGCTGCTTGGCACATGCGCACATGAGTAACTTGGGTAACTGGTGCGACAGGCCTGCTATTATAGTAGTAAGATATTGATTATAACAAGTTATTAACTTTTTTTTCTGCAATAATTCTCCCGCCAGAAGTGGTCATTGTGTGAGTTTGTGTGTGTGCGTGTGTTGTGTGTGTGTGTGTGTGATTGCTTTTGATTGTGTGAATGTTGAGGAGTGGAACAGATTTGTCATATCAGGGAGCACGAACAAGAAACATAAAGAACATACTACAATCCTGTTTGTTTGGCCCCTGTTCTGCCTGCCTCTCGCTCTGTCTTTTGAAGCAGTCCTGAAAATACTTTACATCTAGGATGAGGTGTGTGTGTGCACCTGTGTCTGTCTGTCTGTCTCCTGTGGAGGAGCAGGTCGCCATCAAGGACATCAGTGATCCCTGCTTTTCGTGTAGTCTGTTTGCTGGGCTTGCAGGCTTACTCTGGATAGAGAGCGAGGGTGATGGGTTGATAGATGAATAGAAAGAGAGATGACTGATGGAGATAGACAGATACTGTAATTGGATTATTGGCTATGATACCATCTCTATATTGTTTTAGTTACTTTAATGTTGGAGGGCTGATCCTTCGCTCCTTTTTGGAGAACATCAATTCAATCATTCATTAACAAGCTCCTTGCTGCTGATTGGCTGGTTGGAGTGTGTAGGTCAAAGGTAAATGGTTAAGGTGTTTGAAGTGTCTCAAAGCCAGAGATGATTAAAATAGTGAGACAGTACTAGGAAAATCCTGCCTTCCTTATTCATCCAAATGAATGCACAACTATTTGAGGCGTTCAGTTTTACAACAAAACTTCTACTTGTTCCTTCATAAGACAACGCTAAATATGGATTTTTCTGGTGGTTGTCCCAGCCAAGTTAAACAAATCTCCTTCTTTTCCTTTTATTATTCTTATCTTTTGCAGAATATACTACCTATTCTATCCCACAGAGACATATTCCAGTGCATATGTGTGTATGCTAACGTACACGTAGTTTGTTTTCCTAGGTGTGTGTGTGTGTGTGTGTGTGTGTGTGTGTGTGTGTGTGTGTGTGTGTGTGTGTGTGTGTGTGTGTGTGTGTGTGTGTGTGTGTGTGTGTGTGTGTGTGTGTGTGTGTGTGTGTGTGTGTGTGCGCGCGCGCGCGCGTGCTACCCATACTATATCCGTCCTATTCGTATGTTTCAATTGCGGTGGAAATATCTCCCCAACGGAAACACCACCCCCTCTATGCATTTCCAGTAAGAAGTCAGACTTTGTTCCGAAATACCCGACACGGAACATTAGGTATAATGTTCCGGAACATTGTGTAACCCGGAAATTCTATTGTGCGCACCCAAACCTTCTGTGAAAGCACATAGTTAATCAATGTTGGCTAGCCGTTACAGAGTGTTGCATAGGAACTTTCCACCTAGTCTCCTTTTTGATTAATAATCTATTTAGTTTGTTTGGACACATTTCTCTAGAGATTAGTTTAGGAATTGTAGAAGGAACAATTCATAGAGGCTACAACACTGCGTGTTGAATTCAAATTGTGTTCTATTCTGCCACGTTAAATGACCTGGAATACATTACAGCGGATAATAATAATGGTAGATTAAAACGCATTAAGAAAGTTTGTCAGCTGTTTGTTTTGCACACATTAGATGCATAAAGAAATGAAGACTAATAAAGAATCTAAATTTCCAAATAATGCTGCGTATGTGTGTAGACTACCGTTTCACACGGCCCCTCTAGATAAATCAAATCCATTACGTACATACTCATTTCCCTATTCAGGGAGAACCAGAGGAAGAACGCAACGAGGGGCGGATGACAGGAAGGGAGGGACGGAGAGAGAGAGGACACTGAAAGAGTGATGGATAAAGAGCAGAAACAAGACGGAGAGAGTGAGGGGTGGAGAGAGGGAGAGAGGGAGGGTGAGGGGCCGGCGTTTACCATCAGCTTTACATAATGTGACATCTGTGGGTCCTTTTACATTTTTCATCCATTCCATCTCTCTCTCTCTTCCTCACTGTCTATGGCCTCCGCTCGCTCGCTCGCTCGCTCGCTTCCTTCGCTCGCTCGCTCGCTTCCTTCGCTCAACTGTCACCGGCCGGAACCATCTGTGAACCAATCGGGTCGTCGCCTCACGCCCCGTCAACCAGACCTAAGCCGAGACCCCCGCAGAATGCCGAGCAGAACCACCAAGGGGCCGGCGGTGATGGGCTGAAGCCCCCCCGTGTAACCCTGTCACATGGCAGGTCCTCCATCATGCATTTAAACATGAGTACTCTGCTGCACACGCGCGCGCGCGCGCACGCACGCACGCACGCACGCACGCACGCACGCACGCACGCACGCACGCACGCACGCACGCACGCACGCACGCACGCACGCACGCACGCACGCACGCACGCACGCACGCACGCACGCACGCACGCACGCACGCACGCACGCACGCACGGTGTGTAGATCGCGAACAGGACCCCCCCATGTTCTTACACTCGCACCAAAGCCACTTGGAGAATATAAGGAGTTTAATATCGCACACACGCACGCACGCACGCCTCTATGCCACAAGTCCTTCAGATGGGTCGAGCGGTCCTGTCACATGGTTGTGCACGGTTGTCTGCTTTGTGGTAACACAGGATGCTTAGGACATAGCAGCAACAACTAAGTAGCAGGAATCAAATCAAAGAAGTGGGGGAAAAGGATAGAAAATGTATTAAATAATAGGAAAATACATAACAGTAAAAAGACACTAGCAGCAATTCCAGAGGATTTGGAACATGGACATGGGAATAAGAGTATAAAGCGTGAACCTTGAATTGCGGTGCTGTACATTGAGGGTCCATAGGAAACGATAGAGCCTACATTGCTGATCAATGTCATCACCAGGCTCGTGGAGAAGCCTCATTGCGCTGGGAGATGGTCTGGGAGGGTGGTTGTCCGTATACTGGGATGCTTGCTCCCAGACAGCAGCAACGTGAACATGCTAATGCTGATGGGTGCCTAAATGTCTAGATGTCTTCAATCCCCCCCCTCCCCGCACCAGATCACCCCATTCCTCCTCATCCCTCATTGGCAGAAAATATAATTGCCATTATCCAGTCGTTAGCATATGATGGCATGTCGTTATCCCATCCTCAATTACAATCTATTCTATCCACGACAGGACTTTATAGTCACAAGGCTGCAGTGATGTTCAGCAGGACGTGAAAACGACCAGCCATCTACCAGCAGACGCGCCAGGCCGCGGGGGAGAGTCTGACCTGCAGTGGCCTCACTGAGCGTTGTCCATATGGTGAGCGACATGTTTGATTTTGAGCCATCGAGACTCGGACTAGATGTCCTTTTCAAGAAGTTTTCATGCGCATACTTCTACCGCTCCTATCCTTTTTATAACCTTGGATTTATTTTTATAATTTGCACCCACAATAAATATATTAATATTCGATTTTATTTCTGTAGCACCTTTTGAATATGATGAAAAAAATATCTAAATAAATAAATAAGAGACAACCCTAACGGTAAGAGTCAACATCACATCGAGCCATTGTGCAGAATGTACGCGGGAGCAAGGTTATGCAGAACAATTCCATTATGAATCTGTTTGCTGAATCATTTACCGCCGCTTGGAGAGGGCTAATCCATCCCAGCCTCGTTGACAACAGCTGTTGATGAATCAGTCGGCTGGGTCCATTCTGTAGATCATTTAGTGTCTGGGCGGAAACACCGGGAAGGAGCAGGTGCGAAGGGAGACTAACCAACTCGGGTCCAACACACCCCCTCAGGATGTCCCAAGCTGACCTTCACAAGATGGCCGATCTCCTCAGACATATGTTGGGTCGCAACTGTGATGATAACCAGTTGGCTGGAGATTATTAGTAGTTAGTCGAAAAAAGTGGTTGGGAGGCTGGCTGATCGAATACTGATTTTAAATAAAGCTCAACAGAATATATATGGATATGTTTCTCAATCGAAAAGCTTAGTTATAGGAACCATGTTGTCTAGTGGCTATGGTGTTTGACATACGGATGTTTGCATTTGAGGTGGTCGCCAAAAACGTTTAGTGGTACACCTAAGGTCAAAGGTCGGGAAGGATTGCCCTCACCGCTACCTACTGCTTGATGACATGTATCTGAACTCGTCGTAAGTTGCTGTAGTTAAATCCATGTGCATGATTGATTAAATATTCATAAAAAGAAGATCAAGGTTAAGGAGCTGGTTCTGATAGCTATCATGGTCTCGGTCTCTCCTAGCAGTGATTAGCCCTGATTATCCTCACTGTGCTACCGATATAATAATTACTCAAGGTGTTTCTAGTGACGAGGGCTTTAAACAAACCACGTACACACTGACTAAACCCCTCCCCCTGGCTCCCGGCCATGGGGTCGGGGGTCAGGGACGCTCTGACGACAGGGGCCCCCTCATCAGTGTCGGCGCGTAAAGCAAAGATCACGATCGACGTTACCCCCAGCGCACTCGTCCTTGATCTGACATGATTCTAACGTCTTCACATCGCGCTGGTATCCGTTTAATCTGTGTAGCCCCCGATCCCGCCATGCCCTGCTACGCGACTGGGCGTCAAAAGCCATAATCTCTTGAGTGTAGGACGCTCTTAGCGCTAAGCTTAACTACTTCAGACTTTCGGGTCGGCGGTGAGAACAATGCCGGGGCCTTGGGGAGGGAGGCTCAGCCCAGAGGACATTTGTCAGCGCTCTTCGTGTGTTTACTGTTGGTCGACTGCGTTTGTCAGGGCTTGCTCAAGTCGTGGACGGCCGATGGAGGGTTTTGGGAAATACAAAGTGACAGCCTTCATCGTTGAGGCAGTAGTTTGAAGGACAAGCATTTGTAAGAACCTGTTATTTTAAGGCAGGACCTGAAGGGCCTGTAGCTGTGAGGAACTGCAGATGTAAGGTCCTGTATTTCTAAGCACCTGTATTTCTAAGGACCTGTGTTTGTAAAGATGTGTTTATAATGACATGCAGCTGTAAAGTCCTGTATTTGTATGGCCTGAAGCAGCTAGAATGGGGGTCCAGGAACCATCACAGTCTTTGTCAGTCAACCCAAGCGGTGAATTTATTTGGGGACGCTTAAGTTCATGTTTAGTGCACGGCTCCACAAATGAGGACTGATGGAGAAACGGACAACCCGATTATCCGCCCCTTACTTGGAGTGTCTGTTTTTCAATATGTATGCTAATAAAGCGAACCGTCTGGAGGCTCAGCGTGTCATCGTCTTAACCTTTCCAATATCTTTTTTTGATCCGTGTCATAAGCCAGTATCACAGACACACCATCAACGCCCTAGCATCCAGACGATCATCATTAAACCCTCTTCCTGCCCATGAATACAGTACGACTGGCTTAATTAGATAGCATACAGGCCTTACCTCCCGCTACTTAAACGCACATAATACACATAACCTCTCCGCAGTACAAAGAAAGCGCAAATTGAACTCCGGGTGGTAACCACTGCAACCGACATTGCCCCCCCCCCGCCCTGAGTAGCGTAAGAAGGTCAACAAGGCCGCCGCATTACACTGCATTAGCGGAAGGGAGACATACTGCTTTAATATTTCAGCCTTTGAGGGGACAAGCGGCGAGACTGTGACCTCTGAGGAGGAGGAGGAGGAGGAGGAGGACGAAGGCCGGGTTTGTCGTTAAGCCGGGAGGGCTCGCTCTCCTGCAGCCATACTGGATTCCTGGACAACCATGCTGGTTGTGTTGGTTTAAAGAAACGGCCCGTTAGCATTGTTGGTAATGCAGCAGGACGTCTGATTCCCAGGCGCAGGCTGGTGGGTAAGAACCTGCCTACGGCTCCCCTGTGGGCACCAGCCCCCTACCTCTTCTTTAATGACGTGGATCGTTGGATCAAAGCGTCTGTTGAATGGTAAACGTAAACGTCAGCGCTGTAGGCCTAGCGGCGTGGTGGTTAGTCTTCGTGGTGAGGCGAGGTGATTATGTTACTGAAGGAGACGTGTGTTTGAGTGTAAAGGTTTGGCTTGGCTTATTGAAGTGCGCCCACTTTAGTCACAATGAAGGCGAACATTGACTTTGAACTTCAATAACCTACAGGCACAAAGCACGTTAGTAGTTACACTGAAACATTGAAATACCATGCAGTGTTGCGCGTCTTAAAGAGTCTGACTGACTGACTGACTGGAATTTGGTCAGTGTCTGTCCCTCTTCCTCTGTCGACCTCCACCCATGTCTATCCATATTTATCAATCTACTTCTCTATCTCTACTTTTCTCTGTCTATTTATCATTCTGTCTATCTTCTATTTCTATCTCTATTTCTGTAGCCATATATGTCTCCATCACTATGTCTATATTTATCTATCTGTCTCGATGAATCCTTAGGTCTGTCTGTCTGTCTGTCTGTCTGTCTGTCTGTCTGTCTGTCTGTCTGTCTGTCTGTCTGTCTGTCTGTCTGTCTGTCTGTCTGTCTGTCTCTCTGTCTGTCTCTCTGTCGGTATCTCTGTCGGTATCTCTGTCGGTATCTCTGTCGGTATCTCTGTCGGTATCTCTGTCTGTATCTCTGCCTGTCTCTCGGTATCTCTGTCTGTCTCTCGGTATCTCTCTCTATATATATCAACCTTTATGGACCTGGCGGTCTTCTTACTCACTCCTGCCATAATAAACCCACGGTTCTCTCCTTTTTTTGTGCCTCGTTATGTTTATGAGCTCTTTTCCTCTTTTTCCCTCCCCACTGATTTATTACGCTACTCTTCCACATTCCTCTCCAGCTCTTCCTCTCTCTCTCTTTCTTTCCGTCTCTCTCCCACCTCGCTGCATCCAACCCCAACAGAACTGAGATGATGGAGAGAGTGTGAGACAGAGATTCTCTCATCCATGTGTTACACTTTGAAGCAGATTTACAAGCTCTGCATATTTTTCATTGTGACAAAATTGCCACAAGCCCTAAACTCCTGGCCCACCAAAAGAAATAACAACAAAACATATGTGAAAAAAGATCAAAGCCTGTGACAGATGGCTGGTTCCCCACGTCGGGATGCCTCCAGGTGTCTGGAGTGGAGGTGCACTCTGCAGTGTACGCCCGCTCCCTAAAGAACTCCAAATGAACCCCATTAGCCCTAGCGTGACTTCCAATCTGCAGGTTCCCGCTTCCAATTCCCGCTGCGCGGTTTTGCGCATGAAATGGTCTCACTGAATGAAGAGGGAAATAACCGCGAGAAATGGCAGCGAACACTACCATAAAACACTAGAGTAGAATACCAAAATCTGTCATCTTTTCCACAACCCCACAACAAAAAGGCTGACTCTGAGAACCAGAAGAGTGACTTCTTGGTTTGTGTTTCTTTTGTCCTTCGATGTTTTTTTTTCTGGCAAAACAAATATGCTGGACACCAGTCTGAAGGTTGTGATTGGTCTGGATCATCAGCAGCAGTAGACATCCCCTTTAAAGCCGCTCGGTTGCCTCAAAAAATTAACGGATGAGCGTGAAGGGAGAAGGGATGGAAACACTATATGGCCTATATGGTAGCTCATTAAACATGGATGGATGAGTGCCAGGAGACCTACACGGATGTCCTCCCCTTCCTTCAGGCCTAATGAGCGGATCCATACTTGTCGATGCACCTTGTAAGCACTGGGCTTTGAGCATGTAGGACAAAAGGATAATCTAATATTTATTAAGACTTAGAGGAACCAACGAACAAATGTCCCTCGGCCATGCTTGTTAGATCAGTGCAAAAGAGGAAGAATCACAGAACTTTTTTTCCCCATGCGTGGGGTTAATTAGCTTATAGCATTAACAAGCCATTACCGAATCAACCGGTTTTGTGGCGTAACAAGCGGAAGTGTCGACCAGTTGATACAGTCCACAGGGTAGACCTATCTGTTAAACACCTGGGCGGACACTCCCACTTGTGATGTCACAACGTTCCTTTTGAGAGGGCTTGTGAGGGCCAATCACTGTCACCCCCTGGGGGTCCAACAGGGGGTCCGGGCGTGATGGTCACCAGCTCCCCTCGCCAGCAGCTCATCGGATGTGGAAGCAATGGAGACGGGGCGTCACGTAGAGCCATTCTGCCGTTTTATTACAGCTGTTAGTTAAATCGCAGAGGGTAACGCGGGCTTCCTCATTTCACGCACAGCAAGGAATAAGATGAGGCGGGGGGGGGCTAACGACCTGAATTCAAATGGGGTATGAGGGCGTCACGGGGGGGGAAGGGGAGGGCTGGAGTAGTGACTACAGTGTTTGACTCACAGCACTCCAAGGGACTGGGCTTGACGCACCATATCAGCAGCCTTTAGAGCGGGAAGTCCTGACCCTGACCTGCTCCCGCTCCGGTCTGTGTTCACTGAAAACCTCTCTGGGTGGAAGCGATCTGCCTAACGACCCGTTGACCAAACGGTATCGGCAGGTGTGTCCCCCATCCGCCCCCCCGAAGCCAAACCACCCCCCGTTGGGAGAAGTATGTTATTGATCGCCCTGCGTTGGGAATACAGAGTAACGCTGGTGATTGGAAAACTCAAATCAATTGGCACATGGCTTAGGTTTGACACAGAAAGGTCCCGCAGAGGTCAGGGCATCATGAAGGAAACGCTGGTAAGAGCTTTTACCGGTTCAGAGGGCTGTGAAGGGCTGGCTGGTCAACCAACCCACTACCTCTTACTACCTCTTGGTACAGCCCACACTCTCATTAGTGATGTCATAAATTGGCATTGATTTTGGGATGGCTTATAATGGCTAATTAACATCCCACCTGATCAAATTGGGGAGCTCTTTAAGGCCCCGTTTACACAAGGACACTTGCGGGTAAAAACGACAAAATATTTTATCGGTTGTGCCTTTCGTTTAGATGGGGACGGCGTTTTTGGGGCTTAAAAACGCAAAAATCTGAAACCACCCTCCAGAGCGGAAAACTTGAATACGCTCCGCCGTAGCGTTTCCGTCTACACTGCCAAGACGCAAAACTCTGCTCAGATCTGCTCACGTCGCGTACGCGTCTACGTCACATACATGCCCCAGTACAGGGAAATAAACAAACATTTTGGATTATTTCCATGCGTCGGACCGTCAAGCTGCTCTGGCAGTTCTAATGAACTTACAGGAGTCTTTCCATGAAATGTACAGGATCTGTACAGTATTACTGAACAGAGAGGGATCTGAAATTATGTTTTCGTTTTCGCGGCGCAGATAAGAGAAGCAGGAAGATTCTACGCATGCGCTCAGACATGGCGGTGTTGTGTGATAGTGTATCACAGCACCACCTAGCCGCCTGACATGCATACCCAATCGAATTCCACACACTTTTGCGTTACCGTGTGCACGCAGATTTCCTCCCGAAAACGCTAGTCTAAACGCGGAATAAAAAGTGAAGACGCGACGCCACTTTTGCGTCTTCTGTTCAGACCGTCATCATGTAAACGTAGCCTAAAACAGGCTAACTTCTCTGGTTAACACTGTGTTAAGCTTGTAGTCTTGACTTGACTGTGTGTGTGTTAAGCTTGTACGAACCCTCGTCAACTTCCAAACATCCAAAAGAAAACACCAAACAAATGTGCAAAGCAGTTTCTTCCTGTGTGGAAAGAAGCCGTCAGCCTGTGATTAGCATTAGCATGAGAGCACTGCACTTTGTTGGAGAAGCGAAGGGTGATTATTGTTCTCCCTCCCACTGACTCACCACGAGGAGTGCTTATTTGGTAATTGACGGCTCGAGAGAGAGGTTTGCTGGATATGCTAATGAGGAATGAACCAGCCAATCACAGTCCTCGTTCTGAGTTAGCTCCCAGGGGAGGGGATGGTGCAATGTCGCGTCTAAAGACCTCCTAGCATAGTGCACATCTGACCGATATTTCCCTTATTTGTATTCATTTACATTTACATTCATGGCATTTTGCAGAGGATTTCAACCAAAACGACTTATAGTATGTACATTTATCATAAGAAGGTGAAACAATATATCGCTGTCGGTACAGTGAAGATGTTCATAGAACCACGTGCAAAGCATCACCAACAAGGTGATTGGTTGTGCCGACTCACGAGTGAACCAATCTGAAGCCGCAGGGTTCAATGCGAGTCATGGTAAACACCACCCCCGCTCCACCTTCAGCGTGGATTAATAGTCATATAGCATTCGACCTGCAATAGGCAGTTTCTAAAATGAATGTAAAGGCTGTACCCGTTAGTCGGTAATAAGGCTGCCCGCCGCCACCGCCGCCAGCTCTGTTCCATTACCCAGAGGGCTCTGACCTGCTTGACCTGCTGCCCCTCAGAAGGGGAGGGGAGACACAGCACAGACACAACAGAGACACAATATACACACAACTGAGTGGAGACACCGTACAGACACGGCAGAGACGGAACAGAAACACAATGTACACACAACGGAGACCCAACTGAGTGGAGATACAGTACAGACACAGAGAGTAGAGACATAACAGAAGCACAATGTACACACATTAAAGACACAACTGAAACTCGTTATGAACAAGTAGATAATCAACAGAGACTCAATAAAATCCAATATACACAAAACGGGGTAACAACTGAGTTGAGACACGGTACAGACCCAGTAGAGACAAAAGAAACACAATAGAGAGAAATCTTAAACAATTCATGAACAAGTATAATCAACGGAGACGCAATAGAAACACAATAGATACAACTTGTACACAGAAGCATAGAAACGCAACAATGTTTTGGAACCGCAGAAACACAATAGAGGCACACTATTCACATGATGCCATTGAATTCAAATTAAATCGACATGCATAGTGTTAACTTGCTGACTTATCATTAGATGAGTCGACTACCCAAACAGCTGTAGATAATGGTATGTGGGCTAGCCAACTGTATTCCGTGGTCAAAATAACTTTATGAGCATGTTGAACGTCGTCGTAACTTTAATTTGTTAGACATATATTCAACATATATTATTTACAGTCTGGCAGCTGCACTCTATAGAGTCATAATTTTTTCAGTACGTCTACACAATAGATGAATTACAACATACCCTTCCTTAAACTAGCTTTATACCGGAGACGTCTTACTTTTCCAAATGTTCCCAATGGATATAAATGGTTGTTTAGAAGTGTATTCCAGCAGCTCTACAACACTGCAGCTCTACACATATACTATATATAATACAGGTTAAACTGACTTTACATAGACTATATATTACACAGGTTAAACTGATTTTACATAGACTATATATAACACAAGTTAAACTGACTTTTCATAGACTATATATAACACAGGTTAAACTGATTTTACATAGACTATATATAACACAAGTTAAACTGACTTTTCATAGGCCGAACATAATACAGGTTAACTGACTTAAAGAGAAATATTATGGTGTTTTCCCAACAAGTAAACATAGTATATGAGTTCCATAAAACATGTTTTTGAAGCTGTTTTCTTCTATTGTAAATATCCCTTGATTTCGTGCTGCTAGCCTTTTAGTGAGATCAGAGAGTGTTGAGAAGGATAGTAATAAAATATGTTTGGTAAGAAGGATATAAGAAGAGAGACCCGCAGTGAATTCAACCCGGTCCACTTGACATCGGGTAGGTGCATGACAGTGGTAGGCCTACCGTAAAAGTTCAATAGCCCAGTTTTTTATTTCTTTCAATCACTGAACTTTCAAACAAAACTCTTGCTCAGCAAAGATGGGAAATACTTTAAAATGTATTATTTAAACCAGTATGAAGGGGTGAGATGGCTGTGGTGTCAAGGAGCCACTGGGCCCAGCCACCAGTACCACTGGTGGCCCTCTTTTCTCTTGGCTCATGCTAGGCCTCTGATTTTTGTAAGCCCCAAACAAAAAATCACATTGTCTTGGGCCTACGCCGATCGGCGGGCCTATCATGAGCCAAAAAAATAATATAAAGCCGCAGGTAAGTCCGTGCATTAGGCGGCCTTGCCCGCCGGAGCTTCCGGACTCCCGGATTCAGCTCCCGGAGTACACCCGCCGGAGCTTTGGCGGCAGTCCGGTGGGGGGAGCTCGGCGGCAGTCCGGCAGCTCAGCTCCGGGAGTTCCCCCCGCCGGAGCTGCTCGTCTGCTGGTCGTCTGCTGGTCCACAAAATCTTATGCCGCGTTTCCACTGCAGGGTGCGGTACGGTTCGGTTCGCCTCAGTCCGATAGGGAGGGGGGGGGTATAGCCCAGCTCAGTTCCGAGGTCGCGTTTCCACCGCCGACAGAACCCTTTAAGGTAGGCCGGATGTCGATCGCCGCGGCAGCTACGTAAACATCGTAAACAACGTCTTCCTCCCCAAGAATGCAGAGGAACGTCTCCACCTCCTTGTTCGCCCAAGCAAGCGTTTTACGCGACATGTTCATTGTAAAGAATAATACCTCGAGGCTACTGTTTGTTTGTTTTTATCCCCACGTCGCCCGGAGGTGACGATTCTGTCGACCAATCAACGGAGGGGGTGTGTAGCTCGAATTTTTCTGGTACCCTTTCAGGCGTCTCGTCTCGTTTTCAGTACCCCAACGGAGGAGTCCTGAAAACGAGGGCAAAACGAGTACGGCTCAGTCCGGGTCACGCCCACTTTTGGCGGTGGAAACGCAATCCGAACCGCACCTTTGCGAACCGAACCGTACCAAACCCTGCAGTGGAAACGCGGCATTAGCTATGCTCGGATTGGAAGGGGACGGGGAAGTGGGAGGTAATATTCAAATGTGCCCCCTTCCTACGTAGGAGGGGTTCGCCGTAACGTACTCATTCATTTGGTAACTGTAGGCAGGGTACTTTCAGAAATGCATGTCTCAGTTCTCAAAGTTGGTATGCTTGTGGGAACACCAAAGACCCGAAACAACAGCCAAAATCTCATTAAAAGTGTTGTTTTCATAATATGTCCACTTTAACGAAGACTGAATGTAATACAGGTTCAACTGACTTTCCATATGTGTATTTTGGTGGAAACACACACACACACCTAGAAAGGTGCTAGTACACAAGCATTGCGGTTTGTATCGTTCTCTCGGAAGGATGAAGAAATACAAAAATAAAATGACCCGCCCAAGTAAATCTATGCGTGGGGGACGTTGCATTATCTCAGTGGCACGCATGCCACTCGTCCAATTGGCGCATCGTAGCAATAGATCGATATTGAAAAATCCTCATCCTCATCGTCATCCGCTTATCCGGGGTCGGGTCGCGGGGGGAGCAGCTCAAGCAGGGGGCCCCAGACTTCCCTTTCCCGGGCCACATTGACCAGCTCTGACGGGGGGATCCCGAGGCGTTCCCAGGCCAGTGTTGAGATATAATCTCTCCACCTAGTCCTGGGTCTTCCCCGAGGTCTCCTCCCCACTGGACGTGCCTGAAACACCTCCCAAGGAAGGCGCCCAGTGGGCATCCTTACCAGATGCCCGAACCACCTCAACTGACTCCTTTCTAAGTAAAGGAGCAGCGGCTCTAATCCGAGTTCCTCACGGATGGCTGAGCTTCTCACCCTATCCCTAAGGGAGACGCCAGCCACCCTTCTGAGAAAACTCATCTCGGCCGCTTGTACCCGCGATCTCGTCCTTTCGGTCATCACCCAGCCCTCATGACCATAGGTGAGGATAGGAACGAAGATCGACCGGTAGATCGAGAGCTTTGCCTTGCGGCTCAGCTCTCTTTTCGTTACAACGGTGCGGTAAAGCGAACGCAATACCGCCCCCGCTGCTCCGATTCTCCGGCCAATCTCACGCTCCATAGTACCCTCACTCGCGAACAAGACCCCGAGGTACTTGAACTCCTTCACTTGGGCTAAGGACTCATTTCCTACCCGGAGTAAGCCATCCACCGGTTTCCTGCTAAGAGTCATGGCCTCAGATTTAGCGATGCTGATCCTCATCCCAGCCGCTTCACACTCGGCCGCCAGCCGATCCAGTGAGTGCTGAAGGTCACAGGCCGATGATCCAATGAGGACCACATCATCTGCAAAAAGCAGTGATGAGATCCTCAGACCACCGAACTGCAACCCCTCCCCACCACGACTACGCCTCGATATCCTGTCCATGTATATCACAAACAGGATTGGTGACAAGGCGCAGCCCTGGCGGAGACCAGCACCCACTGAGAACGAAACTGACTGGCTGCCGAGAACACGAACACAGCTCTCGCTTTGGGAGTACAAAGATTGGATGGCCCTGAGGATAGACCCCCTTACCCCATACTCCCGCAGCACCTCCCACAGTTTCTCCCGGGGGACCCGGTCATACGCCTTCTCCAGATCCACAAAACACATGTAGACCGGATGGGCATACTCCCAGGCCCCCTCCAGGATCCTTGCGAGAGTGAAGAGCTGGTCCGTAGTTCCACGTCCGGGGCGAAAACCGCATTGTTCCTCTTCAATCTGAGGTTCGACGATCGGCCGAACCCTCCTTTCCAGCACCTTGGAGTAGACTTTACCAGGGAGGCTGAGAAGTGTGATACCCCGGTAATTGGCACACACTCTCTGGTCCCCCTTTTTGAACAGGGGAACCACCACCCCGGTTTGCCACTCCTTTGGCACTGTACCCGACTCCCACGCGATGTTGAATAGGCGTGTCAACCATGACAGCCCCTCAACACCCAGAGCCTTTAGCATTTCTGGCTGGATCTCATCAATCCCTGGGGCTTTGCCACTGCGGAGATGTTTAACTACCTCAGTGACCTCCACCAGGGAAATTGACGACGAAACACCATCAACCTCGAGCTCTGCCTCCAACATAGAGGGCGTGTTATTCGGATTCAGGAGTTCCTCAAAGTGTTCCTTCCAACGTCCGACGACCTCCTGAGTTGAGGTCAACAGAGTCCCATCCTTACTGTACACAGCTTGGATGGTTCCCCGTTTCCCCCTCCTGAGGTGCCGGATAGTCTTCCAGAAACACTTTGGTGCCGACCGAAAGTCCTTCTCCATGGCCTCTCCGAACTTCTCCCACACCCGCTGCTTAGCCTCCGACACGGCAGCCGCTGCAGCCCTTCGAGCCTGTCGGTACCTTGCAACCGAGTCAGGAGTCCTCCAGGATATCATATCCCGGAAGGCCTCCTTCTTCAGTCGGACGGCTTCCCTGACCACCGGTGTCCACCACGGTGTCCGAGGGTTACCGCCCCTTGAGGAGCCTAAGACCCTGAGGCCACAGCTAGCCACCGCAGCTTCAGCAATGGAGGCTTTGAACACCGCCCACTCCGGCTCAATGCCCCCAACCTCCACAGGAATGCCAGAAAAGCTCCGCCGGAGGTGTGAGTTGAAGATACCTAGGACGGGGGCCTCCTCCAGACATTCCCAGTTCACCCGCACTACTCGTTTGGGCTTACCAGGTCTATCCGGAAATTTCCCCCATTCCCTGATCCAACTCACAACCAGATGGTGGTCGGTTGACAGTTCCGCCCCTCTCTTTACCCGAGTGTCCAAAACATGCGGCCTCAGATCAGATGACGCGATCACGAAATCGATCATCGATCTTCGGCCTAGGGTACTCTGGTACCAGGTACACTTATGAGCACCCTTGTGTTCGAACATGGTGTTTGTTATGGATAATCCATGACTAGCACAGAAGTCCAATAACAAACGACCGCTCGGGTTTAGATCAGGGAGGCCGTTCCTCCCCACCACGCTTCTCCAGGTGTCTCCATCGTTGCCCACGTAGGCGTTGAAGTCTCCCAGCAGAACTACGGAGTCCCCTACTGGAGCCCCATACAGGACTCCATTCAGGGTCTCCAAGAAGGCCGAGTACTCTGAGCTGCTGTTTGGTGCATACGCACAAACAACAGTCAGAGTTTTCCCCCCTACAACCCTTAGGCGCAGGGAGGCGACCCTCTCGTCTACCGGGGTAAACTCCAACACCACGGCGCTCAGCCGGGGATTTATGAGTATCCCCACACCCGCCCGGCGCCTCACGCCCTCGGCAACTCCGGAGAAGAATAGAGTCCAACCCTTATCCAGGAGTACGGTACCAGAGCTGAGACTGTGCGTGGAGGTAAGCCCCACCAGATCTAACTGGTAGCGCTCCACCTCCCTCACAAGCTCCGGTTCCTTTCCCCACAGCGAGGTGACATTCCACGTCCCCAGAGCCAGCTTCTGCCGCCCGGGTCTGGTCCGTCGAGACCCCTGACCTTCGCTGCCACCCATGTGGCTGCGCACCCGACCCCAACGGGTCTTCCCACAGGTGGTGGGCCCATGGGATGAAGAGAGGGGGGGTGCCACGTAGTTTGTTCGGGCTGTGCCCGACCGGGCTCCGTGGCAAACCCGGCCACCAGGCGCTCGCCATCGAGCCCTCCGTCTGGGCCTGGCTCCAGACGGGGGCCCCGGTCTTCCTCCGGGCCGGGTCACATCTCCTCTTTTACCGTTATTCATTGGAGTTTTTTGAACCATTCTTAGTCTGGCCCCTCACCTGAGACCACTCTGCCATGAGAGACCCTACCAGGAGCACAAGGCTCCAGACAACACAGCTCTCAGGTTCACAGGGACACGCAAACCTCTCCACCACGATAAGGTGACGGTTCCCGGAGAGGATATTGAAAAAAAATAATAATAATAATAAATAAATATATATATATATATATATATATATATATATATATATATATATATATATATATTGAAAAATCGTATCAATAAATTCGTTGGACGACTGTTCTTGGGTGTTTCCATAAACAAAATATTTAAGTCGTTTTTAGATATTTGCATCCAAAATTGTACACTTCACACCTTTTAATGCGGTTGGATTTTCAAATTTGCAATGTTTTTTTTTATATGCATTTCGTTCGACCCATCTTTGACACCCTACTTTAGGGTCAAAACCCTCATTTATCAACCAGTCTGGTACCATTACCTTAATTAGATGAACTGGTGAGTCATAGCAGCGTCTACAGATTTAATGGACACATATTCTAGTAATACAACACGCTTAGGAGCCGTCGTGACCCGAGCAGAGACGGCTTGTCCTGCCGAAGGATCCAGCTGGCGGACAAACGGACACGTGCTCTCACTAAAATCCCTTTTATGAACAATGGGATTTTAAATTCTAGGTGGCGCAGTGTGTCAAGAAACCCCTCTCACATTGAACTTGTTGAGAAGGAGGTCGGAATGCATTTTTTCTCTCTCTCTCTCTCTCTCTCTCTCTCTCTCTCTCTCTCTCTCTCTCTCTCTCTCTCTCTCTCTCTCTCTCTCTCTCTCTCTCTCTCTCTCTCTCTCTCTCTCTCTCTCTCTCTCTCTCTCTCTCTCTCTCTCTCTCTCTCTCTCTCTCTCTCTGCCCCCCCCCCCCCCCCCCCCCCCCCCCTCCCCCAGTCTTTCTCTCTCTCTGACCGGCCTATCCAACCCACCCCGGTTCATAACGTTCACCGACTGTCGGTGGAACACCGTCCGTTGATTCTCGTACTGCGCCGCGGACCCTCCGGTTTTAAACATACTCCACCAGCGTTTGTTTTCGTTCCACTTTAGCGTCTTTTTTAACGGTTCATTTGATCGTAGGCGCATTGTTGGTCACTCTCTCCAGGACAGATCCTGCAATAAAAAGAGCCGTGACATCCCAAGAGAGGATAACACCTGGACTCCAGCCACGCGTGTTCCTTAGTCCGGCGTGGAGATAGGATTGGTTGTGCGTGTGGGTGCTTTTCGTTTCCCTGGTGGGAGAGCATGTGAAGGAAGGAGAAGTGTCCTACTGGTCCAGCGCAGGACCGGACCGGAACACGAGGAGGACCACTGGGGGAAGGCGGGGGCTGCAATGGAAAATTTCTTCTAAATAACCATCGAAAGTGTCGCCATGGGTCGAGGATCATTTCTTGGGTAAGGGCGGCTTATTTCAACCCCATTCCTATTCAGACGCATTCCCTTGGTGGTCATTGATCGGCTGAGCCAGTGCGCACTTGTAGCTTTAGAGGCTGGCGACTTGAGGCACACACGAGTAGCATGTATGCCGCTGGATAGATGGATAGCTATTTTGTAGAAACATGCCGTGTCTTTTTCGAATTCATGTATATCCTTTTTGGCTGTTCTATTTGAATCGGACTGATGTTGTTTGAGGTGTTGTGTGACTTGAGGACTGGTAATGCAGAGGATAGACACAGAGCGCCAGAGCGCGTAAAAACGCATTTTTACGCATTGTTCTCTCACCTTGACGGTTAATGGTGGTCGGTGGGTGTGTGTGTCTGTGTATGTGTGTGTGTATGTAGGGGGGAGGAGGGCTTCTGCCGAATACCGTGCGGGTGTTGATAATTAGTTCCTCACTCTCACTTTGATTGGAGCGCCATAGTCATGCGATTGGCGGCGCCTCACATGGAATGGCGCAAAATACCTGCACCACATTGGGAGGCGAATCATTGTTGTGTGCGTGCGTACGTGTGTGCGTGTGGGTGTGTGTTTTCTGCTAATCCACCATGCTTCGGGGCGGATTAAAGCGCCCAGGACATTGGACTTTGTCAAACACCACGGTTAATTCTTCAATTAACTTTGGCCTAGATATGCGTCAACACTTGACAGATTTGGTGTGTTTCTATTTGGTCGCTTTTGTAACAGACCTACAAAAGGAAAACGCCACCGTTTCTTGTCATGGTGGCGGTTTGGTGTTACGTATAGTCTACTAGTCCCCCTTGGCTCGCAGTTAAGTGCGGAGCCTAATTCCGTATGCAGACAGGCGTTACCCGGTGGTCGGTCAGATGTCGTGGTGCACGCGGCCGGGTCCTAATGAATGGTCTACTACTTTTTTGATTGACGTCACTGCGAGTTTGAGGTCCATTAAAGTCTGTATCTCTCTTTTCGACTCTCAGACTGTTTGTCTGGGAATCAGGATAATTTAAGAAGTGTGTGTTGGACACACACACGCACGCACACACACACACACACACACACACACACACACACACACACACACACACACACACACACACACACACACACACACACACACACACACACACACACACAGCTAGATCAATTTGTTGATGGAGCAAATATCTCCAGTGCCTACAGCGACAGCGAGTGTGAGTCCATTCCTGTACTCACATGCATATTAAAGACTTGTTATCTCTCTCTGTTTCTCTCTCTCTGTCGAATTGTGAGTGTGTGTTGCCGTGCTGGTAATTGCTTTTCTGTTGCGTCAAATCTCATCTGCGGCAGATCAAGCACCACTACCTGTGTCTCCCCAGAGAGAGAGAGCTTAGGAGCGAGAGGGGGAGAGACACAGAGAGAGGAGGAGAGGGATATGTAGAGGCTGTGATAAAGAAATGCATGGAGGGGGTGTGATAGAGAGTTAGAATAAGATACATAGAGAGTCATGGAGAGAGGGGGAGAGATACATAGAGGGAGAGAGAGACGGTAAGAGCAGCTAAGAGACATAGAGGGGGAGAGAGACACGTTGAGAGAGACGGCAGAGAGGAATTGATAGACAGGGAGAGAGAGGCTTAAAAGGAACAATCAGATTTGGTCTTGCAAAGGGAGGGAAATTGAACTGATCTGACGTGATCGTGCCGTCCCACTCTGACCTGTGTGCGTTCGTGCGTGCGTGCGGAGCGGTGCATTTGAGATTGCACGCCTCTCCCGAGATCAGCTCTCTCAGCTCTGGGGTTTCCTCATTATCCTCTATCCCCCCCTTCCCTCCTTCTCCGTCTTCCCTTCCGCCTCTCTCTCTCTCTCTCTCTCTCTCTCTCCTCCCTAGTCTCTCTCTCTCTCCTCTCACCCTCCTCCTCCTCCTCCTCCTCCTCCTCCTCCTCCTCCTCCTCCTCCTCCTCCTCCTCCTCCTCCTCCTCCTCCTCAGGGTCCAAATAAGGACCAAGAGTAACAGGGTCTCCCTGCTCAAAGCGCAGGGCTTCAGATTAGTGTAATATGGATGGAGCATATTGTTCGGTGTATTGAATGAGGACAGTTCATGTGGGGAAGGGAAAAGACATTCGTACTAAGGGAGATATATCTGGGTTATTATATATTTCAGGGCCACCTAAAGGTACCAGGTTTGATTCCCCCAACAGGGCAGTATAGGTGGTTACTGCTGAGGGGGTTCCAGTCCCAGTTGATTTATACCAGGACTCAATTTCAGTTGGAGCTCATCTCCAACCCAAATATATTAGCGGTTGGGTTTGTTAATTCAATTGGGATTTGGTTGGACCGTGTTGGTTTTTCATTCGGCTAATTATTAGACTTTTGTGGTAATGATGAGGAGGATTTCGGGCCCAGGGCTGTGTGTTGGTTTGTTTGTGTTGATGCTATTTATGGCGTTTCATCAATGACGTTGTGGGTGTTTTATTGGTTCATTTTTTAGTGCATTCATCTCTTCTATAATATAAATGACCTTGTGCCATATCATGAAGGTCAAAACATTTTTAACAGTGCTATGCGGGTCTCTCCGTCTCCGTCATGTGTGAAATTGACCAAATATTTGACTGATGTAGACAGTTGTGTTCATTGACTGTGAAATGTCTTTGAATGGCATTCGACCAAGTCTCTCTCTCTCTCTCACTCTCTGTCTCTGTCTCTCCGTCTCTCTGCCTCTATCTCACTCCCTATCTCAATTCAATTTTCAATTAAAAGGGCTTTATCGGCATTGGAAACATGCCAACATACCCAAAAATGTAACCTACAATAAAAAATCCACGGTGAACTGGGAACTTGGGATAGAACAAAGTACACAGATAAAGATGCCAATACCGTTACGATAAAATTTATAAAAGTTGTGAGCTCAAAATTCAAAACAAGGTCAGGGTTTGTAAAGTAAAGTTCAACAGATAAAACCACTCTCTCTCTCTGTTGGCTGGAGGTTTCGCGTGATGCAGCGAGTACAGTTGGGCCAACCGCGGTTGTAAACACAGCTTGCGCGTGTGGAACCAAATCGCTTGTGTCTCCGTGTCAGAAGCCATGGCCGTGGTTGCTTGACCCCAAGTCTCTGAGAGGGTCGTCCCTGAGCCCAGTCACTGTGTGTTCTTGTAGTGGGTTCATGTCGCCTACGGTGGTGTCAGTTTTATTCTTGGATGTTATTAGTTTTGTGACGTTTAAACCGGAAGCGTGGCCAGGGGATTGGAGTTTTTTAAATCGGCTCAGAGGTATTCTGTCACCCTGAAAATGATCCATCTGCAATACAGTCTATATATACCATATATATTGCATTGGATGAGGGGATGGGTGAATGGAGGGACGGGCGGACGGACGGTCAGACGTACTTCAGTGTATTCTAACTTGGTACCGTCATAATGGGATGTCCTTTTGTTGCCCTGGTAACAAGGTAATCTGCGTGCTTTAATACTTGAACATCCTACCGCTTGGCTCTTGTATGTACCCTCTCTCTCGCTCTCTCTCTAATAGCCTCACAGGGTAAAATCGAGGGAGCATCAGTGCTTTTTTTACGTCTCCCTAAACCCCCTATCCCCACTCTGTCTCACCGGTCGCGATGACACCGGCCCCCCCCCCCTTTGGGGCCCCTGATACGATGCATAGTCATGTGCTGTTTACGCTGCCGCTAAGACACAGACTGTACCGGCCCTGAACGGATCGGATCAGATCTCCATTCTCAAGAATAAAAAAATAAATAAAATGTTGTTTGTTGTCTTTACGTGGCGATGCTTCGGGAAGTTAGGATGTTGCCGTTGAAATGGTTAGTCCGCTTTCACAGCCTAGAATCCGGTGACGGTATGCGACGATGACACTATAAACGGAGGGCAGCATTTGGCTTCTCGCTGCACAATGCATATCTTGCTAGTCACTCGATATTGCTCAGCGCAGAGAAAGTGCCCCTCATAAAAGCGGAGCACACTGGTGTGAATCTGAAACACATTGTACATATTTAAATCAAAGTGATGTTGATTTTAAAATGCGCTGCAAGGCTTTTTTTGAAATAGACATATTCGGGCCTTAGGGAAATGTTGTGGGACAGCTCCTGTCGTAACTCCTCCGTAACACCTGGCACGGTACGCTTGGGTAGAGTCCGCCAATGTTCAGAGTGCTTGGGCTACTTCTGAAAGTGTTTCACAGAAACGGCGACGAGAGTTAAAGTAACTCTCTTCTCAGACCCGATGGGTGGGCGGAGGTCATGCCCAAATCATGAGACTGATTGGAGGGAGTTAGGAGTTTGAACCTTGTTGAGTTATGAGTATTGAGCATGAGTCTTACTTTACTGGAACATGTTGACGGAGCAAGAGACATGAAGACTTTCACTGCTGAACACAATCCCACATTTGACACATCCATGGATGACGACCAAATGAAATATGCAAATTCATTGGCACATCATTTCGCACCAACCAACCAACCGGCAGATTCCAGTCTGAAATGCCAGGACTGAGCAAAGCTAGAAGGTGTTTCGCTCCAAGATGCTGAGGGTCATTCGGACATTAAGTCACCAGTTAAAAACAACAACAACAAGTTTGTCTGACTTCCATGATATAAAGAATTTCCAAATAAAACCATATCTATATGGAACAGTAATATAGTAACAATGCCATTCTAAATATATATATCAGAATATCACGACTGGCGATAGTTGAAAAAGACAATGTTCTTTTCCGTGACTGGAGTGCAGGCGGCCATCTTTGTTCAGAGCCTCCAAGGAGCACCTGGCCTATTCCCGCTCTGAAGTGGAGCGTCCATCTTGTCTGTGACGGCGCGAGCCATCTTGTATTGACACAAGTGGAAACAATCAGCCGCGGTGAGCCGGTGGTGACGTTTGCTTTTTGATTCCGGAGAAGACTTGAAGGACAAACTTGAGGTGAAACAAGACGCAGAACATGGCTTCAGCAACAAGCAATAAATCTGTGGCGCTGTCGGCAGAACCTTGGGAGCAGCTGCAGAAGGGTGCCTTGGAAACACGACCAATCACGGCCTCCTCTTTGGTGATAATATGTAGTCGGTTTTTCTTTTAGCCGCGCAAGGTTGTTCGTAGGCCAGGTGCATTTCCTAAATGTTTTATCAGCGAGACCTTGGCAGGTGTTTACACACATACACGGTGTGTGTGTGTGTGTGTGTGTGTGAGAGAATGTTGTTTCTGCCAAATATTAATGGGAGACCTGATGCCTGCCATGTCTGACATCAAGAGGGGGTCAGATGTGGCCCTTCAAAAGTCTTTTTAATTGGCCAATCAGGAGCACAAGGTCAACAGGAGCAGGGGTAATCCAGCCTGACGTCAGCCTTTTCACACCTTTGGTAGCAACACAAATATTGGACTTTCTGCCCCGCGCACACTGGCTCAGTCTTTTTAAATAGCCGACGGGCTGGCCCGTGTGTTCACACATTAAAGGGCCCCTGTTGTACCACCAGATGCCATGCTAATCAGCCATTGCGATCCATTTCAAACTAAGTGCATTTGTGACATCCCAAGTGGGAGTGGCTGCACTGTGGACGTATGGACGCTTGTGTGGTGGATAGATTTGCCTACAGTGCACATTCCATCCCACAATCTTGGTACTTTTTCACCATTTATAAGAACAATAGCCCCTCTTGACTTTTGGGTCAAGCAACACTTAGGTGGCAGCTTGGAATGTTCTCGTTGGAACTTCGGATCACATGGTTGAAACCCTCCTATACATCATGGTGGCCACTCTCACTTGTGATGTCACTGGAGGTTAGGGGTTTGGAAGGCTGGAAACGGAAAATAACAAGCTATTCCTGATACTAATCTGAGCTGTTTTTATGTGGACTGCAAGTAACTCACCCACATAAAGTATTTTTATTCTGCACCATTACATTCTCAGTCTGCTTCTCTGGCTAATTAAGGAGAGCTAGATATGATCTTATTCAGAGATCAGTAATAAAACAACAGATAAGTAAAAGGTAAGCACATAAAATCTCTCTGTCATGTATCCTTTAAAAAGCCTTCTCATCTTCCTCTTGCCTTTTTACTGCTCAAAGGTTGCCTTAGCGCTACATGGTGCTATGCTACATGTTGCTATGCTACATGTTGCTATGCTACAAGGGGCCATGCCACACAATGCTATGCTACAAGAGGCTGTGCTACAGCCTGCTATGCTGCACAGTGTTGCGCTATAATGTGCTAAGGGTCCATGCCAGGCTGCACTCTCCAGTGCCTCTATACCGTGCATGCCCCTGCAGGGTGCATGAGGGCTGGGCGTTTCTCTGCAGCAGGTGGTTTGTAATCTCTCTTTCAATTTGACACCTCTACTTCCACACAGGGCTATCTCCTGTGGAGAGCACTGTGGTGAGAGAGAGAGGGAGAGGGAGAGGGGGAGGGAGAGGGAGAGGGAGAGGGAGAGAGAGAGAGGGTAACAGAGAGGCAGAATGAAAGAGACGATGAGGGAGGGAGGGTGGAAGGGGATGAAGGGATTGTGTAGTCGTGGATGCAGGAGGGTGTCACACACATACTCACTCAACGTGTGTGTGTGTGTGTGTTTCATTTTCTGGGCATGTCTCCTTTTGTGTGTGGCGTTGTCAAGGTCACTAACATATCGGAAAGTTCCACTCATCCTTGTTGGAAGTACAATATATTTTCTCATAAAAAGCGGGTGCATTGCCAACCCATGTGTGTGCGTTCCTTGCTCATTTTATTATTCGACCAGAAAGGATCTGCATATTTTTGAATAGATTATGTATCGTGCTTATGGCCATTACCACATGTGCAACTCCCAGGCTTCCTTTATCACTTAGTATGTCCATTAGGCTAATACCATGGCCAGCGGCTTAGCTTCTGTGGTCTTAACGAGTGGGCACCTCGTTAAGTCATGACCTGCTCATTTGTTAAGACCTGGTTAGGACCACAAACGGCTCTGAATGCCACGGCCATCCGCTAGGACCACAGGCAGGTCTTAACGAGTGTCTGTCTCGTTAAGTTAAGACTTTGGCTTTTGAGCATAGCGGCTTGCGGTCATAACGAGTTTGCATCTCGTTAAGGCAAGACCAGCTTTAGTGGTCTTAAGATTGGCTGTCTTGTTAAGACCTGGTTGTGTTTGTAACAAGTGGGTATCTCGTTAATTCAAGACCTTCTCTAGTGTTTCCTAACGAGGGGTCATCGCGTTCATTTAAGGCTTTTTCTTGTGTTCTTAAATAGTGGTCATCTCGTTAGGTTAAGACTTTCTCTTGTGTTCTTTACAAATGGGATCTCATAAGAATAATTCCATGTGTTCTTAAGGAGGGCTTGTCTCTTCAAGCTCTGGCCTCTCTGCCAGGGAGACTTGTGGGAATGGCTATAGTTACTTACTGTGGACGCTCCCTTAAGAGCCTGCTATTTACACTTTGTACTGGAGGCAGGGAAATGCTGCCGTGTGTGTGTGTGTGTGTGTGTGTGTGTGTGTGTGTGTGTGTGTGTGTGTGTGTGTGTGTGTGTGTGTGTGTGTGTGTGTGTGTGTGTGTGTGTGTGTGTGTGTGTGTGTGTTTAATTAGTGGGGCACAGAACCTGAGGGGAGGGGGTTAATCAAGTGAAATGTTTTTTTCCCTCTCTGCTGGGGGTCAATAAATCCCCTCACCCTCCCTTCAGCCATGCTGCCCTGAACGTTTCTCCACCAATCCCTCACTCCTCCGGCCTCCCCCTCCTCCCCACCTCCTCCTTCTTATGCATGCCTTACTTCGTTCCCCTGCCATCACTCCTCCTCTCCTTCCCCCATCTCTGCTCCCTCCTCCTCCTCATCATCACTCTCTCCTCCTCTTTCCCTCTCTCTCGCATTCCCTCCCCTCTCCTCTCCTTCCCACATCTCTGCTCTCTCTCCTCCTCCTCCTCCTCCCTCACTCTCTCCTCCTCTTTCCCTCTCCTCTCCATTCCTCCGTCCCTATCATCTTCTCTCTTTCCTCTCTCTCGATGCCTCCCAACTCCTCTCTCCCTCCCCCCTCTCCTCCTCTTTCACTCTCATCTCCATTCTTTTCTCCTCCTTGCTCTCCCTCTGCTCCCTCTCTCACCCTTTTTCCCATCTCCCTCCCTCCTCAGTTTTCCCTCTTTCCTTTGCTCTCTGTCTCTCTGACTGTCTGTCTCTGTCTCTTTCTCTGTCTCTGTGTTCTGGGTTAGTGTGGTGGTGATTCTGTTGTGTTTTCTAGACTATCTGAGCGTGACTGTGCCGCAGTAATAATAAAGCCCTGCAAAACTGTGTGTGTGTGTGTGTGTGTGTGTGTGTGTGTGTGTGTGTGTGTGTGTGTGTGTGTGTGTGTGTGTGTGTGTGTGTGTGTGTGTGTGTGTGTGGGTTGATCGTAGTCTGCTCGTATCTTCTTTAAATTACGCCGTTGCATGATTTATTAATTTGTTTGCTGAGGGTGTAAGGTTGTGTTGAATCTGTTTGCCTATGATTCATGTTTATTTATGTTCACCATATTTATTTACATTTCTATGTTGACATATTTCCCCAATTAGCATTCTGAGGCATGTGCGCGCAGCAACATCACATGACTCAAACCAACCAATGGGATGACACGTGGTACTGCAGCACTCACACATGCGTCAGTTCCGTCTCTCTCCTCTGCCCTTCCTCAAATTGATAATGTGTGTTTAACGATGTGCTGTTACTACTGTCTGTTTAAGGTTGAATCACCTTAAAGGCAACACTCGCTGCACCCCACACACCACCACCATTTTTAAGCTTGGAGAGAGGTCGCCGGTTAGGGTCCTAGAATCGTAGAAACGTAGACTCTGAGGCGGTTTGAAACATGAAAGACAGGAAGGCCAAACTCTGTAGAGAGCAGACAGGGAAATGTTTGTTTGATGACTAGCTCCGGAGCGGCAGTAAACAAGTCTTCATGGCCGTGTTGTCGCTCTATTGAGCCTTCTGTCTTTGGCCTGTTTGTTTTCTGTTAATTCCCTGGAAGTATGTGAACCGTTAGGGTTGACCTGTTGTTGTTGCGGTGGTGGTGGAAATATGTGGATCCCCTACAGCACTTGGGATCTGCCATGGCCCATCCTACACTACAAACGATTTTCTCTCTATTGCTCTCCATCTATTGTTCTCCCTTCCAGCGCGTCTCCTGCTCTCAAGCTCTTCCTCTCTACTCTTCTTCCACTCTTTTTGTCTCCCTCTTCCTTGAACACAGTTCAGTGTGATACTCTTTGGGTAAAAGCGTCTGCTTAATGGTAAATCATTTAGTTGAAGTTCTATTCTTCGTCAACTTGCCCCCACACTTCCACTTGTGACGTCACAAATGGGATGAATTCGTAACAAGCCTTATTCATGCGGTGGCCGTCACGGTTCTAAACGGTAGCTGTTAAGAACCAAGATGGTCGGTAGAGGAACAAGGGAATGGTTGAATAGGGTCACTTTTAAACATCTGCCTCCCTATGGGACACTAGCCAGCCAGCTAAGCCTTCTAATGGCTAGCGAAAAGGGCCAACCTCTGCACCATCTGGTCCCTGGAGGCCGGACCAATACAAGCACCCGGACAGGGTTTTAGGGGATTTGGACCGATACCAGCGCTGGGGTCAGAAGCCGGACAACACCCTTGCTAATATCCTCCCTGTCCAGAGGAATTCAAACAAATTGCTTTAGTTTTGGGACTCTGGAGCGAAGAGGAAATCGATTCTACGTTGAATTTAAAGTTGTTGCTTGTTTGACTCTTTGAAGATATAGTATTTTACTGATCAGACTTGAACAATATGAATGTTTTTTATGTTTTTTTTAATACTTTATACTTAATCCAAACGGGTTTACATAAACAACATTTTGAGTAGATAGTTGTTTGGATGGAAGGTTGGAGGGATGCATCGGAGGACGGATGGGTGTGTGTCTGGACTGATGAATGGATGAATCAAAGTCAAATTCAAAGTCATTTTTAATGTCAATTCAGCAATATGTACGGGACATACCTAGGATCGAAATTACAATACTCTCCAACCCCAAAGGTGCAAAATACATCAAATAAATAAATATGTTTTAAAAATATCTAAAAATATACATAGTACGTACACAAGGACAGACACGAGACTGGTAGACTGGTATTGGTGCAAAGTGCATAGTGCAAAAAATGAAAGTCTTGCAAATTAAGGATTTCAGTGTTGGTGGGGTGGGGGGGGGGGGGGGGCAAAGTCCATGGCTTTTAGTGGAAGGGGAAGGGGGGGCAGAGTGGGGAGGGAGTTGAGCATGGCTGTCTATCATCTATCATCTACTGGATAGATGATTGGACGGAGGGGTGGATGTCTGGACTGGACAGGAACATTGCTTGTTGGGTCCAAATGGGATCTCTTGCCTGGAAGCAGTGTGGGGTACAATGCTGGAATTACCCACAATGCTTATGGATGGTCCCTGGACCGTTCTCTTTCATCCTCCCCTCAGGGATAGGGGTGTGTGTGTGTGTGTGTGTGTGTGTGTGTGTGTGTGTGTGTGTGTGTGTGTGTGTGTGTGTGTGTGTGTGTGTGTGTGTGTGTGTGTGTGTGTGTGTGTGTGTGTGTGTGTGTGTGTGTGTGTGTCTCTTATCTCCCTTCCTTCCCCCTCAGCGCGTCTCCTGCTCTTTTACCGCTCTGTTCATCCCTTTATTCTCCTCTATTCTCCTTTCTTCTCTCTATCTCTCGTCTTGCCTCCTCTCTTCCTCTCCTCCCTCTACGTCTTCTCTCTAATCTCTCTGTTTCTCCTCTCTATTTCCTCTCTTCCTCTCCTCTCCTCTCTTCCTCTGGTCTCCTCTCTACCTCTCCTCTCTCTACCTCTCCTCTCTCTACCACTCCTCTCTCTATCTATGCTCTCCTCTCTCTACCTATTATCTCCTCTCTCTATACTCCTCTCCTCTCTCTTCTTCCTCTTTTCTCCTCTCTTTACCTCTCCCCTCCTCTCTCTACCTGTCCTCACGTATCCTCTCTCCCTCTCATCTCCTCTTCTCTGTTCTCCTCTCTCTACCTCTCATCTCCTCTTCTCTGTACTCCTCTCTCCCTCTCATCTCCTCTTCTCTGTACTCCTCTCTCTACCTCTCATCTCCTCTCTCTACCTCTCATCTCTTTTGATGCTCTACTTAATCACCTACAGTCTCCTTCCGTATGATAATATAATATAATATATATGATATTATATGGATGAATATAATAAGAGTGTTTCCTGCTCCCAGACGCATTGCTCTTTGAAGGGTGTTATTACCAGCCGAGATCAGAGAACGGTAAAGAGTGTAAAAGTACCCTCAGATACCTCCAGTCTGTCTGTCTGTCTGTCTGTTCGTGTGTCTGTCTGTGTGTCTCTCTCACTCTCTATTTCACTGAGTGGAGGACGGAGGCACGCACACACACACACACACACACACACACACACACACACACACACACACACACACACACACACGCACACACGCACACACGCACACACACGCACAAACGTACACAAATATTAACACAAACGCACATTAACACTCACACACATGCAGATAACACACATGCATACAAAGGGAAACACCAGAAGGATTTTTGTGTCACCAACAGTCACATTTATACACAAGCAGAATCCATGCACAAACACACTCGCACTCTGACACACACTCGTTTCCTTCAAAGCCACCTCTAAATGTGCCTCCGTGTTAAAATCCAACAGTCCAATGTGTTTTATTTCAAAGCAGGGAACAAACACGCACACAGACACAAACGCACACTGTGGGCCTCTCACGGCCTGTCAACAACATCTTGTGCTTTCTAACTGAAAATACGTGAACACAACAAACTAGAGCTGGAGAGAGACATATATGTATAGAGAGAGAGATAGTTTGTCTTGCAATGAGAGAGAAAGGGAGGGGGAGATAAAGAGAGAGAGAGAGAGGGAGGAGGAGAGGGGTAGAAAGAGATGGGCAGGGTGTGCGAGGGGGAGAGAGAGAGGGGGCGAGGGTGCGAGAGAGAGAGAGAGAGAGAGATAGAGAGATGATTGATGAATAAATAAATAGTCTTAATGGGTAGATGGGGAGATAAAACGAGCCAGTAATGATGGCTGTAGTAAGTTGGCAGGGGAGATGGATAGCGATGATGTTCATATGACTAGAGAGCATTACATCACTCGGCTAGAGCTGTACTTGGGCTTAGTGTTTACGTTTCGAAATTTTCTCCGTGAGGAGTCCTAATGTCTGACACGGCGGGGATTCTCTCGCCCCACACACACTGCCCGGGCTGTCGGGGGTGTGGGGGTGGGCCTTCACACTCTGGAGACACTTGGATCCATTTGACGGCTGATAACATTTGAATGGAAGTTATGACTGCAGTGGAAAAGTTGCACGTGTACAAACACTGCTTTAATGTGGTGGATTGAGATGTTTTTTAAAAATAAGTACAAATGCGCAATTATTTTGAATGCCTCCTAAGCCACCCGAAAAGCCCACGAGATAAATTATTCAGAGATGTTGTCCGATAAAATTAGGACCATGTTTTTTGTTATCTGTTAACAGGGTTTCTTAAAGGCTAATTCACATTGACACAAATTAAATCAAGCAAAATGATAATAATTATGATAATGATCACTGAATGACCAAACCATGAACACATCCAACCTATTTATGAACTTTAATAATTTGAATCCACAAGTGGATGAGGAAAGCACATTTGCCGGAGGATTAGTCAACATGGTTACCATGTTGAATAACATCTTTCATTAGCATGCATGCATGCCTCCTCCACGACATCCTCAGATGCTAACTCGCTAATTAGCAGCTAGTTGTGTTTGTTGGCGGTGCTGCCAATGGTAAGGGCTAATTTTAAATGACGTTTGTATCACAGAAGATAGCTATTATAAAATCCAACGTGAATGTGGATTATCAGTGAAATGAATGATCATGGCAAAAACAGAACACCCCGTTGGTTCCTTATGGGGGTAGGATTGGGGTCAATCTATACTTAATGTTAGGGATGAGATAAACTACAGTGGGAGCCCTGGACTGATAGGATCGGGTGAGGGAAGAGGAGTGGACGAGGACCAGCATATTGGGTTTGAGCCAAACGGAAGGAAGAGTGAACACGGTGAGGAAGGCAGAGTGGGAGAGAGGAGGAGGAGGAGGAGGAGGAGAGCGGAGGGGACCTCTCCACCACCTCGCCTGTCCCACAGCAAGCCAGGACAGAGGGTGGAGAGGAGGGACGAGGAGTATGGAGTGAAGGAGATAAAGAGTGGAAGAGGCGCTCCCAACAGGACGGATGCCGAAGTAGTAGAGAGAGGAAAGGAGACGAGGGGTGTGGGTGGTCTTCCGTCGAGGAAGAGGACGAGAGGGAGGCCAGGAGATAGTTTGTAGGAGACAAAAAGACTACGATAAAAATAAGAAGTGGGCGAAATGATATCTGTACAACAGGGAGAAGCATAAACTTGTCTTCTGCACGTTTCGTGAAAACCATGGAAGAGGGATTTAGCAGAATCAGGGAGGAGGAGGAGATAGGATGGAGGGGAGGAGGAAAGATCAGGAGAGATGAAGGAAGGAGGGAAGATGACAGAGGAGAAGGATAGGAGGTGGGAGGAGGGAGAATTAGAGGAGGATTAGAGAGGATGAGAGGCCAACGCAGGTGTCTGGTGGATTGTGATAGAGGCAGATATATGGAACGAACACAGTTAAAAGAAGAAAGTGTAAAGGAGCAGAGGCAAGGAGAGAGAGAGAGAGAGAGAGAGAGAGAGAGAGAGAGAGAGAGAGAGAGAGAGAGAGAGAGAGAGAGAGAGAGAGAGAGAGAGAGAGAGAGAGAGAGAGAGAGAGATGCTTTGGCATGTGAGATAACGTTGATATAAATGGGAAGAGACGGGGCAGGCAAGGAATTGATTGAACAGGGAAAAATGAATTAAGAAGATGAGCAAGTGCAATAAATTGGATAGAAATGGATCTGACATAGAAGTACTCTCGACAGAGAGATTGAACAGGGGAGGAATGCAGAACAGTAATAAAATGGAGAGTGGGGAAAGAAGCAGGAAGTAAGTAGCACGGAAACAGGAAGTGAGCAGGAAGTAAGATGACAAAGTTGTGGGATTTGGAGATATAGGACAGGGCCTACCTTTCTCGACATGTGTACTGTTTTCGCTCGGCAAAAACATACAAAGGGCCAAATAGAACAGGCAAGTCAGGTAGACTTGTGAAGAATCGTGTGGTGTTATGGTCCGCTCAGACCCCTACTGTCAGCCACTTACGGGCCGCGAGCCACTGGTTGAGAACCGCTGGTGCAGTCATGGAGCGTGAGGAACAGAGCTAGATGTGCACCGGAGGTCAAGGGCGACAGCCACTCGACGGGAGCCACAGAGTGAAGACAGAGCGTTCATCCTTGTGGTCCCCGGACCCTCCCCTCCAGTGCAGAAGCTCACACCTCGGGGGGGGGGGGGGGTGAAACTAGCGCTTGTTATCCTCCGGCTCCTGCTCCACAAGTGCTGATCAGGGCTGAATGATTAATCAAATTCAAACCGACATTGCGATTTAATAGAACGCCATTTGTTACTGCCACTGACTGGAGATCATTCACATTTTCTTTTTCAATAGTTAAATATAGATGTTATAATCAATTCATGCATCATGAATTGTGTTGGTCAGACTATAGAATGATTTATTGCTTGTTTAGTGACTAATACAGAACATAAGGAACTTTAAAAGGAAAAATCGCAAACCAAATCACATTATTGGTTTAAATAATCGCCATTCCATCATTTCCCCAAATCCTTCCGCCCTAGCGCTGATGTTCAGACTGCGCTCGGTGCTGATCCCTCTGGTGTTTAACAGATCATCAGCTGTAGTGTAGAGGGCTGGGATTGAACTCCTCAGCAGGAGTTGGTCTGCATTTTCCTATTTGTTTGCTCATCTATTGTTGGCTGGCGCTCGTATCCTTCCTCCCCGAAATGTCCTTTCATCGATTTTGGTTTATTTTCTATACGGTTTTACATTTGCTTCCCTTCCTGAGGTATAGTCAGAGCGGTTGATGGATTTGATAAGAGGCAATTTGCTGTCTGTATTGAATTTTGGGGTCGTCTGGCAGTACCAGCGATGGCGATTTCCACTCGATAAAAGAGAAGAAAACCGAATGGCTGGAAGGAAACGGAGAGACGGAGAGAGAGTGAAAAAGAGTTGGAGCAGGAGGAGAGAGGACTGAAGGGGTTACTGAAGGGAGGAGGAGCGATACGAGAGGAAGGAGAGAAGCAGTAGGAGGTCAAGTGGTCCCTGAGCTCGTGTTGAATGGAGCCGTTAGCACAATCAATAGAGATTGGCTAATTTACACTCTGACCCCTTGTGTCACCATGGTGACGACTGAAGTCACTGTATCTTCCGCCGAGACCCCTATTGTGTGTGTGTGTGTGTGTGTGTGTGTGTGTGTGTGTGTGTGTGTGTGTGTGTGTGTGCGCGTGTATGTGAGAGAAGCCATTCTTGTCGCACATGTGGAAGATTGACTCACGCCGTCCTGTTTCTTCTCTCTCTCTCTCTCTCTCTCTCTCTCTCTCTCTCTCTCTCTCTCTCTCTCTCTCTCTAATAGGGTGTAGGCGTGTCGGTGGCAAGTGAGCAGCATAATGCAGTGCCGGTGAGAGAGACACACACACCCTCACACTCACACATGTCTACTGTCAAGGGTCTGCAGCATGGAAACCGTAACAGGAAACCTTCCGCTCTTCCACCTGTGATGCCGTGCATGGGGCCCTATCTTGCATCCAGCGCAAATGACTTTCTACACTGACGCATGTGTCGTCAATAGTTTGCAACCGGCGCAGTGTGTTCTTTTCCCTCCACCGCCACGTGTCGGTAAATTAGGGAATGATCTTGGGCTCCAAGGGCCAGTTCGGCGAAAGGAGGAGGCGTGTTCTGGCGCAAACGTTCCCTGGTGCTATTTTGCAGTTTCAGAAAACAATTCCGCCATGAACCAGGAAATACCTGGTTTAAAGTCAGTGGCGCGTTGTTTAGATGCTATTTTAAGGGCGCATGCATAATGTTGCTTGTGCACCTCGCGCATACACTTTGCTTCTCTCCTCTACCTAGCCACACATTCTTGGTAAATTATTTGGGAAAGAACAGTTGATACAGCGGTAATAAGTTTGTGAGTGTTAAGAAGAATGAATGAATCTGGGCGTGTGTGTGTGCATGTGTAAAATAATTAATGATTGCGGGCGCGTGTGTGTGTTCGCCATCTGTTTAAACACACGCAAACTAAACACGTAACGCATAATACAGTTCATGGCAATGTATATTAACGGGGGGACCCATGCATAATAGGAACACAAGTCGATAACGATAAGGCATACAATACTGGTAAGAAACAATGTTTGTTAATGTATTGCGTCATTAAATAGAACCACAGTTACCACATATCATATGTGTGTTAAGTTTTCTTTGCCAAAATTTATTTGAGGACTCAATATTTCTGAAGTTGTGGAAGAAAACGCTATTCCATGTGTGAATAAGGCCATATTATTTTGCCATAAACTGAGCCATTTGAAGTTTGAAATTCCTGTGGTCATGCATCTGTCTCATCAGAGACTGCAAACGCGCTGTCAAAATATCAACTCGTCAGTTTCAAATGCGCTCATGGCGCTTAAAGGGGATGGGAGATGGAACCCTCATTGGTTTATTGCACGTTACCCCAACCACACCTATGGGTAATTAGGCTCCTTCATACCAACCCTTTTTAGATTTGCGCCGGACGCAAGAGTCATTTATCCGCCGGTAAAATAGCAACATCTCCATAGAACCGCCCACAAAGCTACTTGCGTTTGGCGGTTCTCACTTGCGTTTCAGACCGTTAAAATAGGGCCCTTGCAGTTAGACTTGAACCAATTAGCTGAGGTAAACCCCTGCAGAGACCACTTGCATACACCTCACCTGTTAGACAAAAGTCCCCGTGGTATCTCGTCCTCAATCGCTTTTCTTAATGAAGAGGTTTCTTCGGGAGATTTCAAGGCTTTGGCGGTAAATGGTGACGGCCATCGTGGCGCTATATCCCTTCATTAACTCTCCTTTCATTGTTAGGTTGCCTTTGGCCAGGAACTTGATAATAAGTGACTCTTGACTGCAACAGCCTGTCTTTTTACATCCGCCGTAACATCGCCTCTCCCCAATTAGCGGGAGATCTAGTCTCCTAGCAGGAGCACGCTGGTACACCTGTCCTGTGTGTGTGTGTGTGTGTGTGTGTGTGTGTGTGTGTGTGTGTGTGTGTGTGTGTGTGTGTGTGTGTGTGTGTGTGTGTGTGTGTGTTAGGTATGTACAGAATGGCTTTAATTAGCAGGGGGTAGAGTCCCACATCTGTTTCCAACACAGACATGCGTTTTTATCAGTTCTCTGTAAGTAGTTCACACAAGTTTGATGTTTGTAGACTTATAACCACGCATATATTTCTGACTGTTTGTGTGTGTGTGTGTGTGTGTGTGCTTATGTGTACGTGGTATCTCGGTCGGCATAGTAATTGAAGGTGTTATGGCTGCCGGCATTGCAATCGCCCCGGTCATTTAAAGGGACTGCGCAGGAATACGGTCGATTTTCGGAGACTCATTAAAAGCGATTGTGGTGCGGCAGTGCTCCCCGTTAAAAGAGCCAATCACATCGCCTCGTCCAGAAGGAGTGGACAAATAGAGGTTGTAAAATGGAGCCCAATGAAGGAAAAAAAACAAACGGAGTCAAGCTTACGAGGTGATTCAAAGGACTTTAGAGGCTGTATCATTTAACTTTGAACGACAACGGCGCTGGCCTCTAATCCGAAGATAACAAAGTCTCACAGTCTCAGACCTAAACAGTCGAGGAAAAGCAAAATCCTTGAATTAACAAAATCAATTCTTGAGAACGGAGGAGAGAAGCTTCTTGCCTGGAGAGGGGCACCCCAGCGTGTCCACCCGTGAGAGTGGGACGATGCAGATAGCCCAGAAGGCTCAGGGTTCGATACCCTTCATCTCCACAGCCTGCCTGTCGGCCTCCTAAACCCTACCTGCTCTTAAATCAGCCCTATCTGTATTCCCCACGTGGGTCTCTGGATGAAGGCGCCCGCTAAACGAGGAAGTGCTAGTAAATAGTCCACCTAATCCAATTACAGCCACAGAGCCCTTTTCCCCGTAACAATTCCGTGAAAGCAGAATTAGCATAGAGCAGGGATATAACACTGGGAGTGATGTAATCCATCTTGGGCTTTGAACTGCGGCAGTCGATTTAAAAGATGTTAAATGTCAGCCAGTGTGCGTATCTCGTGGGTAACCACTGTCTGTGACGCATTCCAACGGTGCGTTGGGACGGGGACAGGCATGGGATGGGGAGGGATGGCTTTTAAATGATCAGAGATTGTGTATAATATACAGCTCAGGGCTCCATCTGTCATGAGACTTGGTCGCATGATCAGCTTACCCCTTGTCTGTTTTGAGAGGAAGTGAAACTGCTCAAGTGATTTGTGTGTTCTTTGGGGCCTTGTTCAATAAGTGCCAGGTTTGATATCCCCGTTTTTGTTGACTATTCTTTATCGTACAGGACTGCACAGGTCGCTGGCGTGAGTGGAATGCGTGCAACGTGCCCAGCCGCCAATCGAAACATCGTCCTAAGATGCATATTTATTTTCTCATCGGCTGTCATGTCCATAAGGAACACCGCTGACACTGAAGAGTGGAGACAGGAAATAGCGATTCTTCGAGCGAGCGAGCAGGATGTGACACGCAGCATGAGCGCGGGAATGGAGCCTGCGTCGCAACCACGAGGAGTACCGCCTTTTGTGGCTAGCGCGCTCGCGCAGTTCGAGCCCGGGAGATAAGGATTAGACAGAGGGAGCGAGACACGAAGAAGAAAAAGAGGAAGAAAGTATACCAACAAACAATTCCCCGGAGAGACGGCGTTTGTCAGCCGGGCCGATGCGTTGCGGTGGTGACGTTCTGAAGTGATATGCCGTAGATGTGGCGAGGACCGAATGCAAATACGACGCATTCCACAGCCCTTCTTCCATGTTTGTGGCGCATTAAACTCACGGGCGTGTCGGGGATTTGCTGGAGGTGATTGTGTTTGTCTGCGGTCCACAAAAGACGGCTGTGTTAAATGCGAACCCATCGCTAACATAAATTCAGCCTTCTTTGTTTTGCTTCGCACGGCGGAAAATGACTTACGATTTTGTTTGCCGTCGAGGGCAGGTTTGTCTAGCGGTTATTACGGTGGCTGACTCCTGGCCTGGAGCTTCTGGGTTCAATCCCCGACGTCAACAGTTGACAGACTGTAGGTGTCCTAGGGTCAAATGCCTCCTGGCCCCTACCTACTCCTTAATGAAATGGATCTGCAAAGCAATTCACTGTGGCCTAGGGCGATTTGGACATCATTTAAATCACTAAATCGAATAAATATCTAATAATAGATACATAGCGGAGACAGAAGAGCCGGCCTCAAATGCGTTGTTATTGGTTTAACATGCACACGAACACACACAACCAATCAGCAACCCTCCAGACTGAAGCACAAACAGCAGGACAACGGAGATTAATGCCCACGAAAAACAAAACCCAATCACACACACCAGCGCGTGTGCGTTGCTGTGCGCTGCCAGGTGTGTGTGTTGCGGTGTCCTCATTGTGCATGCTGTGTGTGTGTGTTTATCCGAGTTCGCCCACAGCGCCTGCAATGAGGAGGCTGCAGCGCACCGGACCTCACACGTGCACGCTCACCAGACCTCACACGTGCACATGAACAAAGTCCATTTGCTGGCCGTCATCGTTGTGGGGATCAGGGGTGACGCCGTGGGTCCCTTTTGAAGGTCGGCTGGCCGGCAGGATGCCCAGCTGCTGTGGACGAGAGGTTCACGTCGGATTCTGCCTTCAACTTTTCACAGTGTATTTTAGCAGGCTTTGAGCTTTTCGGCTTATGATTATCATGATCCTTTTAGCCCTGGTCATTCACTGTCGTGCGCACACACACAAGCAGTGACACACTCACACACAAACGCCCACACACGCCAACCTTGTGGGAGAGCGGATATGTGTGAAATCGGAGAACAAATTATATGAATATGGAATTTTTAAATATTATTCATTCAACACCTTTTCCGTGATCTCTCACGCACGCACGCACACACACGTACGCACGCACGCACGCGCGCGTGCGCACAAACACACACGCGCGCACAAACACACACACACACAACTACACGCACACACGCACAGTTTGCTTGCGAGCATAGCTAACAATTAACATCATCCGTGTTATGAGTTTGTTTTTGTTAGATTGTTCTTCAAAACACAGCACCCCGCTCACCTGTGACGCCGCCATGACGGCACACGGGCCTCATCACTCTCACACTCACTCAACACATCCTCCTCTTCTTCACGCTCCGAGCCCTCTCCACTTGAACAATGCGGCCCCCCTCCTTTCACGGGGCGCTGATCCCTGAGCCGCGTGGGGGGGGGGGGGGCGGGCTGGTGGGAGAGTGCCATCGCTCCCCCGCGGCTAGTCCCCGTCTCTGAGTCTATATCTCCCGCCCCTCCGGCCTCCCACCTTCTGTTGTGTTGACGGGAGACGGCCCTTTGTGGAGAGGCACTACCGCTGTGTTTATTCACCGACAGTGAATGCATTTTCATTTTGTAGCAGTGGCCTCCCAATTGTTGTTGTGAGCTTTTTTTTGGGCTCTCCACCTCACCTGTGTGTCTGTGTTCGGGTAAAAACATCTGCCAATTATCCTGATGTAATCTTATTTAAAGGCCTAGTTTATGTACACAGACTCAAAACAACAAAGGATGTTTTGCCGCAGAATATCTGCGGGCCAAATTACTTGGGGGGTGGGGAAAAGCTATTATGTTGTTGATTCATCGTATTCGGCTGGGCCCAGCTCGGAGCCCTGCTCTGGTCATCCACCGTGACGTACAGTTGATTTAGTTCTACCCTGAAGGAAGAAGGTCCTTATCTTTTTTTCGTGGAGTATCCTGCAAAGCAGGGGGGTGTCAGTTACGGTTCTTCAGAGGACGCTGCAGCTTCTCCGGGAGAGCGGAGCTCGAGACACGGTGTGCAGGATCTAAGTCCTGCAGCTCCTCTGTGGATGTTAGGAAACTGGGTCGTGCAACACTCGCAACTTTGTCACTTGCTCCAATTGGGACTGTACGCTTTGATCAACGTTGGCATGAAAGTCGTACCTAAACCCAGTAACCCAGTGTTCTGTGGTTATCTGAAGACCTACTCCAAAACTACAAACTACAAACATGGCTGAAGGGGGGGGGAGAGGAAAGAACATCCCCTTTTTCTTTGGGCTTAGAGAGCATCGTGTTCTCTTAGGGCTGTGCAATTAATCGACTTTTGATTGTGATTTCTATTTTTTTATTTTATTTTATGTATGCATATATATATATATATATATATTATTAAGTGTCTTATAGAAATTGCAGAACAGCTGGATACATATTTGTACATCAATTTCGATTTTTCAAATTTTCGATTGGGCATGTGTATTTTTTTAAAGGGAAACTTCATAGTTCTCATTTACAAAGTCTTTATTTTTTGCGAGAAACGCTGAATAAATGCATCATGTTTTCGACCTCAATAAATCATTTGAATAATCTTAATTTCAAAATTGACCAAAATAATCGCGACTGTGATTTTCTTTTGTCCGTAACCGAGCAGCCGTAGGCTACGCCCTCTCTCTCTGAATAACTCCTCCAGCAGACTTCCTTCCACCCACGCTCCATCCCCTCCCCCCTCCTCTTCATTAGCCGCCATGTTCTCCCTCTCGTCTCCCTCCTCTAGGGGGCGGTACCCGCCGCAGGGCCGGCCCTGTCATTGGCCCGGGGCTCTCCGCCGTCGGTCGGCCTCCTCGACGCGGTCCATAACTCAGAGAGAGGAATCGCTAACGCTTTGCAATATCGCTCGCTCATGAGTAATTGATGAGCCTCTAATTAACGAGGAACTAATCATGATGGAGGATTGATCAGGGCTCCGCTTGTTGGCCTATCCGGCGGGCCGTAGTGACCGGGGGGGGGGGGGCTGATCTGTGCGTCGTACATCCGGGGGCCACTTGTGATGTCACTAGGGGGTCGGTTTGCACATGGCTGATAAAGCTCACACTTATACCACTTATTCATCATCAGCATATGTTTATTAATGTTTTTAATGTTAGTGATCATTTTATCATTAAGCAAACATTAGAGAAGACTTCACTTTAATCTTGGAGGATCTCGAGGGACAGAGCAAACGCTATATACGCTATATTTATATGTTGCCTGCTGGAAAAAAAATTCACATGTTTATGTGTACGATGTTTCAAGTCAAGTTCGGGTTTGACTAGACTGTTGACTCTATTTGGAGAGATGCAAGCAGAGCCATGCACTTTAATCTCATGATGTGATCTTGGCGTCATGTTGACTTTATAAGGACATGTGCAAGCATCCCTGCTTGCTCATGTAACTACTCCTGCGGATTCACTTTCAGTTTATCTCTGAGGATCTTGTAGGTAATGCTGTAGGCCCACTGCATCGGATAAAGTCTGTATGCGTATGTATTCACATAAAAGTGTGCATATAGTGTGATGGGGGGAAGAAACATGCATCTATATAATTTTGGGAAAAACATTAAAGAATACATTTGCGGTTATAGATCGAAGAACATGACCGACATAGCTTTGCCTGACTTTGTCCTCCACATGCCCCCTAACCCCTACCTACTCCATGATGAAGAGCATCTTAAGTAACTCACTGTGAGTCTCTCTGGCTGAGGGTGTCTACTCAGCGACTAAACAACAGTAGCGTCAACCAGCAACAACCAGTGCACCTTCTCTCCGTGTCTCTGTTCCCTGTAGCCTTCCCTTCTTCCCGTCGGCCCCCCCGCCCCAAAACCTCCGCCCCCAGACGCTGTCCGCGCCGAGCCTGACCGCGGCGCCACCGCCCGCTCAATTACCGCCGTGCTAATTAGCTTAGCATGAGGTCTGTCAGTCCCCCCCCCCGGGGGCGCACTGGGGTCTGGGCTCATTAGCGCGCTATGCTTATTAGCGCCCTTCTAATTAGCGCCCTGCTAATTAGCGTGGTGGCACCGCTAGGCCGAGCGGCGCGCGGGGGGGTTTGGGAACAGGTGTATATCGGGCAGGTGCGGGGGGGGGGGGGGGACGTGTCATATTGGTGTGTCAGATCGCGGTCTCTTGCCTCCGGTGGCTAAGGGGGATGCTATGGGGGCGGAGGTGGGGGGGGAGGAGGAGGTGGGGGAGGAGGGCTACCAAGGCGTAGAGGAGGAGTGAGGGGGAGGAGATGGCTGGGGGGAGGGGGGAGGGAAGGAGATGAGGGGGAAGAAGGGGAGGCAGGGAATGGGAGGGAGGAGGATGGAGAAAGGGGGAGACACTGACGAGGAGGAGCTAGGAGGAAAGGGGAGACTAGGAGGGTGGGAGGGGATCACACAGCGGAACGATTTAAGACGGTAATAAAAAAAAAGATGGCAGGGATGAGGAGCGCAACGAGTGGGTGGCGACGGATAAGTTAGTGAAGAGGAGGAAGAGACGGGAAGAACCAGAGAGGAGCGTGGGAGAGGGAGGAGGGAGCTCCAGAATGAGCCGAAAGGTGGTGATCGAAAGAGAGGAGAGGTAGAGGAAGGGAAAGAGGAAGAGGAGGAAGACAGAGGAAAGAAGAGGAGGAGGAGGAGGAGGAGGAGGAAGACAGAGGAAAGAGGAGGAGGAGGAGGAGGAAGACAGAGGAAAGAAGAAGAGGAGGAGGAGGAGGAGGAGGAGGAGGAAGACAGAGGAAAGAAGAGGAGGAGGAGGAGGAAGACAGAGGAAAGAAGAGGAGGAGAAGGGGGAGGAGGAGGAGGAAGACAGAGGAAAGAAGAGGAGGAGGAGGAGGAGGGGGAGGAAGACAGAGGAAAGAAGAGGAGGAGGAGGAGGAGGAGGAGGAGGAAGACAGAGGAATGAAGAGGAGGAGGAGGAGGAGGAGGAAGACAGAGGAAAGAAGAGGAGGAGGAGGAGGAGGAGGGGGAGGAAGACAGAGGAAAGAAGAGGAGGAGGAGGAGGAGGAGGAGGAGGAGGAGGAGGGGGAGGAAAGAAGAGGAGGAGGAGGAAGATAGAGGAAATGAGGAGAGGAGGAGGAGTAGGGTGTGAGGGCTGGTGAAAGAGGGGGTTTGGGGCAGAGTGGTGCAAGGTTATAAATGACTGAAATGGATGGGAATGTGGAACAGTGGCCGGCGCAGCCCAAACGCTGGGTGATAAAACGGTGGAGCCGCAGCAGAACAGAGATAAAAAAATCGATTAAGAATCAAACAGATGGCGGGCAGCGTAATGGAACAGAAGGATCGAATGCACAGATAGGAGCCGTTGTAAGCTGCATTGATGAGCTGTAGTTAGCTTTAGCGGTTAGCTATAGCGGGAAGCTGTAAGGGTTTGCAGTATTGAGGCTATAGCGGTTAGATGTAGCAGTTAGCTGTAGCATTTAGCTGTAGTTAGCTGTATGGATTAGATGTAGAGGTTAGCTGTAGCGGTTAGCCATAGCAATTACTTGTAGCAGTTAGCTGTAGCAGCTAGCTGTAGCGGCAGCTGTAGCGAGAGCAATATACTTTGTAAGACAGAGCGTAACGTCTCGTTGAAGGGAAGACTACCGGAACAGAGTGGGCGGGTTGGTAAGCGTGTTTGTATGTTTGTTTGGGCCCCTGTGGTGAACCGCGGGCCCCCCGCGCTGAGAGTACGCTCTGAGTGATTAGCGACGCTGATTAGAGAATCGTCAACAAATAAGAGGGCGAATTATCGTACAAGACACAGATAATGTTTACATCTCTCCCTATTGTGACTGGTTGTGCACCCTGCTGGGTCTGTACACCCTGGGTCTGTACACCCTGAGTCTGTACACCCTGAGTCTCTACACCCTGAGTCTGTACACCCTGAGTCCCTACACCCTGAGTCCGTAAACCCTGAGTCTGTACACCCTGAGTCTCTACACCCTGAGTCTCTTTACACCTTCTCTAGCCCCCTCAAGCTTTTCAAGTTTCCAGACAACTACAAACATACGCTTGTCGATGAATATATGTAAACACTTACGAATCAGAGCTTCATTGCAAAGTTCAATTCAACGATAAACAATAAAAGCACAGTTGTATCCAACCACTGCAAAGGGAAGGTATGTATTCAACTGCAATGTTTCGAAATTATAAACAGACTAATCTGTACAACGATAGGTACGCTAGTGCTATGGGCTGTTTTTATTATTATTATGGGTTTTATGGTGTGTGTGTGTGTGTGTGTGTATCGACATGTTATCTGTACATTCTTTTTCAACTTTTATTGTTTCCCATTAGATCTTGTTTAACTCTTTACTCCCCGTGCCAGGGGTCAGGGGTCGATGAAACACCGCTGTGACGAGGAAGCGTCTGACGCTAACATGTACATGTTGGAGGGGGGGCTATGACAGAGCAGCGCGTACCATTAGGGCTCAGTCCTGGTCGCAGCCCCCCGGGTTTGATTCCTGCCCGTGAACCCTTAGCTGCATGTCCTCCCGTCTATCTCCCATGCATTCCCGTCCATCTCATTCCATCATGAAGCGTAAAAATCCCAAAAGGACAGCGTCAGGGGGACAGAGCGAGTGGTGACGAGCAGCACGGACTCAACGAGGAGGTCTGCCTAGAGCCGGTATGGATGAGGGATGGAGAGGGAGGGGAGGGGGGGAGGGAGGGGGGGGGGGGGGGGGGGGGGGGGGGGGGGGGGGGGGGTTGGAGTGCTTGGGAAGCGGCAGGTGGCCCGGGGGGCGTCGCAGGACACCGTGATTACAGCAGATGTTGTCTAGATCTCCCAGACTCCCCCTGGGAGAGGGAGCACGGGGTGGAGAGAGAGCTGTGTGTGGTTACATCTGTCTCTCTGTCTGCCGTCTGTCTGTCCGTCTGTCTGTCTGTCTGTCTGTCTGTCTGTCTGTCTGTCTGTCTGTCTGTCTGTCTGTCTGTCTGTCAACCCGCTCCTTCTATCTGTGAAACGTTCCCACCAATGTGTTTAATCACCCGGATTTCTTTCCCTCTCTCTCTCTCATTCGTTTACATCCAGTCGATTACGGCCATTACCTCATCCGTCTCCCTCCTATCGATCTGTCTGTCAACCCTCATCCATCCCTCAGCCCCTAGCTATACGCTATATACACTATGGCATAGTGATGTAATCCCCGTTGACATCATCATCCATATTTCCAGTCATTCGTCTCCCATCCACCATCCACTCATTCATCTATCCATCATTGATCCCTTCATCCATTCGTTATTAAATATCCACAACGTTTACATCATAAGCCATCCATTACATTCAGAGAAGCTTTATTGGCTTGGAAATGAAAGTCCTTGCTGAAGCAGTTTAAAAAGTTAGGAAAGGAAAGTTAACAAAGTACTGAGCCGGTCTGAGAAATAAATATAAGGTGCAAGTCCAAAATTAAAAGGAACTTATTGTTAGGATAGTAGTGTGTGGAGTTCTCGATCTTTGATCCATCCCCCCATCAATCTTTCATCTGTCTATCCATCTATCACGCTTTATAAGAATGACAGTATTTGAATACAGCATTGCCAAAGCATATTCAAGTTACACAAGAATAATTGTAAAAGATAACAGATAGTAACAATAATAAAGTAAATAAAAAGTCACCAATAAGAATTGCAATTTTTTCCTTATGTTCCATGTCTGCAAAATCTGGATTATAGATTTGTAGTTTGGTGAAGTATATCTGTCTTAAAATGTCATATTTTTTACAATGCAAAAGGAAGTGCTCCTCTGTCTCAACCTTCTCTGTCTGACCATACATTCTGTGTTCCCTCGGAAGCCAGGTCTTTCTGTGTCTGCCTGTTTCCACTGCAAGATAGTGGTCACTGAGCCTGTACTTGGTCAGGATTTGTCTCAGCTTCACATCTCTTACAGAGAGGAGATAGTCTGCCAATCCCTAATTTCTGTTTAGGATCAGATAGGAATTCATTATACTTTGGTTTGAGGTTTGGTTCGTCCAATGTTCTTAATAGTCTTCTTTTGCTTGATAAATTATTTTGTTGACTCTAATTGGTGTTTGGGAAGCAGTGCTGGACTGAGCTTGATGTGTGTTAGTTAGCTTCAGCACCAGCTGGCACAGGGGACTCTTGTCAGGGTTCAGTTCCTGGGTTTCTTGTGCTTCACAATGAAGCACAAATTCTGCCCTACATGTGTTGGTTGGTGTTTTTTTGTTTGGACTTTCAATATGGATCGGCAGAATTCCGCATGTAGGGCCTCTATAGGATGCTTATCCCATGTAATGTAGTCATGTGCACTGAGTGGACCCCAGATCTCACTTCCATACAACGGGATAGGCTGTATTATACTGTCAAATAATTTGCACCAGATTGAGATCGGTATGTTTATGTTGTAAAAATTAGATTTTATTGCGTTTAGGGATCTACGGGCATTTTCTTTGAGTGCATTCACTCCCATGCTGAAACTTCCAGATGCAGTAATATCCAGACCAAGGTAGGTATGTTTCATTGTGTGCTCCAGGACGGTGCTCCCGAGAGTGAACATGTATTTGTTTTCCTGACATTACGAGCATACCTCTCTCTCTCTCTCTCTCTCTCTCTCTCTCTCTCTCTCTCTCTCTCTCTCTCTCTCTCTCTCTCTCTCTCTCTCTCTCTCTCTCTCTCTCTCTCTCTCTCTCTCTCTCTCTCTCTCTCTCTCTCCTTCTCTCTCTCTCTCTCTCTCTCTCTCTCTCTCTCTCTCTCCTCCTAAAAGCCCCCGGTGGGTAATGTAAGCAGGGTGTAGGAGTGCTGTTCAGCCACAGTGGGGGAACCCTCTTTACAGAGAGCAGAGTTATTCAGCATGCAGATGAGGCACCTGTGAATGTTATGGTGGGAGTTCTGAGGGCCGGCCGGCGCTCTGCTATGCCCAGAGATGGGGCCCTGTACGTGGGCCGCTGGGGACGGGAGGAGCGGGGCTCCTACCACAGAGTGTGTGACTATATGAGAGGGGGGGAGAGAGAGAGAGAGAGAGAGAGAGAGAGAGAGAGAGAGAGAGAGAGAGAGAGAGAGAGAGAGAGAGAGAGAGAGAGAGAGAGAGAGAGAGAGAGAGAGAGAGAGAGAGAGAGAGAGAGAGAGAGAGAGAGAGAGAGGTGTCTCGGATGAGGGAGAGGGCGATCGAAAGACAGAAAGGGATTGAGGGGGGGTATACAGAAATAGGCAAAGGCAAGGGGGGGTCGAAGACATAAATAGACAGGAGGGGGGGGGGGGGGGGGGGGCTGGTGAAAGACAGAAAGCAAGGGTGACGGAGGGATAGCGGGGGAAGTAGACAGAGCGATGGGAAGGACCCGCAGGACTGTGATGCAGATTTCAAAACGGTGGTTCTCCGTATCAGAGGAGCGATGTCAAAACATTTTGGTGAGATCACACACACAGACCAACTGCGGGTCCTGGGATGAGAGAGAGGAGCGGGAACCCGGGTCAGGACGCGACGCGGCCACTTCAGCTCCTCCTCCTTTTTTCCTCCGATGCCTCCCTGCCGGATCTCCACTTCTTACGTCTCTCTCTCTCTCTCTCTCTCTCTCTCTCTCTCTCTCTCTCTCTGTCTCTCGCTCTGTCTCTCTCGCTCTCTCTCTCTCGCTCTCTCTCTCTCTCGCTCTGTCTCTCGCTCTGTCTCTCGCTCTGTCTCTCGCTCTGTCTCTCTCTCTCTCTCTGTCTCTCTCTCTCTCTCTCTCTCGCTCTGTCTCTCTCTCTCTCTGTCTCTCTGTCTCGCTCTCTCACTCTGTCTCTCGCTCTGACTCTGTCTCTGTCTCTGTCTCTGTCTCTGTCTCTCTCTCTCTCTCTCTCTCTCTCTCTCTCTCTCTCTCTCTCTCTCTCTCTCTCTCTCTCTCTCTCTCTCTCTCTCTCTCTCTGAGTTAATGCTCTGCAGGCGAGCTGACCTCAGAGTTTGAATGGGTAGCCAAGGTTAGAATGCCAAATGGGGAGTCATCCACTCGACTGAAGCCTGATGTCTCTCTACCATCCTCTCTTTCTCACTTTCCTGAAGCCTGCAGTCTCTCTGCCATCCCCTCTCTGTCTCTCCTGGAGCCTGATGTTATTCTAACCCTCCTCTCTATCTCTCTCCCGCACCCCTGAAGCCTTATGTCTCCCTAACCATCCTCTCTCTGCTGTAATCTGTCACTAGGATCTACTGTCGGACTCTGTGGCTCTCTTTTTTCAGTTTTTCAAGCTCTCCCCCTCTCCCACTAACTGCAGCGGCGTGTGGCTTGCTGAGCCTGTTGCACCTCTTCAGTACTATTTAGTCGTTCAACTTTGAACGCTTTTATCTGAAGTGACACACAGTGAATTTCAGCTCGCCGGCTAGACTATCCGGTGGCCCACTGTTGACCCAACGTTTAGTCGCTGCCTGCCACCTCTGTCCTCCCTCTACTGATGCATGTGTATAAGGTCTTAAGTCCACCTTCTTTAATATTAGTACAATATTGTTGGCGTCAGATTGTTGCAGAGCCGGTTGTTGTTCTTACAAAATGGCTGCCGACATTCCTATCACAGGCTGGGTAAAACACATGAGGGCTAAGCTATGGGGACCTCGGTTGTTCCTGCATCCAGCAGTAAAGATAAAGCCTAGATCATGTCATACCAATGCTGTGTATGTAGGAACAATGATTGCGTTTTGTGTCATTTGTTTTCTTTCCATTCTCCTCCCCTCTAGGGTACACACACACACACACACACACAGACACAGACACAGACACACACAAACAAACACACTCTCAACCAGAAGCCTGTCTATACATAGATAGGGGCACACACACTAAGCCATGATTTTGTGTGTGTGTGTGTGGGAGATGATGGTGTTATGTGTGACAGGGTTTTATCCTGGACCACAAGATCATCTGCAATTTATCTTCAGACACCAGCCACCACTTACACATTGAATTGAGACGAAAAGAAAACACACACACAAACACAGACACGCACGCACACTCACGCGCAAGTCATTTGCTCAGACCAGTAAAATGCCCATACTTATATTAGACACCCAGCCCAAGCCACACCCGGACGTTGTGTGTGTGTGTGTGTGTGTGTGTGTGTGTGTGTGTGTGTGTGTGTGTGTGTGTGTCTGTGTGTGTGTGTATGTGTATGTGTATGTGTGTGTGTGTGTGTGTGTGTGTGTGACCCCAATCATTGTTTCCACTTCAACTTCATACATGCACAGCATCGGTATGACACGATCTAGGCCTTATCTTTAATGCTGAATGCAGGAACAGACGAAGGTCCCAATAGCTTAGCCCTGTGTGTTTCTCCCAGCCTGTGTGTGTGTACATGTTTGTGTGTGCACAGGAGCAGCACACGCTTGGGGTCCTCTACGTGTAATCCCAGCCGTGGGTCTCTGCAGCGATGGAAAATTCAATTTAGTCTGAAATGCTCTGGGACCTCTGCGGTCCTCCTCCACGCTGTCTTCATACTTCTGTCTGGATTCAGATCAGCCATCACTCTCTCTCTACCTCGCCTCCTCCCCTTCTCCATGTCTCTCTCCCTCTCATCCATTTACGACATTTATATTTATGATCTCTCTATCTTTCTCTCTCCCTCTATTTGTCTCTCTATCCGTCACTCCATCTGTCTCTCTATCCGTCTCTCTCTTTCTGTCTCTCTGTCTGTCTCTCTCTCTCTCTCTCTCTCTCTCTCTCTCTGTCTCTGTCTCTGTCTCTGTCTCTCTCTCTCTCTCTCTCTCTCTCTCTCTCTCTCTCTCTCTCTCCCCCTCTCTCTCTCCCATGTGTCCGCCTCAGACTGTAAGTGAGTGCTCCAAGCTACCAAGCTGATCTTCTACTGTGAGGTCATCAGAAAGCCGCCTTGTAGAAACGTTGCCTCTGACTCCCGCCGTGTCTATCTCCTCCATCTGTCCTCCAATAGACGCTTCGTTCAAATCTCACTGGCAGCGACGTGGTACACCCCACCGCAAAACATATGATTTAGTTACCGCGACGGCACCCGAAAAAAGAACAGCCCTCTGACCGGTTACCAAGGGAACACAATTCGATGGTTCGATCTCGCATCTCATTGGTTAGAATGGAACAGCCGTCACAATGGTTGACATGACAACTCACTTGTCATTGGCGACCGCCGGGACACCCTTCACTAATTGGCGACGGTGTGGGCACTCTTTGTGGTTGGTTTAGAGTAGGGGGTGAGGACGCTCACCGTGATTGGTCCGATTCTCGGTGACGTTGGTTTCAACTGGTTTCGTAGTCCGATGTCACTCCCTGCTGCAAGTCGTGGGAGTGGAGTGCCATAGGTTCCACCAGCAAACCACTCCCCTTTACACTGCTGGTTTCTGGGGACTTCGTCCAGAGCCCAAAGTCACCTCGCCGTCTTTGAGATGAAGGACGTGGGGCTGTCTGAAGAGGGGGATAAAGACCCCAGAGTGGCGTCCTCAGCATGAGAGAGTGGTGAACAACTGGGCGGGAGGAGGAGGAGGAGGAAGGAGTGAGCGAGGAGAGTGCGTGATGAAGCAGGACGAGGCAGACGAAGATGTAGCTGTTGGGACAGATGTTTGGTGTGGAAATGTGTGTGCAGATGCAGGTCAACATCTGTTTCTCAGATGGTGTGTGTGTGTGTGTGTGTGTGTGTGTGTGTGTGTGTGTGTGTGTGCGTGCGCGTGTGTGTGTGTGTGTGCGTGCGCGTGTGTGTGTGTGTGTACGTGCGTGCGTGCGAGAAGAATATGTTCTGTCAGTGTATATCCAACCAAACATGTTGTTTTGTCTCAATATTAAATTCTCACCCTGCTTCTCTGCGGTCTACGTCTCTCTCTCTACTCCCTGCCTTTCTGTCACTTCCTCGACCGCCCACATATTTTAACTAGCTCCACGCAGCCGTGTGCAGTGGGCCGCAAGGCTTGCCTCCACTGCAGGGAAAAACAGAACTCTGATCGAATATACCTCCTGGAGTTCCAATGGTAGAACTGTTAATGGTGTATTAGAGCTCTTAATGTGCTAATAGAGTTGTTATTGTTCCAAAGGTAGAACTCCTGATGTTATAATATAACTCTTAATGTTCTAATAGTAGACCTTGTTATGTACTAATGGTGATCCTAATGTTTTAATGGAACTCTTAATGTCGTAGAAGAACTCCCATTGTTTTAGCAGCTATTAGAATGAATATAGCATGAGGGGTAAATGGACTGCATTACCACATTGAGGCTACTCACACAGGTTTGAATTGAACGCCGGGCAATCACGCAAACACTCGCTATACTCACACACAGGCAGGTACCTATATACAAACACACAATCTCACACTTTCAGACACACAAACGCTCTCTACACACACACACGCACGCACACGAACACGCACATTCACAAACACACACACTGTGCAGTAATGGAATGTGTTTTTCTCATTATGACCCAATCATCCGAGGCAATTACACGACTCAAAACCTGATGGAGGTAAAATGGTAGAGGGAGGTACAGATCGAGGTGGTAAGAGAGATGGTGTCTCAGTGGATCCTAATAGATAAAAAAGGGTGGAGAGAGGCAGGGACAGACTGGACTGGCCATCGGGCCCGGCGGCAGGCTGTTTGGGCCGACAACACAACTTTATTTTTGGAAGTGGATAAATGGTAGAGAGTGGTCGAGAGAGCCATAGTGCAACCTATTCAAGGGTTAATAGTTGAGATGGAGAGCGACAGAGAGAGAGAGAGATTGCAGAGAATGGCAGATGGGGCTAGATGATGGAGTGAAGAAAACGAAAAAGCAATAATAAAGTTCATCAGTCCATGTGTGTGGCTTGTGCATACAGTTTCTCTCCTATTGGAGAGAGAGAGTGTGTTGCAGAGTTTAGCATTGTGCAGTATTGAACTACTCAGTGGAGTCTGTCGACCTTTAGAGATACACTGATCAATACTCAGAGAATGACAAGTAACACCCCCCGGTGAAAGGAACATCTCCAATCTTAACTCTGCACTGCACACACAAGCACACACACGCATGCATTCACGCTGATATGCAAGCAAGTACACACGCACACTCACTCACTCACTCACTCACTCACTCACTCACTCACTCACTCACTCACTCACTCACTCACTCACTCACACACACACATACTGATAGAAACAAAAGCACATACACAGAGACACATTCACGGTAGCAAACGTGCCTCAAACATGTTATATTCCTCGGTCCTCTTCCTCCTTGAACTGTGTTTCCATCTGCTCAATCTACACGCAGTAAATGTAATATTTCCCCCTTTGAGGAATCCCCTGAAACGTAATCCGTCAAAACGACCTATTCGATGATTGACGGCTTGTCTAATGGGCTGATTGCTTCAGCGTTACCATGTACTGATATATACGTTTATATATAATGAGCAAACTGCTAGTGGAAGTCACCGATTAGCTCCCTTAGTTCGTAGCACGCTACGCTCCCCTGTCACACCCCGTCCTGGGAACGGGTTCGGTCATAAAGGTCAACTATACTTAGTGTTTATACGCTCCGTGTTTTTCGGTTAATTCCCGACACCACGATGAAGCGGGCCCCACTACGTCTGTTCACCCGACACATCGCCTCTGCATCATAAAGACAGACGGATGTCACTGAACGAGGGACTCTTGCGCACTCAAGGAGGACTGCCCTGCGACGGGAATCCCCTGTAACAACACGCCATCGCCACTTGGATGACGCACGCCTCCAGAGAGATCCGCGTGCTCGGACTGAGCTGTGTGTGTCTGACTGGGGGGACGGGGGACGGGGGGGTGGGTCTCTCTGAGGGCGTTGGATGGTTATGTCCGGCACTGTGGAGGACTTCACTGGCGTTGAGCCGTGAGGTCGTTTATCGATCCCTCCGCTGGTCGGTATCGTTGACTAAGTGTCTGCTAATTGAAATACTGTATTATGACTATGGATCTCTATACATCTGTATAGGCACATGTATCTAGAAATATTATCTTTAAGAACAATGGATATAGAGGACATCAGAATCCAGAGTTATTATGCTGCATACCAATATTTTCCTTGTTCTTTTGGGTGCTTGACGTGTGTTGTACTATTTATATCCTCCACGGTGGTGTTGGGTCTCTCGGGTCATAGATACGCTGTTCTTTCTGTTACCTGTACAGCGCCCCCCTCCCTCCCTCCCTCCCTCCCTACTGCTTCTCTCTCTCTTTCTGTCTCGCTCTCTCCCTCTATCTGTCTTTCTGTCTCTCTTTCTATCGGTCTCTCTCTCTCTCTCTCTCTCTCTCTCTCTCTCTCTCTCTCTCTCTCTCTCTCTCTCTCTCTCTCTCTCTCTCTCTCTCTCTCTCTCTTCTAAGCCGTCAGAATATGAGGAGTGAAATAAGAAAGGGGGCGGGTTCCCCCAGAGCCTGTTTTCCTCCACTCTGCTGTCCGTTAGACGAACAGCCGAGTGCACCAGTCACAGCTGGGCCTTCCTGTCCAACTTCAGAGAGAGTTCTGCTCTCACGTCAACTTTAGTTTACCTAACGCATCCTGTTTCGCGATGTTGATGTTTGTTGCTTTAAATTGGATTTTTATTAGTTAAGTACTAAAATAAGAATTTTATACTTCGTACCAAATATGCAAGTTGGCCTTTTTCTATTTTACGTCTTCTAGTGTAAATAAAAGTGTCTGCACGTTTTTTAAATTTAAATCCTATTAATTATGCGGAAGGTGATTTCCCTGGAGCCACTTTCAAAAGACACCCCGTCGCCATAGCAACCAGCCCACGGTAGCTGTGACCCATCAGAGCGTAACACCCGTACACCATCCCGGATTGGCTGGCCGTCCGTCCCTGAAGAATGACAAAGTCACTTAGAAATTCTTCTACAAACTCGCCATCAAAATGTCACGTCGCTTTGTGACCGCAATCGAGGCAAAGACACACTTATCTTTTAATTGAGTTATTAATCTCTCAAGAGTTATCGACAACACTTGTATCAAAGTGCCCCATTTTCTCTAAGCAATTTCAGAGCACGACATATTTTTAGATAAGATATAGATAAACTTTATTGATCCTAGATGGGGATTTTGGGATTATGGGCTGACGCATAAACTCAGGTAAAACTATAAAAACGATTTGCTTCAAAAAAGTATTCCCATCTCGTGTCGTTGTATCTGATTTAAACTGTTGTGAATCAGAACAGTTATCTGAATCTGTTCTCTAGCGTGCTCCGAGATGATGGTGGATCATGTTAGCTAGCTGAGCGTTATATAAATGGTCTATAAAATACTTATTGATTAAATTTGGCTTATTTCTATAGTAAACACTGGAGGGCTGTCTTCCCTGTTTACAGTAAAAGGCCACTTCCCATTAGGCTAATCACTACATGTACTAATTTCCTGCAAATGTTCTACACAACTTTATTAATACGCACCTTTCAAACACAACATATTCATCGTGACAGACAGGAAACCTAAGCGTCAGGTTAGCGGTGAGCCGGGGAGGATAGCATGAGTGCTAACGCTTCAGGCGATGTTTGACGATTCAAACGGAAGGTTTGACGGGGTCTTGATAGCACATGCTCATTAGCCCACGAGCGAATAATCTCTTCAAACACCAAAACCTGGATCTGGGGGAGCTGTGTGTTTGTATTACGATGATGATGTTCTGCTTTCAGAGTTGTGTGTGTGTGGGTGGTTGTGTGAGTGTGTGTGTGTGTGTGTGTGTGTGTGTGTGTGTGTGTGTGTGTTTCTGTGTGTGTGCGTGTGCTGTGAAATATTTACTTGTTAGCCTGTCTCTTCATCTCATCAGACACAACGTTAAAAGGGTTTTGACTTGTTTTCAAAGGATTTCGACTTGTTTTCAAAGGGCTACGTGTGTTTGTGTTTGTGTGAATTTATGCATTAGAGTGTGTGTGTGTGTGTGTGAGTCTTTGGGTGCCTATATGCGTTTGCGTGTGTGTGTGGAGGCGTGGTCGTGTGCGTGTTGTGAGTGTGTCTCTTGAGTGCTCTGCGGCGTGTTACTCCATCTTCAATGGTTCCTCTGTGTAAACACAAACCTTCAAGTAGAGCAGTGTTTTCGGGGCGGCGCCCTGGGTCGCCCCGGCCTTCTCTCTCTCTTTCCCTCTCTCTCTCTCTCTCTCTCTCTCTCTCTCTCTCTCCCCCTCTCTCCCTCTCTCCCTCTCTCCCTCTCTCCCTCTCTCTCTCTCTCTCTGCCGTGTCAGTCTCTCAGGCGGCAGGGATGGAGACGCATTGCAGAGCCCTCCGCCGCGTCCCAGGCACACAACCTTCTGCCACAGATTGTGTGTTTGTGTTGTTGTGTAGACCCCCCCTCACCTTGTTGTTCTCCCCTCTCCAGCCCTACCCCCCTGAAACTGAGAAGGAGCGGCAGGAGATCAAGAGGTAGTGCAGGGTTTTAAGTCGTGTCTGCTAAATGCCATAAATGATAATAATAAATAATAATAGGACTGCAGGTGATGTGAGTGTTACTCCAGGCAGGTCTCCAAGTTTTCCCGCTGTTGATACTAATTGATATTTGACCCACTCCGATACAAACCCATTATAAAGTTCAGCATGCAACCCATGTGAATACCCAGCCTGCAATTTGAAAATGCACACATAGAAGCCAACAGATGATGATGCGTCTGCTCTTTGTTCTTAAGAAGCTTGGATGTGGCAGAGCTTGGGAAGCTGTTGCGGTGGTCTCCATTTGGATCTTATTCTCAGAATGAAGAAGTGTCCGCTAAGTGACTGAATGCAGACTTATTAGGTAGAGGGAGCATCTCTCCTGGAACAGCGTGACATGCAGGGAACCATCTATCTACGTATCAGTATGAGTTAGAGGGAGCCCAAGCTGGCGTTTTATGTCCCAGAAGAACAAGTGACTGCAGGGCAGATGGAAGTACATCGTATTGATCAGAGTCAAATAGGAATTTCTATCAAGGAAAACATGAACGAGTGAATAGCCAGGTGTCATTTGAGACATGGAGGAGAATGCTTGACTTGGGTTAAAGATGACGCACAGAGGAAATGGTGGATGCGCACGCACACACGTGCACACACACCTGTTTGTGTGTGACTTCCAAGCTTCCACGATATCTGAGTGGGGTTCAACTTGAAGTTTAACGCATAAATCCTGTCTTTAACTTGACAGACACACACACACACACACACACACACACACACACACACACACACACACACACACACACACACACACACACACACACACACACACACACACACACAGAGAGGAAAGCAGTGCCCTGTGCAGTTCTTATAAGATCTATGTAAGGCCAGTTGATCCCTGTATACCCTCAGCTTACACACACACTTTCCGGCGGATTAGCAAGGCTTCCTCAGTGTGTGTGTGTCCGTCTGTATACCCTCCTTTATTGAATGGATGGATAGAGGAATGGAAAGATGGAGTGCTATGCACACATCTGTGAATAACGGGAGAGACTTATTGATATTTGGAGTGAGGGCGGGAGAGAGAGAGAGAGAGAGATGGAATTTGGGAGAGTTATGGATTGGTAGGGGTAGAGAAAGGGTGTGTGTGTGTGTGTGTGTGTGTGTGTGTGTGTGTGTGTGTGTGTGTGTGTGTGTGTGTGTGTGTGTGTGTGTGTGTGTGTGTGTGTGTGTGTGTGTGTGTGTGTGTGTGTGTGTGTGTGAGATGGACAGAAAGAGTGTGAACTAGAGAAAGACACCTATTGAGAGGGAGAGGTAGAGAGGGAGCGAGACGCAGAGAAAAGCGCGTTTGGAGGAATGAGGAGTGAGAAATAGATAGTGTGAGGGCGAGGGAGAGAGTGTGTGAAGGGAGAGGGAGAGACATGGTCGCTGAGGGACAGAGAGAGATGGAGAAAAAGAGCAGTGGGGAGATGTCCATGGAATTGAATAAAATGACAGAAAACATCAGAGGGAGAGGGTGGACAGCCAGGGGGGAAACCGAGAGGGGGGAGGGAGGGAGGGAGGGGAGGGGGAGACACACGCAGACATGACTGGTCTTCGTAGAGGGCAGTCTGTCAAGGTGCTCTCTGCCCGTGAGTGCTCTCTCTCTCTCTCTCTCTCTCTCTCTCTCTCTCTCTCTCTCTCTCTCTCTCTCTCTCTCTCTCTCTCTCTCTCTCTCTCTCTCTCTCTCTCTCTCTCTCTCTCTCTCTCTGTCTCTGTCTCTGTCTCTCTCTCTCTGTCTCTCTCTCTCTCTCTCTCTCTCTCACACCCCCTTCCTCCCCTCCTCTCATCAGCTTGAGGTTGAGAGGAAGAAGTGACAGGAGGAAGAGGAGGAGGAGAAGAAAGGAAACCAGGGGGAAAGTGACACATCTCTCTCTAGAGCCATCCAATATTGCTTATATGAGGTTGTCCCCAGCTAGCCACAATAGTTATCAATAAGTAGTGAAGAGCTCGCTACAATAACCAATAGTGTTAGACCAACAGGGGTGAAATATGAAGTAAACAGCAATGGCGTGACAGGGTTTGCTAGACTGGTATGGAATCTATTCCGTAGACGACAGAAAATGAATTGCCAAGAAACCACTCAATTTAGAACAAAGACAGCGTTTTGACAGTTTGAATTAAACTCAGAGAAGCAGATGACAGGGCCCCCGAGAAAACCCTCTAAACCGCTGAATGCATCGGTTTTTTTTATCATTATTTATCCTCAATAACGTTTTAGCTTCCCACCGGGTCGTGTGACACCCAAATGTCCTCTTGGGATTAATGAAGTTCACCTTATCGTACAACAACAGCTCAATTCAATTGAGTTGTATGCGCACAGCCCGTCATCCCAGTTACAGACTCAAAGGGCTCTAGAAACAGTGTCTCCATAACACCCCCTTACCCCTAGCCCCCCAAAGAGACAATACTCCTTAAATGAACAAAGAAGAACTACTCTGAATGATTGCAGAGTGGGGATGATCCCTCTAGGGAGGGTCAGCGGCATAATAGACAAACATATTATGACGAGCAGACGTTTAAAAAATCATTGAGAAACATTTAAAAGTAAGTATGGGGGGGCGGGGGGGCTTTGGTGATGGGGTGCTGGCCAGTCAGCAAACTGGTGGCCATCATGGGTGCCAAGGCAACCAGGCACCATCACCGCAACACACTGAACCAGAGACGGAATTACGGTGAGACGGAGGACCAGCAACACGGAGGCCACCTCTAATCCAGAGTCCGTCAGCGGCAGGGAAAGGCTGGCACCCAGCCACCGGTGGGATTGGCTCTAACGAGGGCCGAGGGCTGAGGGCTGAGGGCCGAGGGCCGAGGGCTCCCCAGGCGGAATGAAGGATAAAGAGGCGGGTCTGAAGATTGGATCTGAATCTCTCAGCAGTCGGCTGCCCTGGTTACAGGTGGCGGACCGCCCCAGCGATCAGACGCTGGATGAGAGGAAGGATGAGGAGACGCTCTGTTTCCTGCTGACTCCTTTTTTAAACTTTTTTAAAATTGAAGAAAGGGATGGGAAGAAGCCGGAGGGGTAGAGAGTACAATTAGGGAATAATGAATTCCTTCAGGGAAGGACGGACCTTAATATGTAATCGGCGATTATTGGGAGCCATCATAGGAAGGAGGAGAGAATAGCAATGTGCTGGAATGCTCTGGTTCTGGTCAGGAGCCAGAGGCGGCGTTCTTCACGAGCCAGAAGCCTTCCGTAATGGAGTTCGGTAAACAGAGCATTGCATTAGTCGAGTCTAGACGATTTAAATGCGTGGATGAACGTCCTTGCATCCGCTGCGGATAACGTCGGTCTGATTTACTTTTACATTTGCGTTAAGGGCGTTGAGCATTTGGCGCTTTATCCAAAGCGGCTTACCATAAGTACATTTGTCAGAGATTTGACGCAACAATACATCGTTGTCTGTACAGTGAGGATGTTCATAGAAGTGCCAAACACACAATTGCTAGGTCAACCCATTCCCTGTATTCAAAATAGATGGCTCGGATTAGATACTAGACAATGTTCAGTACTGTTTTTTAAGTGCCAGGATGTGTAAACATGCAGCAAGTGCATAAGATGGGTGTTTTAGGAGAGCAAGGGACGAGGGGGGTAAGGAGGGAGGATTATAGAATTGTTTCATGAAAGAATGTAGTTGTTGATATACTTTAGGGTCAAAGAGGACGCAGAGGAGATTTGGCACAGGAGACTTGGGTGATGGCAGAGCCCTCAAAACAAAGTGTGACGTCTTTAAATTGTGTTTGTCGGCGCTCAGAGCCAAGGATTATCAGCTCTGTTCTCCCTGCGTTAAGCTGAAAGTCGTTTTTTTTTGGACATCCATCTTGTTACTGCGGTCGGGGCAGGATTCAACCTTGTGGAGTAGGAGGCTCCACCGCCGACGGCATGAGCCCTTCCACGTAGTAGGAATACAGATTTGAGTGTCGTCCGCATAACCGTGAAAGTTAATTCCGTAACGGCAAATGAAATCACCAACAGGCGGAAATGCCGACGGCAAATCAGGAAAAAAAAAAGTGTTACTTATGGATGCCTTTCACGATCCCGGTAGCGGTCGATGTGCTTTTGTGCAGTAAAACGTCCTTTACATTTTCTTTTAAATGGTACTATTCAGTCTGGTCAGCGCCTGAGGAGTCCCCGGATAAAGGGATTCGTTTTCCGGATTTACTATCAATCGTTAACCAAGGTTTATGTGTCGGCATTGAGGAAAGGAAAGCAGAACTCTTCCCTGGGGTTGGGTGTTCTCCCACCGGTGCCGATGGTTTATGGCGGGGTCATGGTGGCCAGAAGATTAAAGAGACATCGGAAAGGCCAAAGGTCGCAGGATTAATAGAAAATGCTGCCGTAGACGGCGGAACGTTCTCGCTCTATTTGATCTCCCTCATACCAACAGTCAATCTCAAACTGTTACCATCTATAGTTTATTGGCTGTATATACTATATATACTGTTTAATGGATTGAGGCTATTTTCGTATTGGCCACTTATTGTGAATTATAACATACACACATGCTCAATATCAGGGGGAGAGAGAGGGAGAGAGGGAGAGAGGGAGAGAGAGAGAGAGAGAGAGAGAGAGAGAGAGAGAGAGAGAGAGAGAGGATATTCCTTCCAATGTCTGAGGCCAAGCCAGGCCAGCCAATAACTCAAAAGTTGGAGGAAAAGGCATTAAAGCAAACATTAAATCTGCATGTCGGAAGCTTTTTATAGTGCGCCACTAGACTGCGATTTCTTCGCAGAGCTTCAACCTGACCAACATGTAAATGTTGGTCATTAGCAGGACTAGCCGGCCGTGTGTTGGCGAGCCGGGGCTGTGTGTACATCGTAGATCGTACATCGTAGATCGTACATCGTAGCCCAGTGGGTTCAATGGGTGCCTTCCACTCCACGTTCAGGGGCGGCGGAAAGCCGTAAAAGAGGTCTGAGGTTGTGTACACTTTTCAAACGTGGACGCACTCGGCGCTCACCGCTACAGTTGTGATGGGAAATGCGAAGTCGTCGAGGCAAACCGGTCTGAGATAAGGAAACACCAGGTCAAACACAAACTTAATAAGAGTGTTCCGTGAGTGATGGCCCAAGCAGCAGCTGCGACTCACGTTAGCACGCCCGCAGCTAGTGCCCGAGAAGCTAAACCTCCATGGATCACGATAATGAGTTTTGTCTGTCATTCTTGGATTATGACTATTGTATTGAGCAATGAGGTGAAACCACAAACACACACTGTCCTGTGTGTGTGTGTGTTTGTGTCCCTCTATCTCTCCCTTAGTTTTGTGCTCTATATCCCCACACTTTGTCTCAATGTCTCTCTCTCTCTGCCTTACTCTCCCTCTCTCATCCTCTCTCTTCCCCATGTACTCTCCGTCTCTTTCTCTCCGTCTCCTGCTCTCTCGTTCATTCTCTCACTTTGTTTAGACGTCATAACAGCCCTGCTGTGTGTGTGTGTGTGTGTGTGTGTGTGTGTGTGTGTGTGTGTGTGTGTGTGTGTGTGTGTGTGTGTGTGTGTGTGTGTGTGTGTGTGTGCGTGTGTGCACTTCTAATTGCGTTGAGTGTCAATGTGTCCATATGTCAGAGTGTGTGTGTTTGTACGTCAGTTGTTTGTTTGCATGTGACAGATTGTGTTTGACAGTGTGTTAAACAGGGTGGGCATGTGTGACAGTGGACATGGACTTGGCAGTATGTGTGTGTTACAGTTTACGTTACTGTGTGTGTGTGTGTATGTGTGAATATATACGTTATATTGTGTATGACAGTTTACGCGTCTATGCATATCATGATAGAAGAGATGATAGAAAGTGAGAAGAGTGAGAGAAAATATAGAAAGAAAGGAGAAACCTAGTAAGGGGGAGAGGGAGAGAATACAATTTGAGGAGAGAGAGAGAATATAGAAGGAGAGGAGAAAGAGAGCCTTGATTATTTTTTCGTGATGTTGTCCCCACAAGATGAAAGACCTTCACGGCTATCTTTTATTTCTGTGGAGAGAGAGAAGGACAGGCCATGCTTTATTATTATTATACCCTCCACTCGCGACATATATATTAAGTATATATGAAGTGGAATTGAATTATATTACCAGATCACATCGTATTTAAACGTAGATTTAGTTGACGCTTTCATTTAAAGTGTGAGCGTGTTCATTTTGAGGACTCAAACCCCGAACCCTCACAGTGTGCACGCCCTGCTGTACCCGTGTGCACAGAGCCCCTGACCCCGGCAGTGTTAATGCCTCGCTCTCCCCAGTGGAGCTCGCAAAGACAACAAACATTACATTATACGCACCCGCCGTAGAAGTTCAACAGACAGCCGACCAATCGGGGAGCGGGGATCGGCCCGAGGGCGGCAGCCGAGATGTGGGTTAAGATAAAGCAAAAGTTCCATTTTCCACACGGCTTGTTTCTGCGGCTAAGCCGACAGAAGGATTACACGTCTGGCGGCGGGAGCCTGGGGAGAAAGAGATTGACAGTGTTTGCTCACTGCGTCCCCCTGAAGTACCTCACACAAACAAACGACCCTGATACCTCTCCCTAGCTGAAGGTCCCACGGTGCTCCTGGATGGATCAGCTGTCTCGATCACACCTCAGGGCAGAGGCCGCTGCTCCAGGTCTGCTCCATGGTTCAACTTGATCGCCTGCGGGTTGAGTAGCGTCGCACCTGTGGTCCTCTTCAACGATAAACGCAGCTCAAGTCCCTACGCAGCACATGGTCGTCAAGATGATGCTCCTCAAACACGTGGTTATGTCGCGGAGGAGGAGGAGGAGGAGGAGGAGGAGGAGGAAGGAGAGAGGAGGAGGTAGGGGAGGAGGAGGAGGAGGTGGAGGAGGAAGAGATGGCAGATGAGGAGGGAGAGAGGAGGAGGTAGGTGAGAGAGGAGGAGGAAGGTGAGAGGAGGAAGGGGATGAAAAGGGAGATGATGAATCGGATGATGGTTAGGAAGGTTTTGACCCAATACAAGCTTCTGTTCTTCATTCCATTGAGGGTCAAGCGTGCGTGAAACAGACAACTGTCGTGTGTGTGTGTGTGCATGTGCCTGTATGTGCGTATGTGTGTGTGTGTGTTTTCGAGCTGTCTGATGTATGTTGCCCTATTTTCCCTCCTTGAAGGTTTTTCCTGGAAGTGTTTTATGATGGATGCGTGTGTGTGTGTGTGTGTGTGTGTGTGTGTGTGTGTGTGTGTGTGTGTGTGTGTGTGTGTGTGTGTGTGTGTGTGTGTGTGTGTGTGTGTGTGCGCTCTTGGATATCCATTCAAGAAGTCCCAGTACATTGTGTCCAGAGCTAACAGGAAGTCCCACCACAGCATGAATACATGTTTAAATGTATACTGCATACACCATGAATGTATTCACTGGTGCGTTGTCATCCCCAGTGGCCCAAATGTGGACTGAATCTCTTGCATGTCCCATATCATTACTGTTAATGTATTTCTACCAATGTGGGACACGGGACAACTCAAATGCACCGAACACTACTGGAGTCAACACGGTCAAACTGCTTTCAGATAAACCAAATCCAAATGTGCTATATCCTATTTAATCAGTTAGCATTCACTTTAATCCAAAGTGATTTACCTTAATCACTTTAATTGAAAGTGATTTGGATTAAAGTGATTTGGTGATTTCTCTATAAATCACTTTGGATTAAAGAGATTTATGACGCCTCCCTTGAGTCTGAATTCACCATAAATCCCTTTTTGATCCAAAGTAATCTGAGGAGATTCAGATACAAGGGGGGGGTCCTGCTGCAGGATGCCTCCAAGTAGACAGAGGACATCGGATAACGAAGCCCAAAACATCTGACTGTGAGTCCGACCCCCTATCCCCCAGACTATTTACCAAATTGGGTCTCAGCTCGATTGCAGGTCATTTTAGCGCGGCGATTCAGAAAGGCTCCACGTTGTATTACACTGATTGGTTTAACTAGATAGCATTACAAAGCACAAACAAAACAGAAAAGGGTAATCTCCCAGCGTAAGAGAAATGGGATGGATCCCCCTGGGGTTGGACAGAGTAGTCTTTATGGAAGTGGTGGCTGAAGGTGGTCTGGCTATGATGGCTCGTATATTGGGCCATTTCGATCTATGGGGGAAGTGAGGAGGATTCAATTTGAATGGAAAACACCTTTTAAACCCAAACCTAGCTTTGATGTCGAAGAGGTGAATGGACGTGAATGCGCTCTTAAAGAGCAGACGAGTAAACGAGACAATAAAAGTTACTTTTCATTACACACCCTATTTTTAAGGCCAATCCGGTTGCTGACGGCAATCTCGGCTCTCAATTTGAGCCAATCAGACATGGCGGAATCAATCATACGGAACTGGCCGGAGCAGCTGCTGCCTTTGATGTCTGTGTTGTGTGTGTGTGTGTGTGTGTGTGTGTGTGTGTGTGTGTGTATGTTAGCTCGTTAGGCATTCAAGACGACGCTAGCTCATCATCTGGGCTAGTTGTCTCATTAGAGTGTGTGTTTCTGGGCAAATGTGTGTGTCTGTGCGTGTGTGTGTGTTGTTACATTACTGCTCTGCACAGGCCGAACAGACGCCTGTTGATGGGTATTTCATTGGCGCCCGGGCCAGACGACGAGGGGCGAGGGGGGGGGGGGGGGGGGGGGGGGGGAGAGAGAGAGTCCAGTGGAATACCAATAGCGTCATATAGTGTAGCGGTTAGGATTGGGTCTGGAGCCTCATCTATCGGCTGGCATTGAAGAGGAGATGGCGTAGAGGGGTGAGCCCAGGGGGGCTAGCCTGGAGGGCCTAGCACGCGGTGATGGCTAGCATTGTGGAGATTGCAATTGTCACCGTTTTTATTGTCCCTCTTTTGTTTTATTCTGAAGTCCCTCCGAGACATGGAGGCCCTCTCATGGTGGTGCTAGCACGCTGTGCTCGTGTCTGAGAGGACGAGGGGGTACAAAATACGATTCTGAGAAATATTCCAGGGAAACGTTATACACACACATAAGCAACCCATACGCACACGTCTGCAATAGCAGACGTGTGAAGAGTGGCGGGCGATGTTGTGTCTGGGGGCGGGACTTTCTGGCTCCTGTCAACGGTCTGCCAATCAGAATGAAGCAGCATGGAACACAGGCCGTCTCCACGGACACCCCCGTCAGAACACCAGCCGTGTGTGTGTGTGTGTGTGTGTGTGTGTGTGTGTGTGTGCGTGTGCGCCCGTGTGTGTGTGCTTCTGATTATGAATCCGTTGGTGTCCGTGCAGTTCCTGTCTCTGTGTGACTGTGAGCGTTCTTGATCGTTTGGAGCTGTCTTTGCGTATGAATGTATTTTTGTGTGTGTGTCTGTGTGTGTGGGTGTGTGTGTGTGTGTGTGTGCGTGTGGCCATGCGTGTGTCTGTGTGTGTCACTCAGGACTATGCCCTTTCTTCATTCCTGAACTTGGATTCCGTTCCTGGAATACTGACCGTATTCACCGATACAGGATCAAGTATTGTAATGACTAATAGCACTTGTTCTTATTGAAGGGTACTCTTACGATGCCAGAAATGTATAATCGGTTCAGTTTCTGTTGTTTACTGTTGACAATTAAAATGTTCAGAACCAGATCATTTACATTTAGAATCTATATATCCTTCTAGTTAAGCTTGAGCATCCAAGTTTTTCCGACTTACCTTGAACGCACGTAGGTTGGAGATGACGTGTTTCCCATTCTGACTTCCCACCTCCGGCCATGAACGATCGCAGAATAACACAGTTGTGTTGTAGCTTCTTGCCTGTAGTAATTTGTTACATTAATGTATTGGATCGGCGCATAGACTTGCGTGCTTGCGATACCCGATTCTGCATTTTAGGAAGAATCAGAGGAATTTTTGATAGATTTTATCATACAGAGAGAGAGAGAGAGAGAGAGAGAGAGAGAGAGAGAGAGAGAGAGAGAGAGAGAGAGAGAGAGAGAGAGAGAGAGAGAGAGAGAGAGAGAGAGAGAGAGAGAGAGAGAGAGAGAGAGAGAGAGAGAGAGAGAGAGAGAGAGAGAGAGAGAGAGAGAGAGAGAGAGAGAGAGAGATTTTTTTGCTGATTTCTTGGAAAGAGACAGACAAAGAGTGAGGTGAGGTGTCTGAGAACTAGTGCGTGACAGAGATGGCTTGAGAGACCAAAGGAGATTGTGTGTGTGTGTGTGTGTGTGTGTGTGTGTGTGTGTGTGTGTGTGTGTGTGTGTGTGTGTGTGTGTGTGTGTGTGTGTGTGTGTGTGTGTTATAGAAGGTGTGTGGGAGACGGAGAGAGATTTTTTAACAGCGTGTGTGTGAGAGAGTTAGAGCAAGAGAGCTGAATGAATGGAGATATATTCCATTAGTGTTGATATCGGTGAGTCCCCTGGGGTTAGTAAAGACACACGCAAACACACACACATACACAAACACACACACACACTCACACATCTGTACACACACACATATCTGCACCACCCACCTAGCACATTGCTGCGACAAGCCCAAGGGATGGATGACACTAGATGGTGTTTGGGGTTGATAGATAGCGAGTGAATAGATAGAGTGAATATATTACATAGGGTAAATAAACTGTATAGGGTGAATAAGGTTCAAATATAACAATGATATTATATAGGGTACATATATTGGGTTTATGTATAGTGTTAATATATAGGGTTAATTTAAGGGTTAGAATAACTTCCCAGACAATTAGCGAATATGGTGGACCCTTTCCTCAATTATAACCGCTGCAAAAAAAAATGCATTATCACAAACGTATTGACAGTGCTATACTATATGCTAACGATTCCCCAAACTCCCCATCCTCGTTACACAGATGGACGGTGATGGTGAAAGTATTTGTTTTTTTGTTTGTTCATAAGCTTTAGTATAGCGTTCATATACGCTGAATATAGGTTTGATATAGAGTATATATAACATTTGAATATAGGGTGTATGTTAAACCTATAGGGTTGATATACAAGAGTGTTGGGAAACATAGCGAGCTATGCTGATTGGTTAATTTAGAGGACGTTATAGCGGGAAACCGTCTGTCTGTACCTAACATCGTAGACAATGTGCGGACCTTTTTGTTTTCGGCGTCTCCTGAGGACATATGGAAGAGGTATTGCTAGGACCTCTTTATTTCACACACTGGTCTGTGTTTCGCCTTTTCTGAGGAAACTCTGTGACCCGTCCGTCCGGATCACACAACTCGAGAAATGGAGGGAAACGATGTGCTAACTCAAGGTATTCCTTTCAGTGCCTCCTCCTTCTCCCTTTTCAACGCGGCAACAAGCCAAGCCCAGTAAGATGTTTCATGCCGTTGCGACCTTGACGCTGACGAACACTTTGAAGGAAAAGAGATACACGGAAAGGAGGAGCGCGATAAGAAAGGAAATGTCATTACATCCCGCTAATCTGCACTATGTCGTTTTTTACATTTATGATCTTCAAAAGTGTGTAGGACAAATTTGAACCGGGATAATAATTTTTAATCGATTAATTGACTCAAGGATGGATTTGTTTTATTCTTGAGACCTTTGAGCTGTGATTTGTTTTAATCTAGTTAATATCTGCAATAGGAAAGCTATACTATGTACAAGCTACTTAATAATCGGGGCGATTTAAACAAATTAATATTAACAACTTCAAATACACACGGCCTCATCTAATCCTGAAGGATGCTCATCGATATGATCTGAGAACACTGAGGGCAAAGAGCTAATAAGAAAATATAATGAAAAGCGATGTTTTTCATTATAAATTTGTCTGATGTATGTTGCCTCTCTCTCTCCTGATCGAAATTTAAATCGGTAAAGTTTATAAATTAAATGTCAAATCTCAAAATGGCCAAAACCTTATACAAAATCTCCACGAATGTTTCTGTTCTCTCCGTCAATCCGGGAGGGTTGTCGCTACATATCATGTTTGGGAGCCTGTTTGTGTTCTTCATCGTGTTCAACAGGGAGTGTCTACAACACGTTAAGTGAAAACCAAGCATTGTGCTCGATGGTATTTAAGGTAAGCACTAGACCGTTAGCTCAGAGACAACCGGGGTGCTGTCTACAGCAACTTTTTACTTCTGAGCTAACGTTTTAGTGCTTACCTTAAGTACTACAGAGCACTAAAGCCTTAGCTCTCTTAAACATTAGCTGAGGCACAGAAAGCAGGTTCACTGAGATCTCTGCTTTCCAGCTCTCAATAGAAGATCATACAAACCACAGGGATGTTTCGATTGGAACGGTTCATATCCACGTCACTATTGATCGCACAAGAGTCTGCAAATGTTCATAAATGGAATTGTGGGAGTGGATGGAGAGCTTTCAGAATCGTGAGCTCAACACAACCGGAGGAACAAATTCAGTCAAGACATTACATGTTGTGTTTGTGGTTTCTCATGATTTTAAAATGGTGTATTTTGTGTAGTCTGTGCCCAGCTCTACATGGTACAGGTTTAGTATGAGTCCGGGGGGCTAACCTGGGCGGCTAACGCGGGTGGCTAATGCGGGAGCTACATTGAGCAGGAAAGTTTCGCGTCGCCTTGCGTCGCAACTCCTTACGACCTGCTCCACCGGACACGTCACAGCTTCGCGTCTGGAACAAGAGGAGCACATTGGAGAATATAGAATCGACATCTATAAGTGCTCTGCTATACGTGTTTTTTTTAAATTGTTGCGAATATTCAGAAGTGGATTGTGCATGCAGTTGTCTCTAGTCATTTAACGGGCCAGTGTTTTCACTGGCAGACTTCCAACAGCTCTCACCTGAAGCCTCAATGACAGCACAAATTGTCCTCCCAAATGTTGTCTTTATTTAAAGTGTCCTTAAACAACCTTTTATGTCCTTGTGTGTAAACAGCGTCTGGGGGTCGTGCGACTAGCCGTGGTACTCCACCTCGGCTATCATCCGTGCCTCCTCCGCGATCGCAAATCAAAAGCAGAAGATTGCGACGTAAACAAGAGCTGCGTGGTCTGCGTGTAGGGACACAGGGTTGTACATAGTTATACAGGGGCTCTGTATAACTACATTTATTTAACTATATTATCGTATACCATCAAGTAACTCTAGTAATACAGTTCATCGTGATCACAGTGCACCTGGACTGCAATGCAATTGTATGCAGGAAGGCCAAATCGAACAAAATATTTATCTTTAGGCTAACTTTTCCCCTCAGGCAATATCCAACTTCAACAACTAACCTAGGGTTATATAAACACAGTTTAATGAATTGAGATGCAAACATATGTCCTATAATTTCTTTCTTTTTTTCATAGGCCTATGTCCTATAATTTTTTATTCCACCTTATCCATAGAGGGACGTGTGTCGACGTGCATAGCAATAGACTTCTGGCCTTTTCTAGCATTTCGCTGTGCCTCATAGCGTTTCCTTAGGGCTCCACCACGCTACGCTAGGCGGCGTGACGCAAAGCTACCCCGCCTGCCCATTCGAGTAGAGGGGGCTGTAATCAGGAGAAGGGGGGTTGAGCCCGCTGTGCCGCTGGCTGACGGGCCGGTCCCGAGATGAGGGCTGGGAACGCAATCAGTGAGGTGATGATTTTCTTTGGCGGGCTGCGCACAGCACTGAGGGGGGGGGGGGGGGGGGGGGGGGGGGGGGGTGGGGGCTGGCGTCACATGACACGTGCTCCCTGTTCCAGTCATCAAGGTCCTCAGAACCAATGGGGGAGGCAAGACGAGTGCAAACCCTGGGTTGAGTATGATGTTCTTTTCCACGTATATCGGATTGTTTTTCGCCAAATTCCTTTTATTTCCCTCGTGAAGCGATATTGCGTTTTTAGGAAAAGTGTATTCATAGCTTGCTATTTGTGATGCACGCCTTTTGTCTAGGCTGCTCTCATGCACGCCAAAGCACGTCCGGTGAATCATTGTTTTTCGAAAGCGAAACACTTAGTATCACCCACGTTGTACTTGTGAAACAGTTTACTCAGAGGACGGAGATGGGCGGACGGGACGGTGTTCATACCCTACAGCTGTACAACCGTCTCCTGCAGTTAGCTTGAGCCGGCGAGTTCAAGCTTTCTAAAGGCCCTTTCTAAACCTCTTTGTTTTCCCCCGCCAAAAGCAAAACTGAACTAGTAAAGCCTGCAGTGGTTAGGCTGAACTAACCAATGAGGTTTTTTCATATTGTATGGGCTATTGTGGTGTTGATTATGAGGAAAAAAAACGGATAATAGTAATGATAGATAAAAGCTTAGTATAATTATCATGAAGGTGTAAGTTACAGCTGCAATGTTAAATGAAAAATGGTTATCTCATCTAACCTGCACCCCCATTCCCACAACAGCCCTGGACTGAGGCCTTCAGCTCTTCAGCACTCTGGGTCTGGGAGGGTCGTACAGTTCCTTCCAGTGTAGTCGTGTAATTGACAGCCGGGCCGGCCTGTTCCCTCAAGGGTAGGGGGCGGCCTGAGACCCAGGTCAGGGCGTCTCTGAGGGAGCAGGACGTCACGAAGAAGATGAAATCCTGAAGGTTGTACTTATATTATCATTTGAGATTTGGTGTGAGCCTTCCTCAGAGAGAACAGTGTTTTACATGAGGTTAGGTAGATTTGTTTTGATATAATTGTAAAAGGAATTTGAGCTACTTATGTGAGACTAATAATTTCTGACGTTTAGTAAAGAGAAACCACTCAGTAGAGCTTGTGGACCGTGCCGATGTTATCATCCATCTTTTTCCTTTTGTTATTCAGCTTTCCTCTTGGAGAAATAAGTCTTTCTATCGGCTTTCTATAAGCTATCTTGCTTGTTCTGAGTCCCATAATAACCTTTATCATGTTTCGTTGATACATGAAGGTTAAATGAGACAAATCAAAATCCATTTCATGGTCATGTGACCATGCATTATATCCTGTTTTTACAGATCCTCACAACTCGTAGGTGCGTATTTATATATTGCCTGATGCAGGTTGTTCCAATAAATCAACTCAATCATATTTCCTGAAGGTTAAATAAGTGTGTGTTTGTGTGTGTATGTGTGTGTGTGTGTGTGTGTGTGTGTGTGTTTGTCTGCATGCATGTGTGTGTGTTTGTCTGAATGCATGTGTGTGTGTGGTGTGTGTGTGTGGTTATGTGTGTGTGTGTGTCTAAATGCGTGTGTGTGTGTGTGTGTGTGTCTAAATGCGTGTGTGTTTGTATGTATTTGTCGGAATGCATGTGGGTGTGTGTCGGTCTCTCTTACTGTGTGTGTGTGTGTGTGTGTTTGTGTGTGTGTATCTCTGAATGGCTGTGTGTGTGTGTGTGTTTGTCTGAATGCATGTGTGTGTATTTGTCGGAATGCATGTGGGTGTGTGTCCATCTCTCTTACTGTGTGTGTGTGTGTGTGTGTGTGTGTGTGTGTGTGTGTGTGTGTGTGTGTGTGTGTGTGTGTGTGTGTGTGTGTGTGTGTGTGTGTGTGTGTGTGTTTGAGAGAGAGCGAGCTAGATAGAGCCAGAGAGATTGAGCTCCCTGACAGTGCATATAGCTGTCATTCATGTCACTTTGGCAACGCGCATGAACATAATGTCCCCCCAGTCCGGGGGTCTGACCTCTGGGGGACGCTGACAGATGTGCCCTCCTTTATCCTATGAGGCCTTACCAGTGGTTGGGCTGCCAGGGGATTTGGAGGAGCAGGACCACTGAACATCTGGATGGATGTAAAGCCAACTACATCCACAAGTGACCTATATATACATATATTTTGTTTTATCCGAAATAGATTTTCAAATCCGTTTGTTTTGTTCTAGATGTGAGCGTAGTCCTTTTCTCTCCTCTTCCCTTGTCTCTTCTTTCCTCTCCTCTTCCCTCTCCTCTACTCTCCTCTCCTATATTCTCTTCATTGGTCCTTCTCATTTTCCCAATTCACTCTGCTCTCTCCTCTCCTCCCCTTTCTCTCTCCTTTTGCAGCTCCTCCTCGCTGCTCCTCTCTCCTCCTCACCTCTCCTCTCCTCTCCCCTTCTTTCTAGCCCTCTCCTATTCTCTTTTCCCTCTTTGCTCTGTTTCCTCTGTTGTTCGTTCCTCTGCGCTCCTCTCCCTCTCCCCTCCTCCCTCCCCTCTCCCCTCCTCCTCCTCTCCTCCCTCTCCTCTCCTCCTCCTCTCTCCCCTCCTCCCTCCTCTCCTCCCTCTCCTCTCCTCCCTCCTCTCTCCCCTCTCCTCTCCTCTCCTTCACACCTCTCATCTCCTCCCCTCTCCTCTCTCCTATTCCCCCCTCCCCCTCTCTCCCCTCCTCTCCTCCCTCCCCTCTCCTCCCTCCCCTCTCCTCTCTCCCCTCTCCTCTCCTCCTCTCTCCTCTCCTCTCCTCTCTCCCTCTCCCCTCTCCCTCTCCTCTCCTCTCCTCTCCTCCTCTCTCCTACCCCCCCTCTCCCCTCTCCTCCCCTCTCCTCTCCTGTCCTTCTCATCTCCCCTCTCCTCTCCCCTACCCCCCCCCCCCCCCTCTCCCCTCTCCTCCCCTCTCCTCTCCTCCTTTATTGTTTTGTTCTCTTGAATCCAATTCCCAGCCTGGCCACCGGACAGCTTCCTGACTGGTATGTTTGACAAATTGTAAAAGCTTCCCTTTCACACTGCAGTCCCACAACACCCCCCCCCCCACACACACACACACACAACGCACCACACACACTACAAACACACACACACACACACACACACACACACACACACACACACACACACACACACACACTAACTAAAAACGCGAGCAGGGGAACAATCACCAGCACATCGAAAGTGTAAAAGGAAAGAGATACGCCACAACATAAAAAAAAGCGGCGGTCTCTCCGCGGACATGCATATGAGGGGATGTTTATCAGAGGCCGGTGGGACGGAGCGCTGGATTATAGATCATAATCTAGACCAGCGTCTACAACAACAGACCTGAGGGAGGCTCCGCCTCGCAATGCAGCGTTGTATTACCTGCCCCGCCAGTCAGGGGCTGTACCCAATACTAATCAGGGAGGGGGAGGGGGGAGAGGGGAGAGGGGAGGTGGGGGGGGAGAGGGAGAGAGAGGGGTTGGGTGACGAGCGGTGGGGAATGACGAAGGTGGATGAGGTTCTTTTCCATTTCACTTGATAATTGTGTGTGTGTGTGTGTGTGTGTGTGTGTGTGTGTGTGTGTGTGTGTGTGTGTGTGTGTGTGTCTGTGTTTGTGTTGCCCAGGGCAGGTTGAGACTGCTGGGACAAGCTTGTTGACACATCAGCTTGGCTCTAATGGAATTTTCTGACTGGTGGGCTACCTGGGGAAACACAGACACACACACACACACACACACACACACACACGCAACGTTTCACACACACACACACACACACACACACACACACACACACACACACACACACACACACACAGACACACACACACACACACACACACACACACACATACACACACACACACACACACACACACACACACACACACATACACATACACAAACCCACATACACAATCACACACAGACATCCACACACACGGTAAACACCAACCTATCCCAACAAACACACACACATGCACATATGACTCCCTCTCTCTTTCTCCAACTGCAAAAGAATGGCGAAAACTTTTCCTTGAAGAACAAATAATGTTTGTGCGTGAGAATGAGTCGAGTGGAACGCTTCATAATTGGCTGTAATGGGCTGACGAGGCTCTATTCAATACTCATCCTGTCTGTCTCTCTCTGTCTCTCTGTTCCTCGTTAATCTCTCTTACTCCAGGGCTGTCTGTATTCAAATGTGCTTGGTCAACCTACTGCTCTGTGTGTGTGTGTGTGTGTGTGTGTGTGTGTGTGTGTGTGTGTGTGTGTGTGTGTGTGTGTGTGTGTGTGTGTGTGTGTGTCTGTGTCTGTGTGCATTGAGGTGTGTGTGTGATAGGTTCACCTTCGTGTATATAGGCGTGTGTGTGTGTGTGTGTGTGTATTCAAGCTGAAAACAGAGGCTATTATTATTGTATGCTCACCAGACTCAATGTGCAGCATTGTAGCCACGAAAACACACACACACACACACACACACACACACACACCTACGCACACTTAATTAGCCAAATACACACACACTTACTAGTTCACTCTTATAATATGATACAAACAAGCAAACTGATACACAATTCATCCTTCAATGCTGGTGACTTAATCAGTTTACTATCATGTTACCGTCCTTACACACACACTCACACACACAGTGGAGTGTAGTGAGGTGTGTGATTGGGAGTTAGTGGTGTGTTGGTGGTCACTATGATCTATCACCCCGGTCCTTTCTCCCCCTCCTTCACGCTCTCTCCTTCTGTCTCACATCTCATTCCCTCCCTCCGTCCTTTCTATCTCAGTCTCTCCCTCTCCCACTCTCCAAATGCTGAATAGTGTAAAAAGTCCTGTATATCCTATAAACCGATCAATTAAAGATGTTTCCATACACTTCAGGATATTCTTCAAACACTGTATTAATAATGTGAAGGATATATGCAATCATTGTGAACCGACAGAAAAAGTGAAGTTCCATATTAGAAACGTTTTGCTAGTAGTTAAAGTCTAGCCGGATGAGTCTGTCTACGGGGACATTACGGTCCTTCTCTTGTCACAGCGGGGGACAATTCTGGCTGCTGTGATCGCACATTGTTGTATTTCTTTGCTGTTAGTTAGCATCTGGTGTGTATTCAAAATCCTAGAATGCCTGTGTAATCCATGGAAAGTGTGTGTTCCTGATGTCTTGGTATGACTGGCAGGAAGTTAGGAAGTGCAGCTCGGTTTCCAGTTGGTTTTGTGTGCAGTGGGAGCACAGTCTGTATTCCCTTGGGAGCCAGGTCTGTCTGTGGCGTCCCTTCTCGTTGGCCAGGCTGTGTTTACTTGGTCTGTTCCTGGTAAGGGATTTTCTCTGTGTCACGGTGGTCAGGTATTCTGCAACTTTGTATTCTCTCTTAAGGGACAAGGAGCATGCCAATTCAATCTATTTGGTGGACTCTTTCCATGTGCCAAATTGTTTTCCTTTTGTCTTCTTATAATTAGTTTTTGCCTAATGGGGTGGTTGTCATGAGTTGGAAAGGTACCCAGCTGGCTAAGGGGTCTCCTGTCTGGCTCTATCTCTCTGTGGGTGAGGGCCTTGGAGTGGAGTGCGTTGCTGTCACTTAAAGACACTTTAAGGTTGTTATAGAGCACACTCCTTTGGATTTTACGGACATCGTCTTAATTCTGCATAATTTGGGTTTTTTCTTTGGACTCTTAGGATCGATCTGCAGCATTCTGCATGTAGAGTTTCGGTTTGATGTTGGTCCTGTTTAATAATGTCTTGGTCAGCGAGTGAACCCCAGACCTCACAGCCGTAGAGCACAATGGAATCACTGCATCAAAGACTTGGAGCCAGATCTTAATTGGGATGTCTAGCTTGAGCTCTATTTTTATGGCATAAAAGGCCCTCCTTGCCTTGACTCTCAGGTCATTCACAGCTTCGTGCAAGTTTCCTGTGGTGTTCATGTTCATGCCAGGGTAGGTATAGTTGTTTGTTTGCTTGAGTCTAATGAGTAGGATGTGTATTCAGGGCTCCAGACTAACTTTTTCCTTGGGTGCACTGGTGCGCCTACATTTTTAATTTGGGTGCACCAGCACGTATTTATGGTGCAATCATTTGAAAGTATGACCTGCTATTAGCAATCATTTATATTTATTTATTTGCGCTGAGTTGTTGACGGGGGGGGGGGGGGGCAACCAGGCAGCTGCACCGGTTGCACGTCGATGTTTACGCCATTGATTAATAATATTTTGACCATTAAATAAATGCCTTAAATAAATGCCGAATCTGTATCTCTCATAAAGAATATCGTCAGAAAATGCCAAGGGATCGGCTATGTCCCGAAAAGCCCTCTGTCTCCGGAGAGACGTCTGTACGATAAGTGCGCCGAGGTCCATGGGAACACCCAAAAATGGTCACCCGGAAGTGATGATTCTGTCGACAAATCATCGGAGGGGGTGTGTAGCTAGAATTTCCCGGGACTCTTTCAGGCGTCTCGTCTCGTTTTCAGTACCCCAACGGAGGAGTCCTGAAAACGAGGCCAAAACTGGCCAAAACGGGTACGGCTAAGTCCGGGTCACGCCCACTTTTGGCGGTGGAAACGCGACCTGATCCGCACCTTTGCGATGCGATCCGCTCCGCACCCTGCAGTGGAAACTGCAGGGTGAACTGCAGGGTTAAAGAGATCGACTTTCATGGTACAGCTAACCCAGGCTTTCAGCTCAACATAACTCGCTAACCCTCTAATCGAGCTTCGTACTACAGGCCCCTGGATTGGGCTTCACGGGTTTGTTTACCGGCGTTGCTATTGTTACCGGTCTTGCGTGTTCCAACGGTTTATTAGGTATCTAATAAATCGCTGTCTAATCAATACTTCATTCACTGCCTCTTCCGTGGTCATTGCAATATTATGAATAGACTGCTATGTAAAAAAAGAAAAAAAGAATTATACCAGATAAATTGTCAGTCGCACTACCCCGAATTCTAGGCGCATGTGCGCCCAAATTAGGCGCACTCTGGAGCCCTGGTATTTGTTGAGGCTTTTTTTTTTTTTTTTTTACCTTTGAGAACATCATTATTTTAGTTCTCCAAGGTTCACTGTCAGGGACGGGGTTTGAGGGAAACTGTGCAGACCATCTGGTTCTGCTGTAGGCCTTCTCTGGTTGGGGACAGGAGCACCAGGTCATCTGGGAACATCAATCATTTGATGTCGGTGTCTACCAGTGTTATGTCTACCGGGTGCTTCAGACTGGTCTGTTGTCCTTGCTAATTGGTCAATGTACATGTTGAACCGGGTCGGACTCAAGCAGCAACCCTGTGTCACGACCGGCTTTGTTGATTTTTATTTCCTGTCTTACCTGCACAGGTGTTGTTTGTGTGAATGGACTTTATGATGTCATAGGTTTTTCCCCAAACACCATTTTCTATGAATTGTAGGCCATCAAGTCAAACACAAGTCTGCAGAGCAGGAGAATAGGGCTTTTGTTGTGGTTGATTTGGTGGTCGATGAGGGTGCTTGGTCACCCAATAAACTGATAATTATCAGAGAGTGCTCTTTATTCTGTTTTTTTCTTTCTGTTTTGTTTCTTTATTCTTTACTCTCTCTCTCTCTCTCTCTCTCTCTCTCTCTCTCTCTCTCTCTCTCTCTCTCTCTCTCTCTCACTCACTCACTCACTCACTCACTCACTCACTCACTCACTCACTCACTCACTCACTCTCTCTCTCTCTCTCTCTCTCTCTCTCTCTCTCTCTCTCTCTCTCTCTCTCTCTCTCTCTCTCTCTCTCTCTCTCTCTCTCTCTCTCTCTCTCTCTCTCTCTCTCTCTCTCTCTCTTCCTCTGTTTCTCTGTCTATCTGTCTATCTGTTCCTAGTTAATATCTTACTCCAGGTCTGTCCATATTCAAATGAGCTTAGCCATATGTATAATATGTCATATTGTCTCATGTATTAATGTATCAGTTTGGTTATTCTCGGTTTGGTTATTCTTGGGTCATCTCCCTCTCTCTCTCTCTTATCTCTTTTTTTTTTTTTACTTAATGAACAGTAATTGCCCTCTTGAGCGCTGTGTGGCTACTTTCTCTTCCATGGTTAATTTGCAGTATTTCTGTTATCTCTCTTATCTTTCTCTTTTTTTTTTAAATTATATTTATTGTCTTGAGCGCTCCTCAAAAGTCTGTGAATCAGCCTGTGATTCAGCGTGTGATTCAGCCTGTGGTTCAGCCTGTGATTCAGCCTGTGGTTCAGCCTGTGATTCAGCCTGTGGTTCAGCCTGTGATTCAGCCTGTGGTTCAGCTTGTGATTCAGCCTGAGGTTCAGCCTGTGATTCAGCCTGTGGTTCAGCCTGTGGTTCAGCCTGTGGTTCAGCCTGTGGTTCAGCCTGTGGTTCAGCCTGTGGTTCAGCCTGTGATTCAGCCTGTGATTCAGCCTGTGGTTCAGCCTGTGGTTCAGCCTGTGGTTCAGCCTGTGGTTCAGCCTGTGATTCAGCCTGTGGTTCAGCCTGTGATTCAGCCTGTGATTCAGCCTGTGGTTCAGCCTGTGGTTCAGCCTGTGGTTCAGCCTGTGGTTCAGCCTGTGGTTCAGCCTGCTTCCTGACCTAGTCAATGCATTCTAGTCCCATCACATCCACACTAAGTCGAGGACTCTCTGTCTCTCTCTCTCTCTCCGTTAGGCAGATGGGTGGCTGTGGTCTCTCGCCCCCTGGAGAGACTGATAACGGAGGTGTAGCTGTCGCTCGGAGCGGAGGCCAGGGGTAACTGGCGGCCGGTGGCGAGGTCATCGCATTGATCTGAGAGGTGGAGTGATGTAGTATGGATCACAGCTGGCAGTGCTCTCTTCCCCTGTGTATCTCTCTCTCGTTCTCTCTGTTCCTATTTCTCTCTACCACTCTGTATCTCTCTCTCGTTCTCTCTGTTCCTAGCTCTCTCTACCACTCTGTATCTCTCTCTCGTTCTCTCTGTTCCTAGCTCTCTCTACCACTCTGTATCTCTCTCTCGTTCTCTCTGTTCCTAGCTCTCTCTACCACTCTGTATCTCTCTCTCGTTCTCTCTGTTCCTACCTCTCTCTACCACTCTGTATCTCACTCATGTTCTCTCTGTTCCTAGATATCTCTCTCTCTCTCTCTCTCTCTCTCTCTCTCTCTCTCTCTCTCTCTCTCTCTCTCTCTCTCTCTCTCTCTCTCTCTCTCTCTCTCTCTCTCTCTCTCTCTCTCTCTCGTTCTCTCTGTTCCTAGCTCTCTCTCTCTCTCTCGTTCTCTCTGTTCCTAACCCTCTGCATCACTCACTTGTTCTCTTTGTTCCTACCCCTCCTTACCACTCTGTATCTCTCTCTCTCCTTCTCCCTTTTCCTTCCTCTCTACCACTCGGTATCTCTCTCTCTTTCGTTCTCTTTTTCTACCCCTCTCTACCACTCTGTATCTCTCTCTCATTCTCTCTGTTGCTACCGCTCTCTTCCACTCTGTATCTTTCTTGTTCTCTCTGTTCTTACCTCTCCCTACCGAGGTGGAATAGAAGATGGAAGGATGATTGAAAGGTGTTTGAAAGATTGAACAGGGATGATGAAAGATACAGAGAAGTGTACCTTTAAACCAATCATATTCCACCCATCTTTAATCTACTCTTTTTCTCCATCTCAGATTGACCTGATCAACCTCCCCCCACCCCCAGACACACACAAGCGCACCTTTTCACCTGACCTCTGACCTCTGATCTGCATCAGTAACAAGAGAAAAAAAGCAGGAAGTCAGAACCAGGATGGATCCACAGGTGAGTCCTAGCTGGTTCTGCGTACGTGAGTACCAATAGCACCCTTCAGTCAAAGTACATCCTGAAGATACAAAGGTTTTATATAATGAGAGCCAACGAGAGGGAGAGATTGCAGAGCAGGGGCAAAGGATGTCCATGTATGGTCATCACAACCCCAGGTGAGGAGAGACAGGTGTGTCTGTCTAGGGTGCCATAGAGGATCATAGAACCACCGATTGGTGGGTCACACTGGGCAGAGAGGGTTGAACATATTGGCTGGTCAACCAATTTACAAAACAATCAGCCCTATGCGATTACCTCAACAGATTAATGTATTACCAACGATTAGATTACATTGGTTCTTTATTAATCCCTGATGGCAAACACAGTTCTACCACAAGCACACATTATAAAACATAATATCCCTATGAAATGTCACGTAATAACACGATAAATAACAATGCAGTCACAATGCTAACTCCTGACCATACAACTGAATAATTGAAGTATAATGACGGCATGGGTTGGCTTAGCTCAGGAGGTAGAGCAGTTGTCTTTTAACCGAAAGGCTGCTAGTTCAATCCTCAGCTCCTCCTAGCTGAGAGTTGATGTGTCCCTGAGCAAGACACTTCACCCTAACTGCTCCTGACAAGCTGGCCTTGCATGGTTGACTCTGCCGTCGGTGTGTCAATGTGTATATTAACCGATGTAAATCGTTTTGGATAAAAGCGTCTGCTAAATGCCCTAATTGTAATTGGTATGAATTTATACTTAAAGCAAGGTTAGCCAACTTGGAGACACCAGCCAGGATTAGCTAGACTTTGAAAGTACCCAATGCGAAGGCCTCAGGCCTGCCTCTAACCTTAAGAGGCATGTGTTTTTAGGGAGTGACTTTCCAGTCTAAAGGCACTCCCCCAAAACTACTAGCGCGCGCTAGCTTAAGAAATTGACCTCGTCATGTGGATTGCTACGCTTAGCTAGGGCCAGGTAGCTGGGTAGGCAGGTAGACACAGGGGTAGGTGTAATTCGGCCGATTTTTTTTTTATATTAGACCTGCTTTATACACATAGACATAAATGTCTACAATGCGAAGTATGCTTCTAAAATGAACTACCCTACCTTTAAGTCCTTATACTGACGCTCGGTTCGGATCTGACAAAGCCCTTCTCTTCTGTACAAAATGAACCCTGCTTGAGTCCTCCTGCTCCAACCGGATCTCACCAGCCTCCCTCCTACCCCAGGTGATCCTAGCAGCGCTGCCACCGCGCCACCCGCCCGCCACTTTGGAGCTCAGGCGGACATTCTGGCTCTGACTCGGCTTCTCTGAACTCCTGTAAGCCCGAGAGTTACATGCGTGGAGATAGCCGGGATTCAAAGCGAACCGGGCGAGCGAAGCCCTTTGAAGCCTTCTGTGGCCGGAGGGGATTAATTCACCTTTTTCTGACGAAAGAGACGGGACTCAACGACACTCCGATCAGCCCACTCTCTCTCTCTCTCTCTCTCTCTCTCTCTCTCTCTCTCTCTCTCTCTCTCTCTCTCTCTCCCTCTCCCTCTCCCTCTCCCTCTCCCCCTCCCTCTCTCTCTCTCTCTCTCTCTCTCTCTCTCTCTCTCTCTCTCTCCCTCTCCCCCTCCCTCTCTCTCTCTCTCTCTCTCTCTCTCTCTCTCTCTCTCTCTCTCTCTCTCTCTCTCTCTCTCTCTTCTCTCTCTTCACCTTTATTTGAAGATTCAGCTTCCTCACCCCCACCTCCCTCCCTCCCTCCCTCCCCACCCATAATGGCCGCTCCACTTCCATCTCCTCACTCCTGCGTCGCCATCTGCTGGTGAGGAGGGCTCCCTGCGTCTCCCCGCTGACTTAACCCCCCCTCTGGGCCTGGCGGCGGCGGCAGCAGCGGCGGCGGCAGCGGCGGCGGCGGTTGTGGCGGTGGGGGGTCTCCCTCGGACGATGGGCGCCCCGGGCAGGGCCCTCCTGGGGGCGTTGGGCTCCGCCACCGCCTCCTCCACGCTGGAGGCGGCGGCGGCGGCGGCGGTGGAGCCCGGGTGGCTGGCCTGGCCCGCCAACGGCTCCTTCGACTTCAACCAGAGCGCGCTGCCCTGGGGCCTGGGCCTGGGGGCGGGGCTTGGGCTGGGGGGGGGCGGGGCGGCGGCCGCCATGGCGCCCGGCGGGCTGGACTCCAACATCTCGCAGCCCCGGCCGTCGGCGGCGGCGGGGGTGGTGGCCGGGGCGGGGGGGCTGGCGGTGCGCACGGTGATGGAGGAGAAGAACTGGCCGGCGCTGCTCATCCTGGTGATCATCGCGCTGACGGTGGGCGGGAACATCCTGGTCATCCTGGCCGTGTCGCTGGAGAAGAAGCTGCAGAACGCCACCAACTTCTTCCTGCGCTCGCTGGCCGTGGCCGACATGCTGGTGGGCATCCTGGTCATGCCCGTCTCCCTCATCAACATCCTCTACGGTGAGGACTCTAGCCCGACACGGGGGGGATACGAAGGACGGATGGAGAGATGGTGGATGGATGAATGGGTGATGGATGATGGAGGGATGGGAGGTTAGATTAAGGATGGGAGGTTAGATGATGGATGGGAGGTTAGATGATGGATAAGAGGTTAGAATAAGGATGGGAGGTTAGATGATGGATGGGAGGTTAGAATAAGGATGGGAGGTTAGATGATGGATGGGAGGTTAGATGATGGATGGGAGGTTAGATGATGGATGGGAGGTTAGATGATGGATGGGAGGTTAGATGATGGATGGGAGGTTAGATGATGGATGGGAGGTTAGATGAGGGATGGGAGGTTAGATGAAGGATGGGAGGTTAGATGATGGATGGGAGGTTAGATGATGGATGGGAGGTTAGATGAAGGATGGGAGGTTAGATGATGGATGGGAGGTTAGATGATGGATGGGAGGTTAGATGATGGATGGGAGGTTAGATGAAGGATGTGAGGTTAGATGATGGATGGGTATTAGATGATGGATGGGAGGTTAAATGATGAATGAATCGAAGAAGGATGGGTGAATGGATGGGAGGTTAGATGATGGGTGCTGGATGATGGATGGGTCGTAGGTTAGAAGGACCCGAGGGCTAGATGAATGGAAAGTCGTGTAAATGGAAGGATGGATGGTTAGAAGGCTCGAGGGACCCTATTCCACCTGCTTTACTGACTTTCTTCAGCATCCTGTCCATGAAAATCCCCCAAAAAACTTTAAATGAAAAGGAATATGTGCACTCACTACCACAAACACTCACACATACACTACACACCCCAGCCCAGTGAAAACATGGCACCACCACAGCAGATGTAATTGCCGTGTAATTAGGCGCACAGCGTTTGGCCTCTTGTCCCGTGAGTGTATAATCACGGCGGGCCCGACGGCTTCTGAACGGCTCCCTAGCGCTGCTAATCAGACCCCGTTCACCAGATGCCCCAAAACGTCCGGCTTCGAGGCGAATGTAAAAGCCTCTCTGTGAGGCTGGGCTGACACGTGGCGGGGAAACACAGGGTAGGCGGTCGGGGGTGTCGGATCCCCTCCCAATGTTCTGTCGAGACTCCCTGATGAGTGTTTCTGTTTAGATTCATGTCCACGGAGCGCACTGCATCGGGAGGAACGTAAGGCGTTTGAGGGGAGGCGGTGGAGTCGATGAGTGTTGCATAGGGGAGGAACGCTACGCTACGCTACGCTGCGCTACGCCGCGGACCCATTTCGTTTCACGGCTCCCTTAGCTTAGCCGTGGCGAGTCTCGCTACCCTGGCTCTGAGCGACAATTCATAAGGTGCTTAACTAAATGAGGATCATAGCTCGTGTCACTCGCGGTTACGATAAGATACGCTCAGGTGAGAGCGGCAGTTAAACGAGCGTCCCCCGCAATCTCGGAAGTCTCGGGCGGGGGACTAGGGTTTTCCTTTTTGGTTGCCTAGCAACCACGTGTGATCCTCCCTCGCACTCATAACGATGAGGACTGTCAATTTCAGGAAATCCGTGTGTGTGTGTGTGTGTGTGTGTGTGTGTGTGTGTGTGTGTGTGTGTGTGTGTGTGTGTGTGTGTGTGTGTGTGTGTGTGTGTGTGTGTGTGTGTGTGTGTGTGTGTGTGTTAGTGTGTGTCAAGTCATTATTATAGTGAATGGTACGCGGTTTGAAAGCTTGATGAAAGCATATAAATATATCAGACTGCGGAAATAGATGTGTCGGTGGGAGACATTTGCATTTCAGAGGAATGCGGCAATAAAGTTAGATCTTCAAAAAAAAAAGACTTCGAAAGAGTATGTTTGAACAAATATGACAGCAACATGAATAATGTGTTTGAGCTCAAGGTAGTTTTATCAACATCTGCTTCCTCAACACGCTTTAGAATCAGCCAGACCTGGGTGTCTAGGAATGTTAAGAATAATCTGAACGTTAAGAATAGTCGGGTTGGGAATGTTGGAAATAGTATGAGCATTGGGAATAGTATGAATTTTGGGAATAGTCTGAATATTAGGAGTAGTCTGGAGGTTGAAATAGTGTGACTTGTGGGAAAGGTCAGCATTTTAGGAATAGTCAGAAAATTGGGAATATTCAAAAAATTGGGAAATGTCAGAATGCTGGGGAATAGTCTAAATATTTGAAAAAGCTAGCATGTTGTCAAAATAACGAAAGAAGAGAGGAGGTTTTCCGTCATGATGTTCCCTAAAAAGCCGACCATCTTGGGACTTCCTGACTTGAATTCTAGAATAACTCAGGAACCATTTGTTGTTGTGATCATAATGGTTAAGAACCAGCGAGATGGCGGCTTGAATAGCTTATGGATCTTTGAAGCACCGCGAACTCCAAATGTTTGTTTCTTCCTCTCACTCGCTCTCTCTCAGCTCTTTTGTTCTTTCTTTCCATTTGCCTCTGTCTGTGTGCTCTCCCTTTCAGCCTGGTCTTTTTGGTGATTGCACGGCATAATAATCAATATTAGACACAGACACTCTCACACACACAAACACACAAACACATGCAGGGACCCAGACACACACGCACGCACACACACACACACACACACACACACACACACACACACACACACACACACACACACACACACACACACACACACGAATGCATTGACTCACCCATGTCACTCAAACTGATACTAACGAACACAGACCGATCCACGCACACCAATGCTAAGACTAATACACATAATCACATAGACACATATACAGGGATTCTGAAATGATGCACCAATACACGAAAATCATAGCATCACAATAAAATGAGAGAAATAGTCAAATTGATGTCTCTATTTCTGGATATTTTCCTATTGTGTAATCTGTTATAAACTCATTCTGTCGGACTGAGATTGTTCACCAGATTGTAGATCATTATTATAATTATCAGAGGATTAGGTAATCTCTGATCAACAATGATAACTGTTGATCCATTTAGGTCATAATTCACTTTCCCCATGTAGACACACACACACACACACACACACACACACACACACACACACACACGCACACGCACTTGTGTTTGTTTGAAAAACAAACAAACACAAGATGGAGGGAACCAGCGTCACTTAATGTTAAGAGGAACGAGTCACAGTAGGTGGTCTGGCAGTTAGAAGGCTTTCTATGACCAATCTCTTTGGGGGAGATTAACACCGTTCGAAACATTACCTAGCTTATGGTTTTAATAGACGATAAGCTCATACACACACATGTACATGCACACACAGGCACCCACACGCACACAGCCACACAACCACACACACACACACACACACACACACACACACACACACACACACACACACACACACACACACACACACACACACACACACACACACACACACACACACACACACACACATATACACACACACACACCCACTGGGGATTATTTTTACGTGGTTGAAGGCCAAGAAGGCTGATTAGCTTAAGCAATTTATTTTATAGACCTGGTGTGAAACACACACGCATACAAACAGACCACTGGTGTGTGTTTGTATATATCGATGAGGAGGCTTAGAGAGAGGGAGAGAGAGAGAGAGAGAGAGAGAGAGGGAGGGAGAGAGAGAGAGAGAGAGAGAGAGAGAGAGAGAGAGAGAGAGAGAGAGAGAGAGAGAGAGAGAGAGAGAGAGAGAGAGAGAGAGAGAGAGAGAGAGAGAGAGAGAGAGAGAGAGAGTGAGAGACGTGTGTTCTTTGCCAAAAAGAACACTGTCCATTAGTCCATTTCGATTCCTCATTTCGTTTTATGAGCGATTCGATCACATCCGGAGGCTTTTAACGAGAATTTGAGGAGGGTAAATACGTCCAGACAGATCGTTGGTCTAGTAGTGTGACTTGTGCGTCTTCAGTGGTATTGTAATGTAGTTGTGTACTTATTGTCGCTTTGGATAAAAGCCTTGTCCACTAAATGCCCAAAAATACACTTAGCTAAAGTGAACAAAGCTAAGTACATGCCATTTATTTACAGGAATTTACTCCGCTTCCACAGTCACTCCACTTCGAGCTAACGGCTAATGTAATCTGCACAGTAGCATAGCATCAGCATGCTAACGGAATCCCTAGGAGGGCTGCTTTGTACTCTTTTGTGTACGTTCCGGAATCCCCATCAGTTTCTCTGCGCAAACCTGCAGCGACACACCGCTAAACGGTTCCACTGTCGCCCGTGGCGACAGTTCCCGTCAACACTCCGTCATTCCTACCGCCACAGATTCAATGATGATTACATAATGCAATTAAAACCTAATCTAATCCAAACTTTATTCATCATTTAGCAGCTTCGGGTTACGGGTGACTCTGTCGGGGCCTGTACGTCAAACAGGAAAACAACAACAAGATTAAAGGGAAAAGAGTTACTCACGGAGGAAGCAAAAAAAGAGCAGCTAAACATAGAATCGTCATGACTTCTTTGCACGGCGTTCACGACAATGATTCTCATCAAACGTATTCCTCAGTCCTTTGAAGAGACGGCTGTACGAGAGGGGTCAGAGTTGGCCAGTAGGACCGGGCTCTGGGAGGCCAGTGTGGGGCTAACAGGCAGTGTCAGGGCGCCGATACGGCCAGTAAGACGGCTCTGGGACCGGATCAGGGATTACTCTAAATTTGCACTGACAAGCAAACACAAACACACACGCACACACATACACACACACACACCACACATACACACACACACACACACACACACACACACACACACACACACACACACACACACACACACACACACACACACACACACACACACACAGACACAGACACAGACACATACAGACACACACAGACAAAGACATCCGGGAGCGAGATGAAAGGGCGAGACTAGACGAGAAGAGAAGGAGGGAGCGAAAGGGAGATGGATAGAGGGAATAGAGATGGAGGGAGAGAGGGGTTAAGGGGATGAGGGAGAGAGAGAAGGACTAGAGAGAGGAGGGGATTTAGAGAGGGTAAGGGGAGTCGCAGGAGGAGGCAGAGAGAGGATGAGAGAGAGAGGGAAGGAGTCGCAGGAGGAGGGAGAGAGGATGAGAGAGAGGGAAGGAGTCGCAGGAGGAGGGAGAGAGGAAAAGAGAGAATTTAGGAGTTAGGGCGATGAATGAGAGAAGAAGAAAGAGACCGGGAAGGAGTCGGGGGAGGAGGGAGAGAGCAAGAGAGAGAATTTAAGAGTCAAGGGAGGAGGGAGGGAGAGGAGAAGGTGGAGGGGATTTTATTATTAGAAGAGATGTGAAGGTTGCTGACACAAACACAGCTTTCAGCATTAACTTTGAAAAAAGTTCCACTGAGGAATCAATTACTGCAGTGATGAAAACAGTCTTTACTGTTATTTGAGTGTTGTGTATTACTGGCACTCTACGGAAATATTAGTTTCACTGTAATGCTAGTGAAGTATTGGTACTTTACTGTAATACTAATTCACTATTACTGGTACTTAAACATTACATGAGTGTATCATTGATGGTACTTTACTGTAAATACTAGTGTAGTATTACTGGTACTTTACTGTAATACCAGTGAAGTTTTAATGGTACTTGACTGTCATACTAGTATAGCATTATTGGTACTTAACTGTAATATTTTGGGTACAATTGTTGTTGTGTATTCGGCCCCCAGACTACGCGTGGCCCCTGCCCGACTCGCTGTGCCCCATCTGGATCTACCTGGACGTGCTCTTCTCCACGGCCTCCATCATGCACCTGTGCGCCATCTCGCTGGACCGCTACGTGGCCATCCGCAACCCCATCGAGCACAGCCGCTTCAACTCCCGCACCAAGGCCATGCTCAAGATCGCCGCCGTCTGGACCATCTCCATAGGTGAGGAGGGGAGGGGGAGGGGGAGGGGAGGGGGGGGAGAGGGGAAGAGGGGGAGGGGGGGAAGGTGAAGGTGGATGGGTGAGGAGGGGAGGGATGGGGGGAGATGGCTCTAATGTTGGATGAATGGACACGGTAGATGAACGGAGGGATGGATAGTCAAACAGACAGACAGAAATAGACTAAGACATAGATCTACGAAGCTGGACTCGAAGCTCCCTTTCTTCTCCTGATAACTCTCTCCCCCGGTCTCTCAGATGTAACCCCCTCAGATGTCTCTCCCCTCCCCCCCCTTGTTAGGGCGATTCCTCTGCCCTCTGGCGTGCCAGGAAACCTCAGGTTGTCAGTTAAGGTCAGAACAGAGATGGACAGATAGAGAGGTTACCACACAGTTTACTGGTGTAGCCCCCGGTAAACGTTCAACATCGATACCTCTCTATCAATCTCTCTCTCCCTTGCTTCCCTGCTCTCTCTCTCTCTCTCTCTCTCTCTCTCTCTCTCTCTCTCTCTCTCTCTCTCTCTCTCTCTCTCTCTCTCTCTCTCTCTCTCTCTCTCTCTCTATCTCTCTCTCTGTCGCTCTCTCTCTCTCTTGTTCTCTCTCTCTCTCTCTCTCTCTCTCTCTCTCTCTCTCTCTCTCTCTCTCTCTCTCTCTCTCTCTGTCGCTCTCTCTCTCTCTCTGTCTCTCTCTCTCTCTCTCTCTCTCTCTCTCTTGTTCTCTCTCTCTCTCTCTCTCTTGTCTCTCTCTCTCTCTCTCTCTCTCTCTCTCTCTCTCTCTCTCTCTCTCTCTCTCTCTCTCTCTCTCTTCTCTCTCTCTCTCTCATGGTCTCTCGCTCTCTCTCTCAGACCCACACACACTGACACACGGCTCTCCTCTGGGTACATTAGGACTTGATTCATGATCTTCCATCGCAGCCGTAATCTCTCATCCCATAAGGGATATTATATATATATGATGTTCTATATCATCTCTATATGATCTGTGTGAAGGAACGGTTTCATTCATTTTTCACAATTTATTAATTGAAACAAAAGTGTCGCGAATTTAATCCATATTCCGTATCGTCGATTCGCTCCACCAGTGACCGTGTGTGTGTGTGTGTGTGTGTGTGTGTGTGTGTGTGTGTGTGTGTGTGTGTGTGTGTGTGTGTGTGTGTGTGTGTGTGTGTGTGTGTGTGTGTGTGTGTGTGTGTGTGCAGGTACACACAGACATATGTGTGTGTCTGCGTATGGTTTTCCAAGGCCAGTGACGTAATGCTTTTAACGCTGGATGTTTGCACATCCTCGCGTGTATGGCTGTGTATCTGTGTGTGCGATCCCCATATGTACACATACAGCCCCACAGATGTCTACATAACCACGTGTAAGTCTTTATATATTCTGTGCAGATACAGTATGCAGATCCATTAGGCCTAGAGCAGAGGGGCTATGACAGATAGGCTGCGCTGCGTAGCTTCTGATGAACAGCACTGGGTCTGAGGGCTGACAGCAAGCTGTTGGCTGCTCTCCTTGAGGTCCTCATCAGTCAGTCTTATCAGGGCCGGACCCCCAAGCTCTTCCCCCGGCCAAGGCCAGATGATGAAGACCAGGATGAGGAAGGCGACGATCATCGTCATCATGGCTCTGAAGTAGCTCCAGATTCCTGACCCACATCTGTTGGCCAAACCCTGGGGGAGGGGAAGGGGGAGGCTTCCAGAAGAACCAGCCGCTTCTGATAAGAAGCTTGACACGGAGAGACCGCTAAGGGCGGCAGGGATACCGCTGTCTGGGGGGGGGGGGGGGGGCAATTAGAGGAGAGAGCACTGGAGCGGGTGCACATCTGACGGCCCCGACCCTACTACCCTCCCTCCACCGGCGAGATGGTGCCTTCCAGCTGCTCCTTCTCTGAGGGTCCAGCGCTGGACCGAGCAGGCAGGGGGAATGTCACATGAAACATTGAGGGAGCTCAGTGGGGCTGCTCATGATGGACGACGGCGCGTCTAAAAATAGAGAGGCGTGATGTCGTGGTTCATTCAGAACCGGCGGGAGAGGCGTGTGTTATCTACTGGCTGAACTCGAACACCCATCCGAAAGGGTTCCGGGTTCAATCCCCAAACTTCCAGAGTCTACCTGATGGCATACGTGAGTGAGATGACCCCTGACCCCTACCTGCTGCTAACTGACATGTTTCTGTATAAACCGTAAGTGCCTTTGGAAACGCAGTCTACCTTATGGTGTACAGCCCCTTTCCGTCGTGGTTTTGCTGGTTTCCATGACAATACGTACCGATGGCGGCTATTTGACGCAGGAGTGTCAATTAAACTTGAGTCGTGGCGCATCTGTTCCTCGACTGCATTACCATACTCATTCTCTCCTGTCAGCCAATCGCTGTGCAGGGATTTTGAACAGGGGCCTTGAAGCCATTCGCTCAGCCTCTCAAAGGTGCATGATGGATTAGTTTGTGGTTTATATGTGTTATGCATTTATGAATGACCAGGGTGTATAACATGATGAAATAATTTGTGCAACCGATGTTCAAACACAAAGCAACACCCGCCCGTAAATTCTTCTCGAAATTTTATAGAGGACCCGCCTGACACCCATTGTTGGGTTACCATTGTGTTCGGTTTGGCAGTCCAAGCACACCCATTAGCATCGTAGCTTCACTGATATGACACAGCATTGAAGAAACTTTATTAACCGCGCAACGGTTTACGCTCCACCGCCAGCAGACAACAGCCAGGCTCTACGCGGAGGTGAGGTTTGAGGTGTGATGGAATGGGGGTCGCTCACCTCCACAACACACACACACACACACACACACACACACACACACACACACACACACACACACACACACACACACACACACACACACACACACACACACACACGTGACTAACTCCCCCCCACACACACAAACCCACATACAGATAAACACCATTTATATACACACACCACCACCATTTATATACACACATACGCTCCACTAATCTTCTTGTGTTTGTTACTCTGATTGTCTCGTGACCCCAGATGACCTCTCGTTCAGTCATCTGTAGCTGCATGTATGAGTGTGTGTGTCTTTACATGTGCGTGTGGGTGTGTTTTGTTTTGTGTGCGTGTGTGTGACAGTATATGTTTGTGTGTGTTTTTTTTTCTTTGGGAGTGTGTGTGTCTTTACGTGTGTGTTTTTTTTCTTTATAAATGTCACTGTGTGTGTGTGTGTGTGTGTGTGTGTGTGTGTGTGTGTGTGTGTATGTGTGTGTGTGTTTTTGCCTTTGTGTTTGACTGTAGGGGTGAGCATGTCTGTTTATGCATCCGTCTTGTGTGTGTGCTTAAGTGTGTGTCTCAGAGCACGTCCATCCCATAAACAGGGGCACACTCTGTATGCGCAGTGCACCACATCCAATAATACTGGGTGCGGTTGGAAATAGTTTAAACACAGCCAACTAGCGATGGCTCACATCTCGTCGCCATGGTGTTCCATCATCGCCCCCCCCCCCCCCCCCCCCGAAATAAATACACCTTTAGCACTAAAAGCAGTTAGCTTCTTATCTCCGATCGATGAGCCCCAACGCTGAGACCACCAACCTCATGATTAATACGCACCCAACCAACGCCAAGGTCACCCCACGAGACCCCCAGAGAAATATAAAAACAGGCGTTCTTCTCCTTCGGTTGGCGGCCGCCATCACCCCGGGCCACGGCCTTTTCTCTTCTAACTATCCGTCTTTTCTCGAGGGTTGAAGTTCAGGTTCCACTCGGCGCACACTAAGGCCAAAGAATCGGATCCTCAATATCCTTTTAATGGCTGGTCGGAAAAAGTCGCTGCGTTTTTTGGTTGTTCTTTCTTCGCCGTGATACCGGCGGTACGCGCTATTGCTAACATCGCTCCTCAACCCCTGCACGTCCGCATCGATCCCGGGGCCGGGCGGCTCCTCATGACCTGAGCAGGAGATGATGAACGGCCTCATGTATAAATTGTTGCTTTTTGTTCCGCGGACAGAATTGTTGAGCATTCAGCTTGGGCGGCCGGTGAGCCGAGCCGTTGTTTGGGGGATTCAAGGACGGATTTTGAATTGGAGCTCACAACTGTGCAAGCTGAAATGGTGTCGATTCGACGTCTGTGGTGCTTGTGATGGATCAGATCTGCAATGTGTTTTCAAAAAGAACCCAAAACCACCTTTATTTTGGTTTGAAACGTGTTCATTTGTCGTGTATGATCGTCTACATGGCAATTACTGCAATTTTTCACTGTTGCTGGAATAAGTCCCCGATTTAGACAAAAAAAGGGCTAAATCCTGTGTTTCTCCATTCTTCACTACGTGAACGTTCATCTCTGCTGCGGTCTTATTCCGCCGTGTTCTTTTCCTGACGTCAGACTACCTTCTCCGAGGGGGTCTGACGCCACGACCCAGGGGCACTGGCAGAGGGGTTTGTGTGGACGTGTCGAGCTCTGCATGGGCAGCGGTTGACTGCGGTGTCGGTGATACAGTTGGGCTTTTCGGACACTTATTGTATAACGCTACGGTGTGTGTAGATGGTGAAGCTCCGACTGAGTAGCGATGCATTTAATGTCCGTGTCCGAGTGAGGGTTAGGCTTCACGGACACCCATAGTATAACGTTATGGTGTGTGGCGGATTTCATATACAACAACGAGTTATAACACTCATAACAGTTACACAACGACTGTAATAAAAAAGGATCATAAAGTTGGCGTGGGTCGTAACCATGGTGATAACACCCCCCCCCCTGATTCCTAATACTCTCAGTCCAAAACTTATTTTTTTAAATCCCATCGTGTTCAAATTCCATCTGAAACGTTGGCTGGTTCTTTAACTTTTTTATACTATTTCTCTTTTTTTATATTTTATTTAGTATTGTCTGCCAGGCTTGCCATGTGTCATTTCCTCTCTAATACATTCACTGCGACGGGGCTCTTGGGGAAACTGCCGCTGGTATTGTTGGCTGGAGACGATTTTGACCTTTCAGCGCAGTTTAACATCGTGCACGCTTGTTCTCAGTGACCTTGGGTGTGAATCCACAATCATCCCCATCTCAAACAGAACAGATTGGTTCTTTGGCTCCCAAGACTAATAGAGCTCTCCTTCTCTCTATCTCTCTCTCTCTCTCTCTCTCTCTCTCTCTCTCTCTCTCTCTCTCTCTCTCTCTCTCTCTCTCTCTCTCTCTCTCTCTCTCCCTCTCTCATTCTCTCTCTCTCTCTCTCTCTCCCTCTCTTGTTCTCTCTCTCTCGTTCTCTCTCTATTTCTGCCTCTCCCTCGCTCTCCCTCCCTCATCTCGCCTCTCTTTAACTCTCTCTTCCTTTCTCCCTCTCTCCCCCTTCTCTCTTTCCCTCGGTCTCTCCCCCCTCCCCTCCTCTCCTTCACTCTCATCATGTGTAAAGTGTCAGATCACTCAGAATTACACCTGATTGTCTTGTTGTGCTCTGCGTGACATCACCAAGGGGCTCTTAATGTGAAAGAGGGGATAGGACGTGACACGTGCCGGTCAAGGACGGTCCATCTGTGCACATCGGTGAGTGGGTGTGTGTGTGTGTGTGTGTGTGTGTGCCAGCCCACAGACACCCATTAAGTGATTAGTGGGTGACCCATGTCACAGGAGGGTTTACGGTCGCTCCGCACAATTACAGGCATTCAGTGGGGTATGAGGTAAATATACGCAGAGCTGATGGGTCCTTTCTCTCTCTCTCTCTCTCTAAGTCAGTCAGACTCTCTCTCTCTCTCTCTCTCTCTCTCGCTTTCTCACTCGCTCTCTCTCAGTCAGTCAGTCAGTTAGACTCTTCTCTCTCTCTCTCTCTCTCTCTCTCTCTCTCTCTCTCTCTCTCTCTCTCTCTCTCTCTCTCGGGATGCTGGTGAATAAATGATTTACATCACCGCATGCCCGTGTTTTATTCCAGAGCAAACCCTCAGAACCAGTGCTGACCTTGACAACTCCCTCCCTCTCTCTCTCCCCTGTCGCCCCCGTCTCCCTCGCCCTCTCTCCAGGTGTGTCCATGCCCATCCCGGTCATCGGCCTCAACAACAAGGACAAGGTGTTTGTGAACGGCAGCTGTGTTATGAACGAGGAGCGCTTCATGCTGATTGGCTCCTTTGTGGCCTTCTTCATCCCATTGGTGATCATGGTGGTGAGCTACTGCCTCACCATACAGGTGGGTGGAGCTCCGCCTCCTGCGTACTGATATCTGGTCACCTGACCTGATGGAAGCTCCCATCTAGTTAAATCCGGTTGAATGTAACTAAATGTGATCATATCTATATATATTGTCATATAATTTAAATTAATCTAATCTCCTTGATCAACTATGATCTATTTTAATCTAATCCATGCCAATATGCTGCCAAGTAGTCTGATGTAGTCAAATGCCATCTTAGAGGGTTCAGTCTTATCCAATGTTATCTCATCTAATCTAATGCTCTCTCTTTGATTTAATCGAATTGAATTGAATCGAATTGAATGGGTTTAATCTTTCTATGTATGTATTCATATATGTGTATTTCTCCTCCGCATGCAAGGTGCTCCAGAGGCAGGCCAGCGTCTTCCTGTATGAATCAAAGACTTCCTTCAACACCACGGCTCCGCCCACCTCACTACCGGACCCGCCCACCAAGTTCCACATCCCCAAGATCAACACCATCGCCCCCCCAGACTGCAAAGGTAACATATAAAAAAAATTGGTTAGGTGAGTGTCTTGATATGGGTTTGATTTAGATTACAATATATTCTGTTAGATAGAGTAGAGAACATTTGATTACGTTTGGATGGATTAGAGTAGCCTGGATTGGATTGTAGAATTGATTGGATTAGGTTTGGAAACAATTAAAGACTACCAAATTGTTTGAAAACCATTGAGTCACCCTGCGTTCACACCGAAAGATGCATTTGCTGCCCGAACGCGTTGACGCCGAAGTTTTGCGGCGCAGCAAATCAAGTTTTGCGGCGCAGCAAAAGTTTTGCGGCGCAGCAAAGCTTTTGCGGCGCAGCAAAGCTTTTGACACGCAGCAAAAGTTTTGATGCGCCGCAGTTTTGCAGCGCGGGAAGTTTCGCGGCACGGCAAGTTTTGCCCGCGGTGCTTCTGAATTCATTCAAAACCATGGCCGACATTACGAGCATTGCATGTCTTTACCTGTTGTGGAAGAGGGAGAGACGTTGGAATGCCCGTCGTTTATGGGTTCATGAGACCATTCGGAGCCTGGAAGGCTGGTGCTGCCTGGCACCCAACTGGGTTTTGTTTGGGGTTGTTTTCTAGCCCTTTAGCATACTCATAGTTTAGTTTAACTGTAAACACAACTACACTACAGAATGCTGATTTGTGGGTTTTTTCGAGTTACTAAATAAATGTAACGGTAGTGAACTCTAGGTCACTCCAAGGGAGTAACACTGATTGGCTGTTACGGCATGTCACTCAGTGGCAACGCCTCAGTGGCAACGCTGTTGAACGCTGATTGGCTGTCATCACGCGTTTGCTGCCGAAAAGTTGAAATATTTCAACTCGAGCAGCATTTGACGCGCCGCAAAATACGTGAACGCGCCCGCCGCCCGTGCCCGGCAGCGGGCACGGGCATGCCGCGCTGCAAATCAGATTTTGACGCGCCGCAAATCAAATTTTGCTGCCGGTTTTCTCTGCAGCAAATGCTGCGGCAGCAAAGCAGCAACGCGTCTCTACATTCACTTTGAATGGGATCGTGCCGCGCGTCAACCTTTGGCATCTTTTGGTGTGAACGCAGGGTTAGATGTCGACTGTCATGAGTGTTGAATTGGCCTTACAGGAGAGATATCTGATGCCTTGCAATCAGTGACTCAAACAGATACTACAAATACAACAATACGACGGGATATAATTAATATTAGATGGATATGAAATGTAGTAGAACAAGTATGCTGGCAGACTTTTAATGTGCCCATTAAATATATCAGACACCTGAACTCACCAAGCAAAAGCACTGCAACAAAAAGGTACAACATTTAGGCCCAGTGGGGTATCTCAGGGTCAACCGTATCTTTGTGCTAGGCTACGTCACTACACGTGTTAGCATGCAGCGTTCAGATGATTATATGCGATTGATCTTTGAGGGGTGATTCGTCAGTGGGATTTCACATCGCCAGCGCCCAAATCGGTTATTAATTAAATAAGGAATAACCCTTTATAAATTATTTCCTACCGTTGACAATTTTAATTACAAACCTCTTGAAGATTAACAGCTCCGCTAATTAACCCAAATAGGAGAGCCAAGCTAGCAGCAGGAGCGGTATTAGCTCTGATGTCTGTGTCATAACCTGATAGATTCGACAGACCTCACGGCTTTGATTTATTCACAGTTTAACACGTAATTATCGCACACCGTTTTTCCTGGGCGGCGTTCCTCCGCCCGCTAACGACGGTGGGTGTGATTTCAGAACTCTGTCGGGAAATGGGTATTTACTTTTATGTTTCAAGTACTTTCCCCTCCCGCCTCCATTCAGCACCACTTTCTCGACAGCCTCTTTACCAGGCAGCTCTTTGATACAAGGAGAGATATTATTGTCCGTGAAGACTGCTTTCCCGAAATATTCTCAATTACACGTCGTGAACAGGAGCTGCTTGTGTTTTGTGACGCTGAAAAAATAATAAATAGCGGTTATCTGCGGAGGTGGGCCGGAGTGAATTGTTTAACACAGCTTCTGTATAATTGTTCTTTCAAGCCGCTCTGATTTCACCTCCATTAATGCACGGATCGGAACCGCTGGCCCTTGAAGCCTTTTCATAACGGCCCTGCTGGTTATTGTATGGAGGACACACACACGCGCGCGTATGCACGCACGCACACACACTCACACGCTGCCGCAGGCCTGGTCTATGTATGGAAATGGAATCGCCCCATGGTGTGTGAGATTGCAGCTCCCTTAAAAGGACAAAAGGCACGTTTTGAGAGTATATACACGATGGACGTGTGGCATGGCGTGTGTGTTACTCGCGTTCTAAAACTGTTCTCCGGTCATGTGTGTGTATTCTCATCTGATTTGAGGTCACGTCATTTACTCTGAATTGAATTCAATCTAAATGTATCCAACGAGAAAATGGAATGGTGGATGGTGTATACTATAGATGACCTTCGCAAGTTGTGTAGAAACTCATTCACACACGACACAGAGTTCTCTCATCAGAACCTAGCCATTGACTGCGCCTACTCTGAGACTTCCTTCAGACAACTTTGATTAATGGCTTTATCACTCTTTAGTTGCATAGCTGAGCTTTGCGGTTACTTTGTCAAAGACACCTCTTTGTCACGTCGTTTGACTTTGTTAAACCACCCCTCGTGTGGCGGACCCTCCTCCCGGTCGGGACGGGGTGCGAGGGCGTAACAGTGCACGAGGAAGGGGTCGGGTGTGTCATTAAGGGAGTGTGGGATGGTTTGGATGTTTCGCCAGGGTTGGTTTGAGTGGAAACACCTCTCCAAAAGACTAAAAGGGAAAACACTCCATGGTCCGATTAAGGTTGACCATATCGTTTAGGGAATAAAATCCCCCTTAATAGGGATTTTCTTCAAAATATTATGTTATTTGTCACAATGACTGCAGTTGATGAATGCCAAAAATCCATTGGACGATTGTATGACAAATAAACCTGAAACCCCTCCCACAGAAGTACAGGCCACGCCCCCGCAGAGCCGACGCAACACGCTGAGCTGCCTGAAGGGGGTGGAGCCCGGCATGCTGCTGAGGGCGTCGCCCACCGACAGCGTCAACATCCTTCCTTGCTTCGAGGCGGCGTCGCAGCTCAGCTCGCCGGCCATCGGGCCGGGGCGGGGAGACTCCACCGGTTGCCACGGGCGACGGGGGATGATGCAGGCCATCAAGAACGAGAGGAGGGCTTCCAAGGTACGGTGACGCCTAGACCCGCCAATCAAAGATGACAGAAAGATGCCATTCTCAAATCCGGGTGGACAGGGCGTTGCCGTTTCTTTGGCTTCAAGTTTGTTTTTGACCAATGATGTCGCTGGGGGACCTGTTAGCACGTGATTGGTTGAACACAATCTCGGCCTGTGGTTGCACTCTGTAAAACAAAGTCGTCTGTCTTCAATAGTTAAATAATGAAAACGTGTAGGCCGGCGATAAAATACACTCATTCAAAGCCCCTTGTGAATGCTTCGTCTACTTCCAAAAATTACTTTCACTTCCCCCGAGTATCTTGAAAAAGGTAACAAGGTGTCAGACCACCTGTTGTTTTTGGTTTCAGGCCCAGGTCTCTGTTCTTTCCCCCCCCCCCCAGTCTGAGCCCGGCTCCAAGATTAGATTCACCCTTTTGTGAGCTCTTGAGCCGGCATCCATTCCGAATAATGAAGCATCACCTTTATGCTCGGTGCAGCAATTCCAGTGTTGTGTTTAGGGCTACACGGGAGTGCTGACAAAGGACTTCCTGTTCTCCAAATGAAAGGAAAAGTGGCTCCTATTGAAGCCTATTTGAATCCTCAATTATGGCAGAATCAGTACTGAAGTGCCCCCGAGAACCAGATACATTTGGAGCCCCAAATATGGGCCCTGGTACCGCGAGAGAACTCGGATTCATTGACTCTTAAATTAAGAGGTTTAAATATCGATGGAAGAGCTGCAGTGGCGCTTTGTGTGAGCCGTAGTTATTACCATGTGAGGATCTTTAAACACAAGCTCTCCACCCGACTGCAATTTATTTTCCCTCCACCGTGCTCTCCTCCTCCTCCTCCTCCGTCACCTGTTCCTTTGTGCTGTTTCCCTGAGATGAATGGCTGTGTCTGGCCCTGGCAACCTCGTCCGCGCCTTTGGAAGTCACACTTCCCAAGGGCAAAATATAAAGCCCCGAGATTAACGCGTTGGAAATAAGTGTTTGTGAAAAAGCGCACGCAAAAGGCATTGTGAACATCGTAACACTGATGTAATCAAGTGCTGTCATTTTTAATGTCAGAATGATGCAGTTTGATGCCGTTTTTATCTGTAATGTTTGTATTATTATTATCATCTGTTGTATCATCATAAAGATGCTTTTCGACGTGTCATTTAGCATTCTGTAGCGTAAGTGTTTTCAGCATTACCTGTCATAACATACTGCTCCTGCTCCTCCTCCTCCTATTTCTCCTACTCCATCGCCTCCTCCTCTTCCTATCCATCCTTCTCTTTCTCTCCATCCTCCTCCTCGTCTCTCTCTCTCTTCCTCTTTCTCTCTATCTTCCTCCTCCTCTTCATCATTATCTTTCTCTCCATCCTCCTCCTCTTCCTATCCATCCTTCTCTTTCTCTCCATCCTCCTCCTCGTCTCTCTCTCTCTTCCTCTTTCTCTCTATCTTCCTCCCCCTCTTCATCATTATCTTTCTCTCCATCCTCCTCCTCCTCTTTCTCCTCCATCCCCCCCTCCCTCCTCTTCCTCTTCCTCCCCCTCCTCCTCCTCCTCCTCCTCCTCCTCCTCCTCCTCCTCCTCCTCCTCCCCCACCTCCTCCTCCTCCCTCTAGGTGCTGGGCATCGTCTTCTTCCTCTTCCTCATCATGTGGTGCCCGTTCTTCATCACCAACGTCACCTTCGTCCTGTGCCAGGGCTCCTGCAACGAGCCCCTGCTGGCGGAGCTGCTCAACGTCTTCGTGTGGGTGGGCTACATCTCGTCGGGGGTCAACCCCCTGGTCTACACGCTCTTCAACAAGACGTACCGCCGCGCCTTCTCCAGCTACATCCGCTGCCGCTACCAGACGGCCGCCAACGCCGCCGCCGGCACGGGCCCCAGCTCCAGGGGCCTGCTGGCGCCGTCGTGCTCCTCGCACGCCCCCACGCCCCTCCTGACCGGCGGAGGGGCGCGCTCGGGGGCGGGGCGCGGCAGCAACAGCTGGCGGAACGGCGGGGGGGCCCGGGGCAGCGTCGGGGGTCCGCGGGGGCTGACGGTGGACCCCGACGACCTGACGGACGACGGGAGGCGGGCGTCGGGGGAGAGCCAGGCGCTGGCGGCGTCGCCGGGGGGCGGGGCGTCGCCGGGGGGTGGGGCGTCGCCGGGGGCCGGGGCCCCGGCGCTATCGGAGACGGAGACGGAGATGGAGACGGAGCTGTCGGTGGCCAGCTACAGCCCCTCCTCCAGAGAACTCACCAGCAGCGTGTGATTGGACGGACGGACGGACGGTCGACGCCCCGCCCCGCCCCGTGGAGAGGCGCCGTTTCCCGATTAGCTCGGAGGACGGCGTTGTGGTTTCGCTGAACATTTGTCCACGGGCGGAGAAGTGGGGACTTCTGGGTAATGAGTAACGAGTAACGGGGAACGGGGAACGTCACCCGGAAACCGAAAGAGTCTCGCGAGGTCCTACATTGCAGAGTGTGGATTTGGTTGTCATGGAAACAATGGACGCCGGTACACCCACTGAGCACTCCTGTCGCAGAAGGGAAAGGAGGGATGGATTGAAAACTGTCCAATGTCAGAGGACTTGGGGCTATCTTCAGGCATCCTTTCAGGAAGTACAGTAGACGTGTTCAAGGTCTACCGAAAACAAACCCAAAAAGAGATGACAAAATATACATGGGGCGGTAAACTTGGCAGGCCGTTCACGGTTTTAGCTAGCTCTGTATTTGTGCCTATTGGTGTTTGTACAATTACGTAGAAACCTGAACCCAAAGTGTACGTAGGAAGTAGTGCAACGTGTATTTCAAAGTGTTGCCGGAAAAGATTGGGTTCAGACTTTGAAGTCGGAAGAGACTTTGTGACATGGTAGACTTGTGTGACCTTCCACCTGAATGTGAAGTGCAACCGTCTGAGAAGCTCAACAGACACTAGTTATGGAGGCCAGTGTTGGCTCCCACTTCACCAACGGCTTTCACCGTCAACAAAGCAGTCTTCATAAGTATTGAACCATCTCAACACCAAGCAAAACAAACCAAATCTATTTTTGTTCTGGCTGGTGCTTAACAATAACAGCATCAAAACGTCAGTGAAATATTTTCTGTGTGTTCTTCCGTTGGGAAACTTAAACGAAGAATTTGGATTTTCATTGACTTTGTAGGCCTATGTCTACGAGGGCGAGAATGTACGGACCGTCGCTCTGTGACGGCGTCACAGTGACACCATGTGGTCACTTGGAGGAGTTACAACCAGAGGGGTTTTCTCTCGTTGAATATGAATGACGGGTGATATCCGCCGTTCCCTAGATAGTAGAACTGTAATACCATGCTCGCTCCAATAAATACGACCAATCAAATGCTCTCTTTGGACAATACACCAAAATGGCCGCAGGTTCAATTACCAACAAAGAAATAATGATAACGATATGGAAATATATCATGTGATTGACATAGACATGAGACGAGATGATCTATTCAATTATGTATGATAAGAGATGATGTATGATAGTATATGTATATGATGTAAGTTATCAGATATATGATATGATAGGGATGGGATCAGTTGCATTGTCACAGAGTATGATTGACCATAACAGAAGCAGAAACACACTCCCATCTGGTCAATCCTGACAAAAGCATAAACTAGAACCTCATTAGCCCTCACTAGAGGGACAGGAAGTCGATTCTACAGCCAGAGAGATTTCCATCGACGCGTCAAAGCTTTAACTGAATGTACGTCTAACTGTCGCGAAGATGATTGACACCTACAACTGACCAATCAGATGGCCAGCCTGGTTCACCACCCTCCCCCTTCATTAATTGTGGATTAAGAATGAAACCATGTGACTTCTGAAGCGGGAATGCCTCTTCCGTTCATTCTAATTCTGTGGATCTGTATCTATGTATAGTGGTAGCTGCTGTTTGTGCACTACAAACTCACAGAGTGGTCGTCCCTGGCGACTACACTCCACTCCGATTGGAGGGGTCTTAACGAGCTAATAAAAGTTGTCTGGCCACTCTGAAGTACAAACTGGCTGTTGGCATGAGAGGAATGAAGATAGAAAGCATGAGATACAATGATGGAAAGCGAGAGAGAAAACGAGAGCAAGGACAAAATCATGCAAAATAAATAAAGGAGAAATGGCAATAGAAAGAAAGACCATTATGTCAAAGAAAGACGATTAAATTCAGTGCAGCATAAAAATCAAACAACCTTTTCAGCTTCAATATCAACACTGTTTTGCCCGATGTTGCAACTCTGTCCAATAGAAAGACATGAATGACGGGAGAATTCAAGAGAGTTGCGAGAGGGAGAGAGACAGTGAGCAGAGGGGAGAGAGGTCCAGGCCAGCCAACTCAATGTATTACCTGTATGTTCAATCTGTGTGTTTACCTGTGTGTTTACCAGCTCTGCACCAACTCCCTCAGCAAACTGACGCTCTGTTGTCTGCAAGCTCTATTGATCAGGTCTGGGACAACTGAGACAAATGGACTGGTGATTACTCTCCAATCGCCTGCGAGCCAGACTAAAGCAATCAATCCCAGATAGCGGTAGCCGTGATGTGTGTGAGGGATAAGTTGGCCTCAGGTTTGGTGTGTTGAAGTATGAGCCGTTTGACGCTTTCATCTGGACCAATCACAAAACATGTCTATTTTGTTTCTGAAAATAAATAAATGTTTGCCTATACATTGGACTGGATGCTACCAAACATTTACTTTGCCCACCTTTTAGCCTAAAGTCCATATGAAGAGATGTTTTCAATAAAATGTATTGGCATTCTGACTTCATCACAGTTCCCCATTGACCTAATGAAAACAAGACTCAAGATGCAGTACGACCATCCATTGATAATATTTTATAACAAATGTGTGTGTAACCTGTGTCAATAAATGGCTCTGAGATTTCCCATAGCTGCAGGTCCTCCCAAGAGACCAACCAGAACCAATGAGCGGCTCTGGAATGTTCTAAAAGGTTCTAGTCTATAACCTCCAGTCTAGAAGGTACCATCTACAGCTATGACATGAATGAGGACCTTTCAATTCTGGAATCTGTATATTCTAGAACTTTTTGATGGTTCCCATCCTCGTAGAATGTTTCTTTGCGTACTGGATTTATTTCCCAGTGGTGGTTTTCATAACGGCTGGTCTCTGGTAGGACCCCCAGCGCTGGGAGGAGCTACAGCTTCTCTATGTGTATTCCTTATTACTTTATGCAAGCTTTCTTTTTTGTTAGGATTTTTTTAATTCTCAAGTTTAAATTGTGATTTTTTTTCTGTTGTCTTGGACACTTCTTTTTAAGTTTACACAATGATTACGTCGTCACCCAAACATGTGGGTTCTATTCTTTAATTTTTGTTACATTTTCTGTGTGGTGCTGCTCTTTTTATTTATTAAAATATAATTATACGGTGTGCAAGGTATTTTATTCATTTCGATATTGGTGGCCTATGAGTAATTGTACTAGATAGTGTATTTTGTAAGCACCAAAAATTGTCCCTTCTACACATAATCTCAATTACCTCAGCCTAGGGAAAAGGACAACCTAAAACAATTATTTGATAACGCCCTACATATATTTTAAAGAGAAAGCCACAAAGTCCAGAAAAAATATATATATTTAGTAATATTTGTACTTCAGAAAATATCTTTCGGGCATTAAATAGTCCAACAAAGTTAACAGAACTTGGAATATTTTAGATCTTTGTTGATATTTTCTTACCTTAACTGAACGCCTAGTTAGTTAATCGTATATTCGTATAAATAGTACACATACAGAATGTCTCATGATATTTGAACGATTTTTAGTTGAACAAGGTTTGTTCTATTTCATTAAGATCATCGTATCTTGATTATCACTTGAAACGAAGAAAAGGAAAAATCCATTTGTCGTCGTGTGTAGATTTCAGCACCTCGGAGAGCGACAGAAGAGAAGGAGAACCGACAAGACGTCTGTCGCCCCCCCGGGCCCAAACCATAGCGCAACATCATCTCCTAGTGGCGGAACCCAGGCACTGCGCCATTGGACAGAGCAGCCAGCGCCGGATACCCATCAGGAAAGTGGTAAGCGGCGGGTTTGTTTGCTATGCAGCATCCATCTCGCAGTGCTTACGCAGCGGCCTCACGTTAATTATCAGGTGTCTGAGTAATGTGATTTCCCTTTGCCTACCATTCATATGCATATGTAATCAAAAATGCAGGCCTAGTATAGTAGTATGACGCTGATGTGCCATCATTAATAAATGGATGGAGAACATAATAGTCGTCGAAGTCTTGCACGTGCACGTGCGCACACCCCTCCCTACCCCTAATCCGTGACGTCTGTGGTGGGCGGTGGTCTCGGGTATCATCGGTATCTCTCGGGTGCGCATGCGCCATTCGGTTCTTGCAGCGAGCCCTCTGCATCCCAATGGTTGAGTTTTCGCTGCCTTGGAAACGACGACGTATGAGAGCAGACACCCCAGAGATCTCTCCCCTCCTCCTCCTCCTCCTCCTCTTCACCAGCTCCTCCGTTTCTCCGGTCAAGCCGTGTGTGTGTGTGTGTGTGTGTGTGCGCGTGTGTGTGTGTGTGTGTGTGTGTGTGCCATCTCTCTCTCTCACCGTACATGGAAGGTTTAATATGAATGGCACACCGCGGGTTTGATAACGACGTGATTTTATTTTATTAAAAGGAAGACGACGAGGATCTGAGGTTTTTCCAACGCGAGGGACTTGCAGGTAATTCTTTGCTATTTTTTTATAATCTGCTTCTTCACCGAATGTGTGTGTAAACGCATTCTCCACCGTATGGGCACTGCACGCGAACGTGCGTGCCTATGTATGTGAGTGTTAATGTGTTATTGTTACATTGGTGTCTATGGGGCCTATAGCGATGCGTGTTGTGTTAATACCCCGGTAACGTAGCCTGCACACACCTGGGGCCGTTTATTGTGCGTCTACACGCATACGATCCTTCGCACTAGATCCGATTATCGGCGCTAAGGTAGAGTCCGCTTTGGGTCCGTATCCTTAGAGGTACGGAAGCCGCGGTGTTGGTCCAGGTGCTTGTGGAACGTGACCATGGTGCACCGACCGGCCCCCGGTCGCCATCACATGATGAGCCGTGGTGCGATTCCTCGATGTGTCTTCTTCTACTAGTAGGGTGTAGCAGGGGGGGGATAACGGCACCGGGCAGCCTGACCAAATAGCTCAAAGGATTAGCTGCTGTTCAGATTTACACCAGGGTCACTCACTCCTTTTAGAAGCTGTGTGATTGTCGGGTCTGTCCTAGAGTGTGCCAAGGTGGAGGAGCGTCACCGCGTGAAGCACAGCATGCGTTTGTAAATGTGTTTGGATTCAGTGAGGGGGGAGGTGGTAAGGGGGTGTAGCTGCGGTTTGACGTGGCTCGTGGGGAGACTGCTGTGTTCTGTGGTGAGGTGTGGTGGAGTAAAGTGGGTTCTGTGATGAGGTGTGGCGTTTGTTGGTGAAGTATAGTCTGGTGTTTGGTAGTGAAGTATATTGTGGTGAAGTATAGTCTGTTCTTTGGTGGTGTTTGGTGGGGAAGTACAGTGTGTTCTGTGGTGAAGTATAGTATTTTCTGTGGTGAAGTACAGTGTGTTGTGTGGAGGGGTAAAGTGTGATGCTGTGTTCTGTGACTGTCTCTTTTGCTTGAAGCAAATCAGCTAATTGTTGCTGCAGTCAGGTGATCTTCCCTTTTGAAACACCCTCTAGGGTCATTTGGAATAGTCCACCGGGACCCCTTCTAAAGTAATGCCGGAACATAGTAGTTTCATCTTATCTCTCTCTGTACCTCTCTATCTCTATCTATCTACCTTTCTGTCTCTGTCGTTCTCTCTACCAATCAATGTGCTGTGTAGATCTATATCCATCTGTATCTATCCATCCATCTAACTTCCGTCCTCATGGGTTTAATAAGGACAAATCCAACTAGTTCATCAGTTGAGTGAGTTTGTTTACAGTTGAAGGACCCAGATTGGTGGGAGGAGCCTAAATCCCCCCTGGAATATGTCAACAGTCACCTGGCGCTCTTATTTTGAAGGCCATATACATATATCTCTGCACAGTTTCCAACAGCTTCGCCACTGTGTGAGTGAGACGTCTAAATGGAGACCAGGGGAGATGAGTGTTAGGGTTTGTAAGCGGTATTGTGTTGGTTTGATATGCTGATTCTTTATTCATGAGCAGCAGTGCGTAGAGATAACTCAGGGCTGTTACGTAACGGCTAGCAGAAGTACAAAGACCCAGTCTCTCCCTGTCTCACAGGGAAACAACCTAGACGAGACTCAGCTCTTTGTCACTGAGAGAGATGTAGGTTTATATATTATGTATGGGCTTCAAAGTAAAAGTCTATGTGACTGAGATGTCTGACCATGTATTAATATCTATAAATATGAGGTGCAGGTGTCTCTATTTAACTAATATGTTAGTCTAAATCGAAAGCGAGAATTGAGACTATTGAGAATTGAGAGTATTGAGCCATCAGCAGGTTGGGACGGATCTCAAACCCCATCCCCATGTCTGGGGTGGTTTTATTTTGAAGGAGGGCTGGGTGAATGTTTGAGCAGATCTTCAAAGCATCAAAGAGATCAGGGCCAGTGTGGGGGAGGCGGGATCCCAGTTCCAGATGTGAGCGGTGTGTGTTCCACATCTGTGTTCTGAGACCCTAGACAGACACACATACACGGACTGCACACACATACACACTCAAATATTTAAAGTGCATGCAACCACAAGTGGCTCACCATTTCAAGGCGTTCCTGACCTTGTTTTGGGGGTAAGGTAATCTTGTTGCTAGGATACGGAGGGAGAGCGAGGAGGGCGAGGTGTGAGGGGCTGACCTTGTTGTCATCTCGTTGTCTTGCCTGTGCGGGTTCCTCCGGCGGTCTGGTGTCTGTCTGTCCCCAGTCACCTCTCTCCCACAGCCCAGAACTCACTGGTTTAGACGGCCCTGTTTTATTCATCACTCTGCACACCGCCGCACTTTAAAACACTTGCGCTCTCACATTAAATGTCTGCATGTAGATATGTCCCATAATCTCAACGGTGTCTTCGTTATGTCTTAACATTGCCACAAGGAGGAGAGAAGACGGAGCAGATTGACTTTAATCACTGTCAGACGGATTAGATTAGCATTGAGCTGTTACACCTGCAGAATGGTGGAGGGGGGGAGTGTGTGTGTGTGTGTGTGTGTGGGAGGATATTTGTTTGCAGCTAACTTTGTGTGTGTGTGTGTGTGTGTGTGTGTGTGTGTGTGTGTGTGTGTGTGTGTGTGTGTGTGTGTGTGTGTGTGTGTGTGTGTGTGTGTGTGTGTGTGTGTGTGTGTGTGTGTGTGTGGGGAGATGTTTTGTTTGTTGCAGCTCACTTTGTGTGTGTGTGTGTGTGTGTGTGTGCCAGTTAACAGGCCAAAAAGTGATGAAATCGTAGTTATTTTACTGCTGCAGTATCCACCTCTCTGGTCCTTCCATGGTGCATCAAACTGCACATTGCACCAGTACAAACCAGTACAGTATGGTAACGGTTCCTGTTTTTTTAAGCATGGCTTCAACTGCATACTGTATGTTAAATTTGAGTAGTCACCTGGGTGAGTATTGATGAGTAGGAGTAGTGATGTCACAAGGAGCTTGAACCTATCCCGGTCCAATGTACAATAATAAGCAGATAATTAGTTAGTAGTACCATTAAAAAAAAAAAGAGTTAGTTTCATGTGTTTATTTTGTTCTCAATAATTCTGAAAGTGTAGAGATATCAGTATTTCCCAGTAGATAAATTAACTAAAAATTAATTATTGCATTACATTCACAAAGTGTGTATGGGGAAATCTCCCAGCATCTTCTCTTGCGCGGTGCACTGCAGTCGACAAGCCTGCCCTTATTCAGCCATTTTTAGCAGCCGTGGCCGTTGCCGTGGTGATCGATAGGGCAGCAGCGTGCCACAGCATCCGTTGCTAAGGGGGAAAGTGTTAAAGCTCTTGCATGACGTTCTCTCCGGCGGTCAATAAAGTTATGGATTATTCCCTAACCACCAGTTTGACAGTGTAGTGTGTGTGTGTGTGTGTGTGTGTGTGTGTGTGTGTGTGTGTGTGTGTGTGTGTGTGTGTGTGTGTGTGTGTGTGTGTGTGTGTGTGTGTGTGTGTGTGTGTGTGTGTGTGTGTGTGTGTGTGTGTGTGAGAGAGAGAGTGATGCATGGATATCAACTATTTATTTATTTTGTTTTATTGATTGTGTGTCTAAATGGGGCACAGCAGCTTTTTTTCTACTCTATCTGGAGGTTGTGTTTGATCAATAGATTAATCGATAGGTAAATCAATCATACTCTCCCGGGCTGCATCAGAGTATGATTTGTGATTGTAACAATGTTCTTGCAACATACCACCTAGGTGGCTTTTACTGGGCTCATCCATGGACAGGATATAGAGTGGTGATGTTTGGAAAATGGTTAATTGTTTAATGATAGATGAGATGGTGTTCCAAGCTGACCTTTCAGAGATCTTCCTGGAATGTTTGTGGTGATGGCTGGTTTAACCTGTGCATATTGATTACTCAATGTGCAACAGGTGTGCACCCACCCAGCCCCAGAGTCCAATCAGAATCAGCCAGGTAAGGCTGCTTAAACCAGCAATCTTCACCACACACTCCACAGTGATGTGACAGGGAGACTCCTCGACCTATCGCGGTCCACTATTTGTTGTAGCTGGCATGTTAGAAACATTTAATATTCTTTAGATAATACGCAAATTATGACTACACTCTAGTATGGTCTCTAGCATTGGGTCTAGTCTAGTCTGGTCTGTAGGATATTGTCTGTCTCTGGTCTATCTCTAGTCTGGTCTCCCTTCTCTGGTCTGATCTTCTGGTCCCATTACACATTATCTCTCTGGTTCCCACAGGCTACCCACACGACCACTGGGGGAAATAGACTGTGTCAAATCGTTTGTGTGTGTGTGTTTGTGTGAATATCTTTGTGTCTGTGTGCATGTTTGTTTGTGTGTGCGTGTGTGTATGTGTTTGTGTTGAAAAGGTGTGTTTTGAGCTGAAAAGGGCTGTGTGTGTGTGTGGGCTGAAAAGGGGTGTGTGTGAGGGGGTTCGTGTGTCACATGGTTTTGCCGGCTGACTTGTTATGATTGCGCTGAGACCAACACATTTAATTGTGTGTGACGGGGTCACCGTGGTTACACACACACACACACACACACACACACACACACACACACACACACACACAGACAGAGCTCTGGAGATGAATGGGCTCAGTCAGAATGTTTCTGCCTCTGAATCTGGTTCAGCCATCAGAGAGGAGATATAGTAGTGTAGAGTTAGTAGTAAAAAGTACAGACAGAAACTGTATAAATAGAGTAGAGTAATGGGGGGCGGAGAGTCTGTCTGTATTTTGGGGGGGGGGGGGGGGGGGGGAGAGGTTGTGTGTTTTTAACTAAGTAAGTAATAATAGAGTTTAGAGCAAATTGTTTGCTGTGTGTGTGTGTGTGTGTGTGTGTGTGTGTGTGTGTGTGTGTGTGTGTGTGTGTGTGTGTGTGTGTGTGTGTGTGTGTGTGTGTGTGTGTGTGTCGGCTGTTACAGATCTGTGTGTGGTTTGTCTCCCAAGAGCTTTAACACACATCAAAGGAGACAGAAAGTATGTGTGTGTGTGATGGGGGAGGATGGGAGTCTGTGTGTTTGTCTGCAAATGCGTTGGCGTTAGAATTAAGAGTTAGAATTAGCCGATATTACCGCCTGATGTTACCTCCGGAAATCTTTAGTTTGTGTAGTGTAGTTTCTCACTCACTCCCTCACTTTCGCTGTGTCTCTTTCTCGTTGTCTCTCTCTTTCTCTCGCTATCTCTCTCACTCACTCACTCACTCACTCACTCACTCCCGCTCTCTCTCGTTGTGTCTCTCTTTCTTACTCACTCACTCACTCACTCACTCACTCACTCACTCACTCACTCACTCTTGCTGTGTGTCTCTCTCTCGTTGTGTCTCTCTTTCTCACTCACTCACTCACTCACTCACTCACTATTTCTCTCTCTCTCTCTCTCTCTCGTCCGGTGGTGTTTTGGTTCAGTACCAACTGGACCCGTAAAACGGTTCCAACATGGCCGCCCCTCACTCACCGCCTTTGGCTTCGAACCCTTCTGTAGTACTGATGTTGTAGTAGAGACACTGTCCCTGAGTGATCAGTGCTTTGGAAGTACATCCACGTCCGTGGGAGATTTAGCAGTTGGTGCCCGTTTAGCGTGGTGCAGCTCAGGCGCTAGCTACATAGTTAACCTTGACAGGGCGGTTGCGATCTTCCCCATAATTGTGTTGCCAGGTGCCTGCTAGAACACGCACCAGGGCCGCCCATGTCTCTCTCCGTGTTGGCCAAGGCCCTCAGAATCAGCTAATGATGCATCACCTTTATGAGCTTCATTAGCATCCAGATGCCCCCTAACCGTATTATCATTGACAGCTTCTCTCACCAAGCTAATTAGCTTAAATGAACTGCGTGATGATGCATTTTAGGATACAGTACTGAGCCACAATATAATGTAATATTTTAACTATTACAGCTCTTTGTCAGTAGAAGCGATTAATGTAGATATTGATTTTGTATTATTATTTACACAGATTTTGTATTTATGTGATTCTTGGTAGATGTGACCTTTAGGGCTACAACGCTGATTTCCTTTGGTAACATGCACATTAGCCATTAATGTGTCTTTCCACTTAGCATGTCCCTGCATTCGTTAGCATGCTAATAAGCCCATCCTAGCGTAGCCAGTAACCCAGCAGCTTGTGCTGTTCCATTAATGCAGATGCTGATCAGCCCGAAGATACACTATGTAGCCTGTAATTATATTAGCATACAGGACGGGATTAGCATTAGTTAACGATGCAGGCTAATAAACTGGGATTTCTGGGTGGTTGCTGTGGCAGAGCAGTTGCAGTGGGGCGGGTCTTAAGTAGGGTGGGCGGAGCATAGCTCGTTAACAGACTGTAAAACAGACTTAACGAGAGAGGCTCAGCAGGAGGTGTGTGTGTGTGTGTGTGTGTGTCTGACCTGGGAATGTCTATTTGTATTTTAGAGTGCTGACCTCATCTGGGTTCCTGCTGTGATGTTGGGCCATCAATAACTGTGTCTTTATTTCTCTCTTCCTCTCCAATGACTCCCTTGTGTGCCTCCTGCTATCTCTTACCAGCCCCACCCATCAATCAACCAATTTGTCCTATCTAAAGTGAGGACCATCCATAACTTACTAACCATGTATCAATTATAATTAGAGGCTGGATTGATCCATTCCGGTAGTTAGAAATCATTAGTTAAAGGGATACTCTTAGATATGTTTAAATTGCAGTTTGCGTGTCTTACTCAGAGTAAAATAATCCCAAATTCATCGTTGTACGTCCAGAACTGGGTTAGCATTTGCTTTCCGTAAGCCGCTTCCATTGACTTGCAGGGTTACAGTAGCCTAGCTCCTGTTCATATGAGGGGAATACAGTTTCAGTTACTTCCAAAGATTTTCAATGACTTCAGAATAGTCGTGTGTGTCAAGATTCTAGTCATCTACAAACTACAGGTAGTTCTGAGCTTTTATCGGCAATGTGATTTTATATTATTAGCCCGAGTGGATGGGGACCTGTCAGCGGCGCATCACAGCTAGCCTAATAACAACGTTCTGCTTCCATGCATATGTCTTTATGCTCCAGAACTGGCGACTGATTCCTGAGTTTTGTTAGCGCTAGTGCCAGCATTTTCTCTTCAACCGGAGTTCAGATTATTAGCAAACGAGCACAATCTTTCAACATGTTACCATGACTACGGTCCCTTCGTTTTCTTTCTCTGTTTCTCTATCTGTGTGTCTCTCTCTCTGTCTCTCTCTCTCTCTCTCTCTTTTATCAGTGGTTTTTTTCTTCTTTCTTTTCTGTATAATTTTGCAACCTCTCTTTCACTTTTGCTATTTCAATCACTCTCTCACACTGTCTCTCTCTCTCTCTCACTCTCAGTCTCTCTCTCTTTCACGTTTGTTTTTCTTCTCTTCCATCTGCTCAAGTAGTATCTCTCTCTCTCTTTAGTGGGTGGGGAGATGTATTAATAATACAAGAGGCGGTTTAAGTGATCCTGACATATCTGTCACACTATAGCCTACACACACATTATTTACACTTGAGAGGCCACACACACACACTCGGCATACGAGAGAGAGAGAGAGAGAGAGAGAGAGAGAGAGAGAGAGAGAGAGAGAAAATGTTTTATTCAAGCGTCTGAGGTGTTGTATTATTTACCACTATACCTCAGGGGATGATCAATAATGACGCTCACCCGCAGAGGCGTAACATATACACGGACCCATTACGGTTTTATGTGTGGTTCTGAATCATTATGGCTTCCGTCATCTCTAATGAAATGTGATAAGAAGACCTTTACTATCTCTCTCTCTCTGTCCCTCTTGGTCCCACTGCCACAGAGGCAGTTTGTTGGGAAATAATATCCATTCAATCAAACTCCTAATGGAGGATGCATGCATTTTCCCAGGCACACACAAAATGGTGTGTGTTCACAAATTGAACTCATTCAGACCCAACACTGCATCACACTAAACTGACACAAATTAAAATGCCAACTGAAACACGCACGCAAGGACGCACACACACACACATACACACACACACACACACACACACACACACACACACACACACACACACACACACACATACACATACACATACACATACACACATACACACACACACACTGGCCTAAAATAACCAGTGTGGCCCACATTGAAGAGATCCCTCTCAGAAGTGGAATATCATGCTGGGTTGGTTCTCTCCCTCTCCTCTTCATCTCTTGCACTCTTTCTTCCTTCATGCTTCTCTTCATCTCACTCCCTCTCCTCTGCTCTTCCTCTCTCTGCCGTTATTCCATCCTCGTTCTCCACTCACATCGTTTCCACACTCTCTCTCCTTCTGTCTTCCTCACTTCCTCACTCTCTTTCCTTCTCACTACATCTCCCTTCCTTACTCCCTTCCCTTCATCAATCTGTTCAGCTTTACATGGGTGCCACTATAAAGATCATTTTTTTGTGGACTTGTTTCTTACATCTTTGAATCTGAATCACTGTGAGGATTCTTTGGAAAGTTCTGGACCATGTGGTCATACTTGCACCTGTTTGATCAATAGAGATGTGAGCCCTAGGGTGGAGTTTTGTGTGTAGGGGACAGCTGTTATCAGAATCTAACTTTACCTCAGGAAGGACACTGTGGTTCCAATGAGAAACGTTTAGGGAAGTGTGCAGCAAGGTTTAGAGAAGGAAGGCCTAAAAAAAAAAAAATGGTGTTGTCAGTTGAGGTAGGGAATTTTTTTTTTATTTTTTTTATTTTTTTTCCAGCGGCAGCGAATGATAGGTAGGTTGTTTTTATTTAAAAAAGAGAAATTTCGCTCATCCTTGTACAGAATGAAGAGGTGCTGTACCAAAACTTAATTATAGTTAAAAAATGTTATGCTATCATGCTATTAAATGCTATGCTATTAAAGTGTGCATTTCATCAGGTTAGCCTCATGTGATGTTGTTGTTTTTATCTGACTGTGGTCATGTGACCGCGGCTGTTTATATGTTGTCTATAAGGAAGGGGAAGTGGACTACAGCCGCTAAGCATGGAAAAACCTTTTCAAGCAAAGTTGATTAGAAACACCACAGGATGAAAATCGTTGTATCCCCCTGTTCAACAAAGACAGCCCGGAGCTTCTGGATAGTTCTTTTACCTCTTGTCCCTAGAAGGAGGAATCCTTTTGGTGTTCCTTCTCAAGGTTTCTTCCCCCTGGGCTTGGGTTTCTTCACAGGGTTTATGTAAGGGGGGTGTTAATATCATATAGGCCTGGGAAGCTCTCTGAGGCCATGTTTAAGGGCTTTGATCAATACAGTTCACTGGAATCCCAAAGCAAAGATTGGGTTTGTTTGCAATAGAGCACTCTGTAACTCTCTCTCTCTCTCTCTCTCTCTCTCTCTCTCTCTCTCTCTCTCTCTCTCTCTCTCTCTCTCTCTCTGTCTCTCTGTCTCTCTCTCTCTCTCTCTCTCTCTCTCTCTCTCTCTCTCTCTCTCTCTCTCTCTGTCTCTCTGTCTCTCGCCCCAGGTGTAGGTCATCATGCCGCTGGTGAAGCGCAGCATCGAACCCCGCCACCTGTGTCGGGGGGCGGTGCCGGACCATGTGACCAGCGAGCTGGAGTGTGTGACCAATAGCACGCTGGCAGCAGTCATCAAGCAGCTGGGCAGCCTCAGTCAGTCTACCACACACTAACACAAACCTTAAACCACCCACTCACTCACTCACTCACTCACTCACTGACTCACCCACTCACTCACTCACCCACTCACCCACTCAGTCAACGTGTGTGAGGTCAGTGAGTGAGTACACGCACGCGCACATACACACAGACATGCAAACACCGGTACACATGCTAGTCTTGTATGCATTGTAATTTGTGACACACACACACACACTGACGCTGCGGGACGCAGTTGTCTTGTAACCGAAAGGTTGCTAGTTCGATCCCCAGCTCCTCCTAGCTGAGTGTCGATGTATCTGCTAAATGCCCTAATTGGACGGGCGTGTGTGTGTGTGTGTGTGTGTGTGCGTGTGCGCGTGTGTGTGCGTGTGTGCGTGTGTGCGTGTGTGTGTGTGTGTGTGGGGCAGGCCGGCACGCGGAGGACATCTTCGGGGAGCTGTTCAACGAGGCCAACAGCTTCTACCTGAGGATGAGCGGCCTCCAGGACCGCGTGGACCTGCTGGCCGTCAAGGTCACCCAGCTGGACTCCACCATCGAGGAGGGTGAGGGCCCCGGCCCGCCCACTGCCTGTCTGTGCTGCTCTCTGTCTGGATGTCCTGCTTGCTGTCTGTTTGCCTCTCTCTGTCCGCCTCTTTGTCTGTATGTCTTGCCGACTGTCTCTGTGTCTCTCTGTCCGCCTCTTTGTCTGTGTGTCTTGCCGACTGTCTCTGTGTCTCTTTGTCTGCCTGTTTGTTTGTATGTCTTTGCTTACTGTTTGCCTGGCTGACTGACTGTGTGGCTTTCTCTGTCTGCCTGTTTGTTTGTATGGCTTTGCTTTCTGTCTACCTGGCTGACTGACTGGGTGGCTCTCTCTGTCTGCCTGTTTGTTTGTATGTCTTTGCTTACTGTCTACCTGGCTTACTGACTGCGTGGCTCTCTCTGTCTGCCTGTTTGTTTGTATGGCTTTGCTTTCTGTCTACCTGGCTGACTGACTGTGTGGCTCTCTCTGTCTGCCTGTTTGTTTGTATGGCTTTGCTTTCTGTCTACCTGGCTGACTGACTGTGTGGCTCTCTCTGTCTGCCTGTTTGTTTGTATGGCTTTGCTTTCTGTCTACCTGGCTGACTGACTGTGTGGCTCTCTCTGTCTGCCTGTTTGTTTGTATGGCTTTGCTTTCTGTCTACCTGGCTGACTGACTGTGTGGCTCTCTCTGTCTGCCTGTTTGTTTGTATGGCTTTGCTTTCTGTCTACCTGGCTTACTGACTGGGTGGCTCTCTCTGTCTGCCTGTTTGTCTGTATGTCTGGCTGGCTGTACCTGTCTGTGTGTCTCTCTCTTTCGGTTGGTTTGTATCTGGCTGACTGTATGGTTGACTGACTGTCTGGGTGGCAGTAGGATGCTTTGTTAGTTGGTATGTCTGACTTTCTGTGTTTGTGTGTAAACGTGTGTGTGTGTGTGTGTGTGTGTGTGTGTGTGTAAACGTGCGTGTGTGTATGTGTGCCCCATTGCTGACCCTGTAGTTGTGTTATCTGTGTATAAAGTCTGTGTGAGTCTGCACTTGATGGCTCCATTCACTGTTTGAATTTTAATGAAAGTGCTTTTCTAAGCTGTGTGTGTGTGTGTGTGTGTGTGTGTGTGTGTGTGTGTGTGTGTGTGTGTGTGTGTGTGTGTGTGTGTGTGTGTGTGTGTGTGTGTGTGTGTGTGTGTGTGTGTGATGTTTTCAGTATGAATGATGTTGACAGACTGAGTGGGGGAAATAGAGGCATTTAAAAAAAGATTAAAAAAACGAGGGGAAAAGGCAAGTGGTGCAAACACTGCATAGTCACTGACTTGCGTCACAGGTTGAGAGACACAGAGAACAGGGACGGATGGAGAGAGAGAATAAGGGGTGGAACATGTGTAAGAAAAGGAAGAGCACAGCATTATTTCTCTTTCTTCCTCCCCTCCCCCTCCTCTTGCTATTTCTTCCTCTGGTCTCCTCATCCCTGCCGCTCTCTCCTTCCGCCTCCATTATTCGAGTTGCCTTTGATCTCGCTCCCCCCTCCTCCTTATCCTCTTCCTCCTCCTCAGACTCTGACACAATGATGTGCTTGTCTAGCCACAGCAGAGCACTTCGGCTTCTATTACCACTGGGGCCGCACATGTACATGATCGGTTACAGTCAATGAGATGAGACATATCCACTGGGGAGAGAGAGAGAGAGAGAGAGAGAGAGAGAGAGAGAGAGAGAGAGAGAGAGAGAGAGAGAGAGAGAGAGAGAGAGAGAGAGAGAGAGAGAGAGAGAGAGAGAGAGAGAGAGAGAGAGAGAGAGAGAGAGAGAGAGAGACCCCTTTTATGTTCTAGGGGGGGGGGAGAGGGAGAGAGAGGTTATCTCTGAGGGAGTGAGATAAACAGTTGCTTGTGGTTTAATTATTCTCGATGATACGTTTAGCCTTGGGGAGCACAGATCACTCACACAGCTCAGACCCACAGGCTCTGTGAGTGTGTTGGGAACATATGTCAAGTGTGTGTGTGTGTGTGTGTGGGTGTGTACCATCTGCCATGTACTGGATAGCATCTCTTAACATCGTTTAATCTGTAAGGGTTAAAGGATTGACATGCCGGCAAGCTGAACCGTCTGCTTGCCTGTCTGTGTGTCTTGTATTGTATCTGTGTTTGTGTGTTTGTGTGTGTGATGTCCTTGTCTTGGTTTGTTGAGTCTATTGTTGAGTTGTTTTTTTTTACGTTTGTATCAATAGTTTCCTAATTATTACTCTTATCTCCCTCTCCTTCACATTTCTCTCCTCCTCTCCTTTCCTCTGTCTCCTCCTCCTCCGCCTCTTCCTCCCCGGCCCTCCCCCTCTCCCTCCCTCCCTCCCTCCCCCCCCTCCCCCCTCCACCCCATCCAGTCTCCCTTCAGGACATCAACATGAGGAAGGCGTTCAAGAGCAGTACCATCCAGGACCAGCAGGTGGTGTCCCGCTCCTCCGTGCCCAACCCCGTGGTGGAGATGTACCACCGCTGTGACAAGCCCCCGCCCCTCAACATACTCAGCCCCTATAGGTCAGTCCCCCCGGCGTGGAGGCCTGTCATTGGTGGAGTCGCTCGGTGCCGGCCTCATTGGGCCCCAGGAAATAACAATAGCTGTTTAGATTGAGGACTTTAGCTTTAAAGGTACACACTTAGAACCAGAGTTTGATATTGAAGCTTAGGTATGTGATACATTTTAGTAGCGTTCTTTGACATCTTGGTTAAGATTCTCTTCAGATCCTTACGGAAATCAATAAATCGAATGCTCTGAAATATGCATTGACTGTCACCTGTCTTTAACAAGCCTCTCCATCATTAAGTCCGGCCCAGATGTATTGGTTGGATGGCCGAGCTGTCTGTCTGCCTGGCTACCCCTCACCCTGCCTGTTCATTCATCGCATGACCGGAGTCTATCACAAGGCTTGGCAGACCTATGGCTGGAGCAAGCTTATAGATGGATTTATTTTCGGTTGGATTCTTTCAAATGTAGCTGAGTCTAGCTGGTTTCTCCAAATTGCCTCCCCTAGCTTTAAATGTGCTCTGCTCTTGCTGGAGCTGAACAAAAGCACAAATAATTAGTAGTTCAAGTGTGTATTTTTGGATGCACAGAGCAACAAAAAGTCAAACTGGGCACTTTTGTCACTGGCAACTACCTATTGAGGGTGTAATATTCTAGAAATATCAAAAGTAGTTATTGTACTTCACATACAAACTTTAATCCAAACTTGATTTAAACTAGACGGGAATTAGATCCAAGACTATTGAACACTATAGGGCGACTTGTCATTGGTGGATCGGCCAACAAATGTCCTCACAAATGTGTTCTATTTGACCTGTATGACCCCTCATCGTCGGTCTCTCACTCCTTCCTCCTCCTCCATCTCTCACTCCTCCTCTGTCCCTCACTCCTTCCTCCTCCTCTGTCCCTCACTCCTTCCTCCTCCTCCATCTCTCACTCCTCCTCTGTCCCTCACTCCTTCCTCCTCCGTCCCTCTCTAACTCCTCCTCCGTCTCTTACGCTCTCCTCCCTCTCTCACTCCTTCCTGCGTCCCTCTCTCACTCCTTCACCATCTCTTACTCCTTCCTCCTCCTCCCTCTCTAACTCCTCCCCCTCACTCCTTCCTGCTCCTCCCTCTCTCGCTCCTTTCTCCTCCTCCCTCTCACTCCATCACCATCTCTTACTCCTTCCTCCTCCTCCCTCTCTCACTCTCTTTACTCCTCCGTCCCTCACTCCTTCCTCCTCCTCCTCCTCCTTCGTCCCTGACTCCTCCCTCTCTCCGTGTCTCCAGGGACGACAAGAAGGAGGCGCTGAAGTTCTACACTGACCCGTCGTACTTCTTCAACCTGTGGAAGGAGAAGATGCTGCAGGCCACCGAGGACAAGAGGAAGGAGAAGAGACGCCAGAAGGTGTCCTGTGTGTGTGTGTGTGTGTGTGTGTGTGTGTGTGTGTGTGTGTGTGTGTGTGTGTGTGTGTGTGTGTGTGTGTGTGTGTGTGTGTGTGTGTGTGTGTGTGTGTGTGTGTGTGTGTGTGTTGTGGTTGGGGTGTGTGTGTACGATTTGGGGTGTGTGTGTGTCTGTGTGTGTGTGTGGGTGTGTATTGTGTTTGGGGTGTGTGTGTGTGTGTGTGTGTGTGTGTGTGTGTGTGTGCGCGTGTATGTGAGGTGTGTTTGCGCGCTCTGGAAATCCATCTTGTGCTTGCATTTGCTAACCTTTTTATTTTACCGACTTTAACATTTTTTATGCAACATCTCGGCTGCTTTCTTAACACTTTTGTTTATTATCAGCCATCCAGCCTGTTGTTTATGTAACTGGTTTACATGTTTTTGCTTAGCTATACATCTAATCACTATACGCTGTAAAAGATTGTACTAATATTGTGCTTATGTAACTCAGTTTTCCCAAAACAGGGTGCTAGAGCTAAAGCTAATTATGCTGTTGGATTAACGAGGTTAAAGTTGAATAAACACACCAAAAAACAACAAACCAACCAACAATAACCAATTAAAGTTAATGACCACGGCCGTTATGGACTTCTAAACCTATTCCTTCCCTGGTGTACGATTCGTCTCTCCTTCCTCTCGCCCCCTCTTCTTCCTCATCCATACCCTCCTCTTCCTCTCCCTCAGTCCTGCTCTTTGTCCCTCCCCTTGCTCTTTCCCTCATCCTCCTCTTCCTCTCTCCCTCCCCTTCCTCTTACCCTCCTCCTCCTCTTCCTCTCTCCCTCCCCTTCCTCTTACCCTCCTCTTCCTCTTCCTCTCTCCCTCCCCTACCTCTTTCCCTCCTTCACCTCTTCCTCTCCTCCTCCCCTTCCCCTTCCTCTCCTCCTCCCCTTCCCCTTTCTCTCCTCCTCCTCTTCCTCTCTCCCCTCTCTATTTCTCTCCTCCTCCTCCCCCCCTTACCCTCTCCCCTATCCTGCCCCTCGTTTCACCCTCTACTACCTCCTTCTCTGCTGTATAATAAATAAATAATACATAACAATTCATAAATTATGAATAAACTATCTTGGTGAGCTCCTGGGACATCTCTCTCTGTCTCTCTCTCTCTCTCTCTCTCTCTCTCTCTCTCTCTCTCTCTCTCTCTCTCTCTCTCTGTCTCTGTCTCTCTCTCTCTCGCTCTAACCCACCAGCGTGTCTCTCTCCCGTTGTCTCTGTAGAGCTGCCCGGCCCACCCTGACAGACCCCTCTCCAGGCAGGCCGCTCCGAGAAGCCCCCTGTCCATCGTAAGACATCCCCAACATCCCACCTCCGCTCCCCCCTACGCCCCTTACTCTCGCCTGCTCCTCTCACCCCCCCCCCCCCCCCACCCCCCCCTCCTCCAGCACCCCCAGGACAGCAGACCCTGCTTGTGTAAACTGCCTCCTCACCAACCACACAACCCCCCCTCACTGTTTAACTTTAGAGCTTTATTAAGGTTGCACTCATATGGGGACACACACACACACTTATGGGGACACACACATGTGAGGACACACTCACACACATATGGGGAAACACAGACAAATGGGGACACACACACACACACACACACACACACATATGGGTACAGCGACATTAGGGGACGTCCACTTATTGGGATACAGACACACATCAACATAGGGGGACACTCACACACATGAGAACAGGCCTGACACACATATGGCGATAATAACCCTACCACATACATTTTCTAAGACAGATATACGGGGTCCAGTTTTGATATGGAAACACAGACACAACATAGAGAGGGACACAGCACTACAATACAAACAGGCAAACAACAGGGATAAAGTCATTAGACAGGATCCCTCCACAGAGGTATACAAACACACACCCGATCCAACGGTGGACCGAGAGGTGATCAGCTATGGACCACACACCCGGGTCCCCACATTGTCTCTGTGTGTGTGTGTTTCATCTCTGAGAGGTCCTCGCTTCATCTCTCTAGAACACTGTGTTTGGTTTGCTGTGTGTGTGTGTGTGTGGTGTTCTGTTCTGGCATCATAGACAGCGTTATTAGAGTCCTTTTTAGTTTTTCCATTTTTTCTGCTTGTGTGTGTTGGTGAATGATGAGATCAATAGTCTTTGTTTGTGTATAATTTGTCTCTGTGATGATGATTGGTCGCCGGGCCCCGTCTCTCCTCTCCCTCTCGGCTGCAGAATAAATGAGCGAACAGCGATGTGTTTCCTCCAGTGCTCTAACCATCCTGTGTGTCTCTTCTCTGTGTTCTCCTTTTTGTCTGTTAATCTCTCTCTGTCTGTCTCTCTCTCTCTCTCTGTCTGTCTCTTTGTCTCCTGCTCTCTTTCGCGCCATCTCTTTTTTCTTTATTCTCTCTCTCTCTCTCTCTCTCTCTCTCTCTCTCTCTCCCCCTCCCTCCCTCCCTCCCTCCCTCCCCTAGGAACAACAGAAGCATTCAGAGGACCCAGGGAGGGAGGTGAAGAAGGTACGACATGTAGAATACGATAAACCACAACATGATTGAACAGAATGAACCGCGGGGGGGGCAATAAATACGATACAAATTAACAATTGTTGTTTTGAACTTTAGGTAAACTCAGATGAATTAACCGGTTTTAACCGAATCGGTGAATTTGGTTAAAATCTTAATTTGGCTAAATGGTGTTAGTTCAGCTCCTCTCCAGTGGTGCGTTTCCCTGAGTCGCTGTACGTTTTTGTCGCTAAAGGTCCGCAAGGCGCGGAACCGCCGGCAGGAGTGGAACGTCCTGGCGTACGATAAGGAGTTCAGACCGGACGCCCGCCTCACGCCCTCCCCCTACCACGGCATGTCCTCCGAGGGGTCCCTGTCCCCCGACAACAGGTGGGACGCACACACACACACACATAAATAATTACACGCACAGACAGAGAGACATAAACACACACACACACACACACACACACACACACACACACACACACACACACACACACACACACACACACACACACACACACACACACGAATGCACGCACACACCTTAAACCTTTTGTTACTAATAAAGGTCATCTGATCTAGTAGCACTTGGACTCCGTCGGGCTAGCGCTGCACAGACGTTAATGCAGAGGTGCTGGAGTGTCTCGTGTTTCAGTGTGCGATGACGGCATGGTAACATCACCTCACAGCTCTTTGCTGCCCTCTGGTGGAGAAGGGGAGGCATAACACGTCTGCTCCCACTAAGTCAACCTTTAGTCGCCCGTCCAACAGTACACAAGCAAAATAAACCTCCACGCGATTTGATTATGGATTTATTTGGTTATTTGTGAAAATATCCCATAGCTTATTAATTAATTATCATCCTGACTCCTCCCCCCCTCCCCCCCTCCCTCCCCCCCTCCCAGGTCTCTGGCCTCGGACTCGTACCCGGCCAGCCCCTGCCACCCCCCAGCCCAGCCGGGCCCCGGGGCCCCCCACCCGGCCGACCCCCAGCTGGCCCACACCCAGTCCCTGGACCGGGGCCTCCGGCCGGCCAACCAGCCCCCGGGGGCCGGAGGGGCCGCCGGGGGGGCCGGGAGGGGCCGCCACGTGGCCTCCCTGGGCAGGTTGCCGTCGGGCCACGGGGCCCACGTGGGGGCGGACCCTACGGTCAACGGGCCCCGGCAGCAGTCCATCAAGGACTACAGGGCCGGGCACAGGTAGGGCCCCCCACCCGCCGCGGGTTGAGGACCGTACTGTTGTAGAGCAGGGGGGGGGGGGGGGGGAGTCCCCATCGAAGGGTTCCCGGTTTGAATCCCAGTGTCTACCCCTGTGACTAGCCCAGGTTAAGTGACTGGGTGTGACGCCATGTTGCACTGGAATAGGCTGTTATCTTAATTACACTCATTAACCGTCTCACTAATTAATTATGATTAAAAGAACAGGTTATTAAGTATTAGTTTCGGCTTTACAGTTGGATAATGAGCCACAATTAAAGTGTGTGCGTGTGTCTCTCTCTCTCTCTCTCTCTCTCTCTCTCTCTCTCTCTCTCTCTCTCTCTCTCTCTCTCTCTCTCTCTCTCTCTCTCTCTCTCTCTCTCTCTCTCTCTCTCTCTCTCTCTCTCCGAGCAGCCAGCCCTCCACCATCCCCGAGTACTACATCCCCCCGGCCCCCCCCCCCTCCCCCGCCCACCATCCCCTCCGCCCAGACGGCCTTCGACGCCACCGCCTCCCCCCCGCCCCACCCCCCCTCCTCCTCCTCCTCCTCCTCCGCCTCCGTGGCCCCGCCCGCCAACTACTGCCCCTCCCCCCCGCCCCCCCCGCCCGCCAACTACGTCCCCTCCCCCTCCCACCCTCCCCCGGCCGCTCCCCCTCTGCCTCCCCCCGCCCCCCTCCCCCCTTCGGCCATCGCTGCCGCCGCCGCCTACGGTTCGCCAGGCCACGCCCACTCCGGCGAAGCCCCGCCCCCTGGCCGGAAGGGCACCGCCATCTTGGGGCTGATGCCCATGAGCGACGCCCGCTCAGACCTGCTGGCCGCCATACGCAGAGGTGAGAGAGCGACAGACAAAGAGAGAGAGGTCAGGGGAGGGAGACAGGAAGAGAGAGAAGGAAAGAGAGACAGGGACATGGACAGCTTTGCCAGATTGGGCCAGATAAGGCGGGAAATTTGGCCCAATCTCGCAACACTGTCTGAGACTCGTAAATGATTGCTTTTCATAAATGGTTAATGGACTGCATTTATATAGCGTTTTATATAGCCACGGAAAGCGCTTTACAATATCGCCTCACATTCACCCGTTCATGCAGACATTCACACACTGACGGCGGTGTCAACCACGCATGTCGGGAGCACTTAGTGTTATAGCTGACCTATTATACCACCAGGTGTGAGTGTGATTAGCCGTTACAAGCCGTTTTGAAAATCGGCCTCTTCTGACATCATAGGTGGGCGTGTCCACCTAGATGTATGACGGATAGATGAGCAACGTTTGCTCCAGTCCGCTGGGTAGGCTGGTAGACCGATCTATCCAGAACACATCTAGGTGGACACGCCCACTTGTGATGTCAGAAGAGGCCGATTTTCCAAACGGCTTGTACCGGCTGATCCCACTCACACCTGGTGTTATAATACGTCTACTCGAAGTGCCTTACTCAGGGAAACCTCGACGCTCGGAGGAGCCAGGGATCGAACTAGCGACCTTCCGGTGAGCAGCCAGCCCGCATTCCCACCTGAGGCGCATGCCCCCTCCCTGTAATAAACCTGTCATTACCCCCCCCCCCCCCCCCCCCCAGGGATCCAGCTGAGGAAGGTGCAGGAGCAGCGGGAGCAGGAGGCTAAGAGGGAGCCGGTGGGCAACGACGTGGCCACCATCTTGTCCCGCCGCATCGCCGTGGAGTACAGCGAGTCGGACGACGACTCGGAGCTCGACGACAACGACTGGTCCGACTAGAGCGGGCGGCCGGGGGCGAGTGAGGGAGGAGAGGCATGGAGGAGGGAGAGAGAGGGGGAGAGAGAGAGAGAGAGAGAGAAGCGGAATGGAGGGAGGTTGATAGGTTACCAAAAACACATTGGAAAATTTGGAATTTGTACACGTACACACACACACACACACACACACACACACACACACACACACACACACACACACACACACACACACACACACACACACACACACGGCCAAGTACACACAAGTGCACGCTCATGCGCATGCAAAAAATATATACGATGTCTACCGTGTCGCTGCCACTAGTATCTCCACGGTAACCTTTGTGGTAATTATACCTTGCCCGGTTGCCCCTGACGACAACGGTTGTTCTAGAGTGTGATGACTTGAGGACACACGCACACAAATTATAACACATACATGAACACACATACACACAAACACACCAACACACGCACACAACCGTTTGTGTGAAATTTGTAAACCTTAACATTTAGCCGTGTTCAATGTGCCCGCCCATTTTCTTCCTCTATGCGTAACTGATAGTCGGATAGTTGTTAGCAATACATACAAGCTGTGATAGCACAAGCTAAAGCTAGCTAGCTGTACCCCTAGTCCAGTGGTACTGGACTAGGAGTCCTAATCGTACTCTTAATAATTGGGACTAGTTAGCTAGCTGCGGTCTTAGCTAGCTGGGCTCCATGCTAACTGGACGCTGGTTAGCTTAGACTCCTGTTTAGCTAGACAACTAGCTAGCGGGAACCAGGAATATTAGTTTACAAAGCACAGGAGATGGCACAAGTTAAAAAAAAATGTAGTGATGATGATAAATAATTATTGTGCAATCGTAACTTATTTGCCAAATGTTGAGTCAGACTTGGAAAGGAAAGGCAAGGGGTAGAGAACCACTATTCAGAGAACTGGTCACTTGATAGTTCTAACAAATGCGCCCTCTGAATGCTATACTGATTGTGGCACAGTTTGCCAAACTCCACCCATATGAGATACCCAGGTGTGGGAAAACAAACGCTCCCCATTGAGGGACACTGGGTCGACTCCAGTCAAAGTGACATTGTTGTGTTTTTACGAGTCATTCGCAACTTTCTAACTAACATTTCCGCTGGTAATGTGTGCAGTGCAGTATTAGTCTTGATAGCAACGCTTATTACACATAACTGCCACTAAGGCGACAATAATCAAGGGGAGGGGTGTGAGTTCACGTCTTCATGACATCACGCATGTAAATCAGCGACCTTTAACCCTTGAATCCGGGCCTGGGAATATGAATTTACACTTTAAATAGAAACTGATACAGTGATATCTTTAATATCTACTATCTAATGAATATTGATTATAGAGTTTGGTCTGAACATGGACGTGAGAGTTTATGATTGTTTGACTCTAGTCCTTAATTTTTTATTTATTTGTTTATAATTGTGCTCGATGTGTTTTCAGGAGAGCTTTGTCTCCTTTCTAGACGCCGGTGATGTTGTTTATGCGGGACAAAAAAAAAAGACCCTCACTCATTCTACCTTGGGACTGTTTTATAGTTTTTTTTATTATGTCTTTCTGGCCACATTCACACCTTTCAGTCAGCAGGAATATTGTATGATTTTTGTTGTTTTATTTATAGAACTTCTAGTGGATTTCAGTTGTTGCTGCCACTTTGCTGTGAATTCTGGGAGTTGTGGTGCTTTGCTTCAACATTGTAGCATTGTGAGGTATGTGGCCTTGCCTTTTTATTAAGACATTTAACAACCGATTTTTAGAGAAGCAGTGTAAGAGCGATTACTTGATAGCCCGCTGGAGTTGTATTCATTTATAGCAGTCTTTTTTTCTTAGCTTAAATCGGCTTGGTATTAATTGTGCTGAAGTGAAAAAAGTTCAACAAATAGCAATTGGCATTATGCTTAATATATATGGTTACTCCTTGCCAAATCATGTTTAAAACAATGAATTTAATTAATGGCTAACGTAAGCATAAAGCACACTTAGCTTAATAACCGACCGGAGTTGTTCTGGTTAAAAATACATCTGTGTTAACCTCAAAGGTTAATCAAAGGTGAATACATTACATGTATAGCACAAACCATGTTTTGATGTTGGTTTAAGCTATTGGAAAATATTCCAAAAGCTAATTTAAGCTTATGGCTGTTATAATTCAGGGTTGGTTGAAAAATTAGGGATGGAGTTCTCTTGCCGTTCTTTTTTTCTTTTGTACATAAATGTAACGAGATAGCCCTAAAAGATTATAGCTTCAATCTGTGTTACTCAATCATGAGTTGTGGTACAAACGTTTTCAAACCTTCAAGACTCGATTAACCCATATTTTCAGGAGTTTGACCTGTAGCCAAATATCACACAAGCTGTTACAAATAGTTTGACGTCTCATCTGACCGACCAACTGACTATGGACTGCAATTGTGACACTGGGACAACCCTAATCAAATCTCAGAACTAGAATGTGAACATTTTTATTTTAGGGATTGTTTTGTTGTTGTTATTGTACTGAAACAGCCACAGATAGCTTCCTGAAAGGTTAGCTTCTTTCTGGAACTCAAGCTTGACGGTTCCACAGTTTGAACGTAACCATGGTGACCGCAACTGTCCAATGAGCTCTCATTCCGTGGGGGGAGTCATATATTACAGCTAATCCTCTCGGTTTCAACTATAGGAAATACCTTTTTTGGTTGTGCTAACCTATATTTATGTTTATGTCAAGGATCATTTAAGTTTAGGTTTGGTTTAAGTTATATATGTTTTAAGGAAAATTAAGGAAAAAAATTATCGATACAAGGAAAGTTTAGGGTCTATGATAGTGTAATATGTGATTGAGCACGGAATGAGAACTGAAAAAAAACTCACAAATGATGCTGCGTGTTTAACCGATAAAGGCAGCTGATGGACATCCTGGCGGTGGGGATTATTCGCTGTGGTTCCCAACCGGTGGGTTCTGAGCCACAGGAGGGCCGCGGATTGAGGACCACCGGTGTAGCTATCTGTGGTTGGAGACTTGTAAGATTACTGAACATTTGTGTTGCAATTGTGTGTGTGCGTGTGTGTATGTGTGGGGGGGAGGGTAAAAAAAAAGAACCCTGTGGTATAGGCATTTGGAAAGGCATCTTGTTAGCCGGCATACCTTGGAGGTTGTTCAAGCTAAACCACAAACAACATTGAAACTGTGTATGACACACTTAAACCAATTGTAAACAAGTATGCATGTATCTACTGACAATAAACTCAAAACAAAGTACTTCTTCTTTGTCCTCTTTCTTAAATGCTTAAACATACTGTTTTTGAAATATGGGCCACAATATGCATTTTGGCAGTCAACAACTATTATTTTAAGGGACGTTATGTTACCGCCGGGTGTGATATTGATTGTTGTTTGAGGGATATACTTACCAGCCTTTCCAGTGCTTTACTAACTGGCAGGCTGTCGATCATACAGGTTGGTGGACACGCCCACTTGTGATGTCACTATAGTGTTGATTCAATCGATTTCAATCGCTTAATCAAACACACACCCGGCGGTATAATAGGGCCATGGAAATATTTGCTTATTATGACGATGCGATATAAATTTCTTTATCCTTTTATGCCTACTTTAAATCGTAAATAAATTGCACTTTCATTTTCTTTTAGGTATTTATTTTATTACCTCAATATATTTAATGTTTGCTTTAGCTTTCCGCTAAATCTTAAATGTATCTATCTTATTTTATTATTCGATTTAATTGTATGACAATGTTTCTATTGAAGTGCTACATAAATAACGTTGCCTTGCCTTGCCAATAACAAACCCTTTTTCACAGGGATCCAACCGTATGGGCAAACACAGTGCACCTCACAAAGCCGATAGACCCCTAACGAGCCTAATGAGTGACACCTTGGGTCACTGCCAGGGTCACTCCTCCATGTGGACCTCACCCAGGAAGATCGGGCTGAGGAGTGGATTCCAACGTCTCGAATCATGGAGCTGTTCAGGGACCTGGTGATGGATCTCCGGTCAGAGGGCAGGTGATAGGAGCCCGGGGTGGGGAAGGCCCTCCTACCGTCACTCACCTCGTGGAGGTACCTGGGGAGCCCACACACACAACGCACTCGGTGCGGTGGAATAAAACTAGCAATGTGTTCTCATGGCTGTTAAAAAGTGTGATGATTAATGTTTCCCTCCAAAGTGTAATGGTCATCAAAGAAGCAGTTCCCTCTTTCCTGTCTTCAAACGTATTAGTTTCTAATTGCAATGATAGACATCCTGTTTATCAAGTTGACTCATAATTACTGCGCCCCGGTTAGGCTTTATTTTAGGAGATTTCACAGGAAAACTAAATCAAGTCTTTCATGGAAACCTTGTTGGCCTCACTTGGTTTGCCCCATGTTGTGACGCCCCCCCGCCAGTGTGAACAGGTTTGTTCCAGTCAAGCTGTTCTGGGCCTTGGCATGGAAGAGCTCATTTTGAAGGGGTGGTGGGCGGGGGGGAGTTGTTTATGAGAAATAAAGAACAGTTTGTGTGTCACAGATGGCAAAACAGCAGAGATGGAGAGAGTGGGAGAGAGAGAGAGCACCGAAAGAAATGGAAGGGAGAAATGTGAGAGAGGGCTGGAAGGTGTGTGTGTGTGTGTGTGTGTGTGTGTGTGTGTGTGTGTGTGTGTGTGTGTGTGTGTGTGTGTGTGTGTGTGTGTGTGTGTGTGTGTGTGTGTGTGTGTGTGTACACAATTAATAACAGAACTGCAGCTCCTGTCATTTAATTACTATTTGTAATGATTTATAGTGTAACATTTTTGGTAATGTTTGTAGTCAGCAGTATTAATGTTTTTCGAGATCTTTTTAGATACACAAAAATAGTCGTTTGATCCTGGCAAGATTTCAGTGACTGAGAAATACTGATCGGTGCAGAATCTGACTCAGACACAGCCAACGCAAAAAAACACACACACACACACACACACACACACACACACACACACACACACACACACACACACACACACACACACACACACACACACACACACGCACACACAAAATAACTGCTCAGCATAGTCAGGCAGGCCCCAGTGACTCAGAGAGAATGATTTTGCATAAACGTTGAGCACAAGAGAAAGTGAAGCTGTATTACCTATAATACGGGGATAATAATGTATGTTTATTATCTACTTGATGAATTTTAATCACAACAACTTAAAACCACCATTGTTTTTGTGACAGTTCGTCTGTCGGGGGCAGACGAACTGCCACACACAGGCACGCCCCTCTATGTAGAGGTGCGTGGGCGTGGTCGTCGAGTGTACGTGGGCCCTGTGTTATTATTCCACCTCCCGTCTCCAGCTGATGTGCCCCTACCGGCTGCAGTACCAGCCTCTGGCCATGAGGGTGAGCTGTTTCACGTTGTATAGAAGAACTGCATCGAAGTGAGTCAAGAGTCTGGCGTCATCGCTTGTGTGCGCTCGCTTATTTTTTCTCTCTCTCTCTTTGTCTCTCTGTCTCTCTGTCCAATCGCACCCACGAACATTCGTCACCCACACACAACTGAACTCTCCCCCCTGCTTTCCCGCTGATTCCCACGTATCCCCACGCTCCGCTTCTGACCTCCACATCCATGTTTCGTTTGGAGAAAAAAGAGACGGTCTCTCACACCTCGTCATTGTCATTTCTTCTCCCTTTTTAATCGTTCATCTCTCATCCCTCCAGCTTTCTCTATCACTCATTACCTCTACACTTTCTGCCTTTTTCTGTTGTCTGTCTGTCTGTCTGTCTGTCTGTCTGTCTGTCTGTCTGCCTGTCTGTCTGTCTGTCTGTCTTGAGCCTGTGTGGATCTGTCGATCTCTTTCTCACACATCCACCGAGCTCAACTGCATCATGAAGTGAAGTGTGTCTGTATGTGTGTGTCTGTTTGTGTGTGTGCATGTGACAAACGCATGCATACCTCCTGACGTCCCCCTCCTCTGTGTATGCTTTGCCCTGCGCGCGCACACACACACACACACACACACACACACACACACACACACACACACACACACACACACACACACACACACACACACACACACACACACACACACACACACACACACACCTCAACCTCCAACAAGATTCCATCTCTCATTTTTCTCCTTTCCATTTCTTAATACTGTATGTGTGTGTGTGTGTGTGTGTATGTGCGTGTGTGTGTGTGTGTTTCTCTCTGCCTCTCTTGTTCTTGGCTGCTGCTTTCCCCCGTTTCTTGTCGTGTGTGTACATCAGCCTGTAAGTGTGTCTGTGTGTGTTCTTGTCTTGACATCTCTCTCCTCTCTCTCCCCCTCTCTTATACTTGTCATGCAACCTTTCCATAATTCAGTTGGTGGTAGGCTTCCCTTAACACTAGAATGACCTCACACACACACATACACACACGCACACGCACACGCACGCACACACAGGCCGCACACTTGCAATCACACAGACATGCATGCATATGCAAGCAAAGCTTCACACAGCTGTGCATAAATACACAAACACATCCTCCCACACACCCCGTCACACTGTGGGCAAAGAAATCCACTCTTTCCCTTTTTTCTTTTGCTTTATTTTATTTGGCAAATACTCCCGTCTTTTCAGTGTTTTTTTGTACTTATTTACAATAGTAAAAATAAATGTTTCTCTTCTGTGTTGTACATTCGACATTTACAAGTGCAATGTGTATCACGTCCATCTTTATAAAGTGCATTTGTACTTAAACAACCTCAGCCCGAGTCACATGAAACAAAAAAAACGACAAGAAATCGCCGATTAAAGAAAAAAAAGATAAATAAAAAAACGCTAAGATATCGAACATGATTCCGAACGTCGTGTTAGCTCTCTGACATCACAGTATGATCCGCCCAATGGCTTGTCCCCGCCTGCCCTGGTCAGCGTTTCCACACCTCTCTCCCTCTTCCCGGCCTGTGGACCAATGGGAGCGAGGTGCGGGACTGATGGATGACACTATGTTTCTCGAAGGCCATAGGTGGTCCCGTAGAACTTAGCTCTATCATGGTGTTTGATTGACAATCTGAAACGGTTGCGTTTTGAACGTCACGTGATGTGTATGGAACGTGCACCGAGAGAGACGTGGCTGAGCGTAATGTAGCATAGCATCCATGCTAAACAGTTAGCCCAGTAACTGACCCTCCCCCCACACAAGTGCTTTGTTGGGGAATTCTGTCTGCGTTTGTGTGTGTGTGTGTGTGTGTGTGTGTGTGTGTGTGTGTGTGTGTGTGTGTGTGTGTGTGTGTGTGTGTGTGTGTGTGTGTATACCCTGTAAATTGTTTCAGAGAGAGAAAGAAGGGAAATGGGATTGATTGAGAGATGAAAGAGTGGATATCGTTCATTGTGACATTTGAACTTATGCATCTGGATTTGAATTTATTTTTATCACCTGACCCCTTTCCCTGCCCTCATCATCATCTCTCTCTCTTAGAGATTCTCAGTCCAACCACACTTTCCATCACCGCACTCCATCATCAATCACGCCGCACTCTTCTTTATCTCTCTCTCCCTCTCTCTCTCTCTCTCTCTCCCTGTCTCCCTGGTGCTCTCTCCATCTCTCTCAAGATTCAAAGGGCTTTTATTGGCAATGGAACAAGTACATTTACGTTGCCAAGGCTCTTCCTCTCTCTCTCACTCCTTCTCTTTCTCCGTCTCTCTCATGCGCTTCCTTCACTCTCTTTTTCTCCCTTTTTAGAGTGTCTATTTTAAGCCGCTGCTGACCGACTTGCTAGATGTGAGGAGAAGGGAGGGAGATGGGGAGTTGGAGGGAGGAACAGAGAGAGTGTGTGGAAGAGAGAGGGAGAGGGGGATGAATTTATTAAAGATGAAAGAAGGTGAGAAGGGCAGCAGAGACCTGATGACGTCATCAGGAGAGACAAAGAGAGAGCTCGAGGGAGACAGTATGGGGCGTTTAACACGGTCTCTCTCTCTGTTTCGGTGCAGATGGCTTGCCATCCTTCCCTTTTGGCTCTTCTTCCTTCCCTTCTTTCGGATGTCTTTCTAACCTTTTCTGTGTTTATTTTTATGTCTGTCATTTGTGTCATTGTGTTATTTGTTAAGTTGTGTCATCAGAGTATATTCCCCCAGACAGATGTAAGACGGGAGTGAATTCCTTTCAAAATAAGAGTAGACACATACCTACACGTAAAACCCGTTCAAAATAAGACACTGGAAAGTAAAAAAAAATGGCACTTTTCATAATTTCCAACTCACAACATTTTTTTTCTCTTCTAAGGTAACCCTAATCATTAGTTTTAGGAAGACAAACACACACACTCACACACACTTGCAAACACACACACACACGCACTCACAGGTGCACAAACATACCCACACAATTACAGCAGCGACCATGTCATGTGACTCATGCCCTGATGAACATTACAAAAATATACATTTCTATACAGCATTGCATAAGAAAGATGACACAAAATCACACATACACACACACACACACATAAGTACACATAGTATTCCTCTTCATAAAACGTAATTCTAGTCCAGTATAGTGACCGACCGTTAATGTGTGTGTTTCGTGTAACAGACTATCAGTTGACATATGGTTCCTTTTCAATTGGCTGCGGTCCCAGGGAAACACACACACACACACACACACACACACACACACACACACACACACACACACACACACACACACACACACACACACACACACACACACACACACACGCACACACACAGTGAGTGGTCCTCCACACCTCGCCCAATAGGAATGGTCGCCATAGCAGTGGAATATTCACAGATGACGTTGTAATAATAACAATGATTAGTATTTCTGGTTGACTCCTCTCAATGGACAAGCCGGAGGATATACGCTTAGCGCTACTGTTAACATTGCTGCTAGCGCCAATGTTAGCGTGACTATTTGCGAATGCCATTGGCCCGACTGTTACCGTGACGATAAGCAGTGGTGCTCCAAATAACTGTACCCAACGCTATGACTACTCTCACAATAGCCACGTTGCTGACCGTACCTGAAATGTGGTGAAACTGTGGGAGAATGACAGTTTGAGAAGCAAACAGTTCAGGCTGAGGGCGTTAGCACACTGATCATTTTTGTGTTAGCTTCTCATCTGTAACTGTTACAAACGGTTGGCGGGTTAATTACCGCGCGCTGCCCAGTGTGGTGAAACTGTGGCTCGGCTGGCGCCTTTATTAGCGCCGGGGAAAAACCTAAGCGTGAAATGGGTTTCTATTTAAAGCAGGTCTGCTGGATGATAAGAGTTTGATGAGGTTTTAATAGCAGTGTGAAGGAAGCAGAGAGCGGCTGCTAGCCACATCTAATATGTTAGCGTGTCGCTTGCTTGGATCCCTGTTGATGTTACCTACATACAGAGGTTAGGATGAGGGGAGGGTCGTTGTCCATGACTACCAACAGTGTCTATATTAAGAAAACACCATCCTCAACCACCAGTGTTTCAGAGAGAAAAGTCTGCTTTTTGACAGTTTGGTGTCAAATTCAACAATTTACGGAGGATCCATATCCAGGTGTTGCAAAAGTCGGATTCGTTCAATTTGGTTAATCTAGCTTCAATCATGATTCATGATTAAAATGATCATATTATTTGTACTTTTATTGATATGATCGGAAAATTGCGATTCACGCTCAGCAGTCGTACGCCCGCTAGTTCGGTTTATACGCATGGTAATGCCAGCTATTCGTTTCAAACGGTAGACCAAAGCAAGCGAACATGTTAACACACATTTTCTTTTCCCACATAGTATTCCTTAAAGAGTCTGTAATGTGATGTAATCATGAAAGAGAAAGTGAGAGGCCGACAGGAAGAGAGGAAACGCAGACTTAGCTTAAAACGTGAGACTATTAGCTCATATAGATCAGTTAGGAATAAGGTCTTTTGTTTTGTACGATTTAGGTTCCCGATTTTTCTTTCATTTTCTAATGTGGTTTCCCAAAATCCAAATCTGAGACTTTGGACTTTTTTTTGGTTATTAGTGATTATGTTGTGTTTTTGTATTTTCTGGATCCAAAGCATAGATTAGCTCATAATTTTGATACTTGTGATATAATAAACAATTCACTCCATTCTCCCTCTGTATCGCTCTCACTCTCTTGTTGTTGCTTGGAGACATTAAGCTGTACATGGCAGAATCACATTTACTCGTTATTGCAGAAGGTCGTTTTCATGATGTTTGTTTCTTTCAATAAGGCCAAAAGAATAAATTCTGCATTTTCCAAAGCAAACCACCAGAAATACTTGCTGTTTGTCCCTCTGGTAGGGTAACACACGCACAGCGAACATCACGGGATTGTTCCTGCTTTATAAACACACAAAACATATTTTAAACACTTGATACCGTCAAATGTACAGTTTAGAAAAAACAGAAGTCATACCCTTTAAAAACTGTTTCTGTTTTGCGCCATTTCCAGAGTCAAGTTCTTAGTGTGCGTGAGTGTATGTGCGCTCGTGTGCGCTATTCTTTGCAGTTATGTCTTGTCCTTTATTTGGTAGAAAGCCTCAAATTTGGGGACGTGTTTCACCCCTTTGTCGTGGGGACAACATCTCACCTACTGGCGTCACAAATGGATGAGTTTTCATCATTTATTTTACTATACACTTTTTATGAACATTGTGCATCCAAATCCCAGAGCCTACAAGTTAATTTCCAAATGTCAACACACACTTAAGTATCAGCAACGATAACCAATGTATTTGAAAACACTAGGGGCAGGAAGTGCTAGCGAACCACTTTTTGGCAGTTCAACAAAACTCCTTTTAAGGAGCGGTCGACGGGAGAGGAACTAATACCTCACCCGGATAAATGTGAAGCACAGCCATCGCATGTAGGTTGGAAGAGGCATCGTCACCGATGCTGCAACACACAGAGAGCTGGGCTGCGACATTAGCCGCACTCATAAGCTTATAAGCTGCCCTTTTGAGCGGGAAACAGCCTCATCATCGCTGCACACTGGGGAGGAGGGGGAGGGGAGGGGGGGAGGGAGGGGGGCGGGGGGGGGGGCTTGTGACCCCCGCAGCCGCGACCTCGACCATCAGAGTCGAGGGCGCCCCCGCCGGCGCGTTCATTTCACGCCGCGTCACCTCCGGCCTCATCGCGCCGCCCGCTCCTCGTTAACCCCATGTACCCGCCCCCCCTGGGGCGACCGAGAGATGAAGCGGCGACCGAGAGAGAGAGAGAGAGAACCGCAACGCTGCCGAGGTATTAATAATTCCTCGCGGGCGAGAAGATAAGCATTAAAATGGAGACTTCACGGGAGCGGCGGAGAAACCGGGGCGGGGAAGAGCCGAGCAGGAAGACGCGCCTAGAACGGCCCTTCTAAATATAGGCCCACTTCCTATTTACGTCCTCAGTCCCTTTGCGGATCCTTTGGAATATTTTCAGACTCTTTCTCTCCGGCTCTCCGTCTCTGTCGAGGTGGGCTGCGCGGCTCCGTGCGGGCCGTGTTGTCCGGCTCCAGCACTAACGCCCGATTGGAAGTGGATTGCACTTTGTCCGAGCTGATGCGCAATCAATCGGGGCGCCGAGAGTCGGAAGGCGGCCGCTAAAAGTTAAACCCTGGCCCCGCGTTCGCTGGCGCTACGCTGAGCCTGGAGAGAGTCCCACTCCTCACCGGGGTGGGTCGCCGGTCGCCCCCCTGTGCAGAGAGGCTTGTTTAACCTTCACACGGCGAGGAGCAGCCTTGTGTCCACCACAAGAGAACCGCATGTTTTATCAGTCCTCGCTCATGCATAATTTCTAGCGGGAGGTGACATTAGGAGTATAACAACCACGCGGGGGGGGGGTAGTGCCCGGAGAAGGACCGGCGGGAACATTGTTAACGCAACCTTAACCCCCTTGATTTACATTTAATTACCGGAGGAGCGGGGGAGGTCAGACAACAGCCTAGCCTGCTCCCCCCAGCCTCTGCCCAGTCCCCAACCCCCCCCCCCCCCCCAGTTCACACAGACTAGCTGTGGTCTGCAGAGCTCCGCTGTCCTTGGTGCTGATTCCAGCTCTGACACGGCGCAATGTTGGCGGGAGGAAAGCTGTTTTCCATCCGGCGGGAAAACAAGAGGGATTGATTTAATCGCCGCAAGGAGAGAGAGAGAGCGAGAGAGAGCGAGCGAGCGAGAGAGAGAGAGAGAGAGAGACAGAGAGAGAGAGAGAGAGAGAGAGAGAGAGAGAGAGAGAGAGAGAGAGACGCGGTGGTGGTGCAAGGCCCTTAATATGGAGATTGTCCCTCTGTGGGGTTGAGCTGAAAGACCAGCGAGATATTTCTATTGACAGTTACGTTCAGAAGGGGCGAAGCAGTGAACGAAAGGGTTGATTCATTTCTGTTGTGCCTTTCCTTTAGATGGAACATATAATAAGAACTTCAAATAAATGTTTGTGATTATTCCATGATTAGTGTTGTTGGCAATGGAAAAGAAACTTGGTAACAAGGCCGGGTGCATCGTTAAAGGCTCTTAATGAACTCTGATGCAGTATAATTGGTACCCGGGCGTACTAATTGCCCTTCTGCCTAATAATAAACCCAACAAGACAACCCTGTTGTTTACATGTGTGTTTGTTTCTGGTGGTTTTATTCAGGAAAACCCCGCTAAACGAGCTCGCTGCCGGGACTCAAGGTCACGAGCACAACCTTGTGTAAGCGGAAACAAGTAGCCTCTAGCTAATAGCACGCCGCTCGTAGCACGGAGCTAATGTTTCTCTGTCTCGGCCAGCTAGTATTTCCCCCAAATCCCAATATGGCTAACCAGGGGCTATGGCTCCCCCTCCCCCCTCCATAACCCATTCCCCCCCCCCCCCCCCCCCCCCCCCCCTCTACTTGCCCAGTATGGCAAATCAAGCGTCCACCACAACTAGACCCTGTGACTTTACCTTGACCAAGGTTTTTGCAGTTGGTTGTTTATGTATTTCTCTGATCCTCTGGCTGCGTGGCTGCTCTGGTCCTCTCCAGCGCTCCGAGCTGCTGCTACAGTGTCTACAGCCGCCCTTCTCCTCTCTTGTTCTTCCGTCGGTTCTCAGTTTGTTTGTTTTTTCGCTCCTCTCTCAACACTCCTCAACATCAGCCCACAAAACAAGCGCTCCCCAGCGAATCCAACCAAGATGGGAGGAGTTGATCCGTTCCCCTCTCCCGTCCCTACTCATCCCTTGCTCGGGGAACCTCCTCCTTGCCCCGTCCTTCTCCTGATGGGACATCATCAGGGGGGGGGGGGCGATCCACCTCAAACAGGAAGCTCTCGGACTCCCATCCCTGCACGCCCCTCCCCCCTCCCCCTTCGATCCTCCTCTTCCTCCTCTTCCTTCCCTCCCTCCCCCGTCCCTTCCCCTGCACGCTAGACGTCGCTGGAGGTGCGCGGCCGCAGCGAGAGGCTGGAGGGCACGCAGCCGCAGCACGCCATCCACAGGGACTTCTGGATGTCGGGGTTGCGGAAGGCGTAGATGACGGGGTTGAGCACGGAGCAGCACGCGGCGGGCAGCACGGCGGCGTAGGTGTAGGCGGCCGGGTAGCTGGCGTCGGCCACGATGCAGTAGGTGGCGAAGGGCAGCCAGCAGGCGCCGAACGCGCACAGGATGGCGGAGAGCGTGGACACGCCCTTGGTGGTGGAGATGGCGAGGAACTGGTGCTGCACGGCGATCTGCTGCGCGTGGCGGAGGGCGATGCGGCAGATCTGCAGGTAGAGCTGCGTCATCAGCGCAAACACCAGCAGGAAGGCCACGGCCAGCGCCACGGCGTTGCCCCGGGTGACGGGCCGGCACACGCTGCAGGCGGCGGCGTCGCGCAGGCAGTTCCAGCCGAGCGCGGGCAGCAGGCCCAGGGTGGCGCCGCACAGCCACACCAGCAGCACCATGACGTAGGTGAAGGTGAGCGTGCGCTCGGTGTGGTAGGTGAGCGCGTTGTACAGCGACAGGTAGCGGTCCACGGTGATGGCCAGGACGCTGAGCACGGAGGCGGAGAAGGCGGCGATCAGCAGCCCCACGGAGAGCAGCGTGACGGGCTCCAGCGAGGCGTCCACCAGGTACGTGCACACGAAGTTCAGGATGAGGCCCAGGCCGGCCAGCAGGTCGGCCGCGGCCAGCGAGCCGATCAGGATGAACATGGGCGCGCGCAGCGCGGGCGTGTAGAAGAGCACGGCCAGCACCAGGGCGTTCTCGCACGAGATGAGCGTGCCCGTCACGCACAGCGCCACGTCCCACGGGCTCACCTCCTGCGACGCCGCCGGGAGGCCCAGCAGGAGGTCCTCGGGGGTCAGGGGTCGCCCCAGCGAGGGGTCGACGGAGGAGGACGACAGGGAGGAGGAGGAGGAGGGGGAGGAGGAGGAGGAGGAGGAGGTGGAGGAGGCGGAGAGGGAGGCGTTGGCGGAGGGGTCCTCGCCGAAGCCCCAGGTGGAGGAGTCGAAGGGGTCCAGGGAGGAGTTGAGGCCCCCGTGGCTCATGGCTGCTGTGGCGGCCAGAGAGAGAATCATGGCTAAAGGGAGAGAGACCATGAGGGGGGAGAGAGGGGGGGGGAGGGGGGAGAGAGATAAGGGGGGACAGAGGGAGAGAGGCACAGGGAGGCATAGAAGGAGAGAGAGATAAGGAGAGGGAGCCAGGGAGAGAAAGATAGATGCATAAGGGAGATAGTGGGAGGGAGAGGGATCAGGAGCAACATAGAAAGATAGAGGACAGAAAGGGGAAGGGGGAGTGAGACAGAGGAAACCAGAAGGAGGGAAAAAGGAGAGAGGGAGGGAGGAAGAGGTAAACAGAAGAAGAAAAGGTCAAAATGGCAGAACGTACGCGCCACACGATGAAGAAAACATGAATGAAAATAGATGGAAGTCAACGGACGGAAAAGTGTGATGCCATGAGGGGGAGAGCAGGAGGAGGGGGAGGAGGAGGAGCGGGAAGAATAAGCAATAAGAGCATTGATACGAGCCAAAATAAAGCTTTGGTTTGGAAGGAAAAGATGGAAATAGACGAGCCAATAAGGGAGGGGGAGGGAGGGGGAGGGGGGAGGGAGGGGAGGGGGGGTTTCGGGGGGGATGTCAGGAGGAGACACAACATGGGCGGACCGCTGGGAGGGGAGAGAACAAACGGGGCTGAGGTGGAGGTGAAGATTGGCTCCTTTTCGCGGATGGATGGATGAATTCCTCTGGGTCGATTGTGGGAAAGAAACGACATTGGGTTTGACTGTGACGCTATGATAACAGCGTGTTGTTATGAAAACATTTGGCGCAGGTGACCCTGTGAACCGCACGCCACACGCACACCCTCACACTCGTGCAAAGACACACACACACACACACCCTCACACTCGTGCAAAAACACAAAAGAAGAAGCATTCCTTAATGTTGTACGTTTGCATCATTTCAATCATAACGCTAACCCAATAGTAATATCAATATTAATTAATTATTGTAAGAGGGCAGAGGACGTAGACTATAAGCCTAACCACACAAAACATTAACATCCAGAAAATCTAGCTTACCGAAAACGTGCCAGATGCGATAGCCGACGTTGAATTTCAACACTGTCAAAATCATAGCTGACAATTGCTATTTATAGATAGTTGGCTAAAAATGGTGCATGACGTCTTTTCCATGGCGGTGAATCGATGCAATATTGGCGGTCGGCGTCGGCTCTTCGCATGCGACCATCATCACGTATTGCGTATTAAGTGCGTGCGTCTTGGCTCATGAACACGATAAACGTTTTCCCGTTTGGATCCCGAATTCGGTTGCTGATCGATACTGCGCACGCAGACCTAAATCGCGGATCTATATTTAGCCCCGCCAGAGCGCGCCAAGGCTGTGTGGAGCTCCATTCACAAAATTCTCCTCCGCTCTCTCCTCCCCCCCACCCCATCCACCCAACTTTCTTCACCCCCGCCCCTATTTCTCATTCCTCTCTCTCTCTCTCTCTCGCTCTCTCTCTCTCTCTCTCTCTTCTCTCTCTCTCTCTCTCTCTCTCTCTCTCTCTCTCTCTCTCTCTCTCTCTCTCTCTCTCTCTCTCTCTCTCTCTCTCTCTCTCTCTCTCTCTCTCTCGCTCTCTCTCGCTGCTTTCTCCCTCGCGATCATCCATCACGCGCACACGCACGACACACGCGTGCACAATGACTGCGAACGGCTGGGAAGGTCACCAGAAAACCACCGCGAGCCATTTCGTGCTGATCAAAGCGTTTGCCGCCAACCCCTCAGCGCCTCACTTTCCTGAGTGAGCAGCGGCGCGCGGAACACACCCCACCTACTGGGATTGTTGTTATTATTCACGAGATAAAACTGCCCTTTCCCTTCGCGGCGTCCCGAAGCATTTTAAACCAAACATTTCATTCATTCAGCTGCAGACCACGGGAGCCGCGAGGGTGCTAGGGGAATGGGAGGAGGAGGAGGAGGAGGAGGAGGAGGAGGAGGAGGAGGAGGAGGAGGAGGAGGAGAGGGGGGAGAGTCGGGGTGTGGGTTGGAGGGGGGGAGACCACGCCACATTATGAGAGAGATGCAGCAAGAGCCGGGCGGGAGGGGGGGGGGGAGATGGGAGGGAGATAACCCTCCCTTAAAAAAAGATTCGCGTATTTACCGGTCGTGGTCCTCTTCCTCTGCGAGCAGTGTTAGTCCCTCGCGGCGTGCACGGGGAATATTGCGAAAATCCCCGGTAGAGTCCCCCCCACGAGTTTATCCTCCACGCGCGCAAGTGCGTGCGTGTGTGTGTGAGTCGTATAGACCCTTGCGCTCTCTTCTCTCGGCAGCGAGCGGTCTATCCCTTCGTTGGCATGGTTATAGCCTTCTGTCGGCGGCGCCGTCCTCGCGCTGGGATACAGCTCGAGTCTCATTGGACGATGCTCATCGTTCTCCCCGTCTGACGTCACAAGTCTCCAGTCATCGTGGCCGACGTGTGAATGAGAGAGAGAGAGAGAGAGAGAGAGAGAGAGAGAGAGAGAGAGAGAGAGAGAGAGAGAGAGAGAGAGAGAGAGAGAGAGAGAGAGAGAGAGAGAGAGAGAGAGAGAGAGAGAGAGAGAGAGAGAGAGAGAGAGAGAGAATAATTATTTAATTAATTATCCCGTGAATTGAAAACAACACGACTCTTGACGTTTTTTCGTGTTTTTTGAGTGCTACTGAGACGTGTGGAGTCAGTATCGACCCACTCGGGGGCTTTGTTTTTATTGTGATGCTTTTTGTCCTACTCACCTTTCGCCTACCTTCTATTACAGAGCCCCCGCACACACACACTCATAACACCACTCCGACGTGGCCAGGTCCATGGTGACTACCATGCGCGTGACCCCCTAAAGGTCGGACACCCAGACCTGGCAGTTTGAAAGTGTAGGCCTGATGATAAGACACAAACATTTGGGTTTATTTTAGGCCTAGGCCTACTTTAAATTTAAAAAACCGAAAACGGAACAAAATCACATCGTGTTCACGATTCATGTTAGGTCTCGTATGTGTGTGCGCGCGGTCGCACCTTGAGATCCGCGATACAACGGGTTGGGAGGGACGGGTTATGCAACGGTAAAAATGGGACACACACACACACACACACACACACACACACACACACACACACACACACACACACACACACACACACACACACACACACACACACACACACACACACACACACACACACGCAAACACACACAATTAACGTTAGTCCCCAGTGCATGCGTTCACGCCTTTTAGGCCACGTGGTCAGTGACTAATTAACTAATTAACCCGCCTAATTTGACCTCCATTAATGCAGGATGTATAAAGCTCCCCATCTACTTAGTGGCAAAACGGAGCGGTGTGGATGCTTTCAAATCTATAGAATTTTACATGATTGTACTTTGTACACTTGTACATTTGTGATTTGACATCGGATGAGCGTGGGAATGCGCGCGTAAGGAAAGAAGACACGAGCTCAAGCGTCGCTCTCGTCGGCTCGAGCTCCGTTACATCATCACACCTTGTGTGCAGGAAACTCCCAATGCCTGCCCACGCGCGCACTGCACCGTGTCAACCCCCTCAGCTTTTTTACCTTATTCCAACCGTCTCTCTCTCTCTCTCTCTCTCTCTCTCTCTCTCTCTCTCTCTCTCTCTCTCTCTCTCTCTCTCTCTCTCTCTCTCTCTCTCTCTCTCTCTCTCTCTCTCTCTCTCTCTCTCTCTCTCTCTCTATCTCGCGCCCCCTTCTCTATTATCCTCGCTGACGTTAAACGTTTTCTGAGAAAACGTGAGCTTTAATTTATTCATTTATATCCATGGACAATAGCCCCACTTTGGATGACTCATACGAGATTAAAATGATGAATAAGAGGTAGGCCTACAGTGTGTGGGTGTGGGTGTGTGTGGGTGAGTGTGCGTCTGTCTGTACTCATTGACGTCCTTGCTACAGCAGACGCCCCCCCCAACCTCCCCCACTCACCCCCCCCAATTCATTCATCTTTCCAGCAAGGGATTGTGGGTAAAAAAACACTGTTACATCACCTTGCTGGGTTTGGTATGCCGAGGATGTGCAGGCTGGCCCCATTCTTTCTTTCTCCGTCTGTCTCTCGGCCTTTCTGTCTGTCTCCTTTATGTCTATCATTTCCACCGGGCGACTAGCCCCTTACCCGTGTCTCTCTTTCACTCAGACCCGGTCCCCCACTCCCACCCCCGTCCACCGTGCGGCGCTACTGTCCTTGGTGCCCGAACACCGTGGGATGCCCGTGCCTTGGTGAATTCAACGCACGCCTTCCGTCCGAACCGCGTTACAGCAGTCTCTTACTGCCGCGCTCCAAACGGCTTCGCCCTGCTGCTGCATCCCCTCCTCTCCAGGGTCAAGCACTGCCCCTCTGCTGAACATCACAGTGCCCTTCATCAAATCGTTGGGATAGAAGCTGCCAGTAAAAGAACGAAAACAATAATTACCACGTTCACGATCTCACGTCCTTCCACGTCGATTAACTCTATACTTATCTTCATCTTCTAATCATAGCACTTGGATTGTTGCCCATCAAACATTTAATTTATTTTCCGATTGGTTGTTTTCAGTGATTAAACGGACATGCCAACTACGGCACAACTTAGACCTTCTCATCCACCAGAAAGTAATGTCGTATTTTGCTACACTTGCTAACCGTAGCGAGTGTAGCAAAATACACTAGTTCTAGCTAACCCTAGCTAGCGTAGCATTCCGCCCCCATCACCTTTTTCATGAGGCTGGGCTTTCCGGTCCAGACGCGGGGCTGGATATATTTTGTATTCCTGCTGAAAGAGCACACGTGTATAACTCCAAACTCGGATCAGAGGGGAGAACCGGCAGAACGACTTGGAGCCATCCCACCAATCAGGGGACTGACCTCGCCACAGAGAAGGGCGCTCTGCTTTGAAGAAAAGGGTAGAGCGAAAGGGCTAAGCGGAGAGAGGGAGGGAGCAGATCAGAAGATGAAAATGTTTAATTTATACCCCATATTCAAAATATATTCTATACATCGATAATAGATAGAAATTGTGAAACTATTAGAACAACAGAATGAAGAGGATGTAACAGATGTGCACCCATGTCAATACGGATCTCGTTTAGGAGACATTTAAGCAGCCGACCTGGAAACCATGCTAGTGATCCAACACAGCACTTAATGAGGCGGACTGCATCGTGTGTGCGTATGTGTTTGCATGCGCGTGTTTGCCCATGCTTACATGCACATTATTTGTATTGTTAGCAAACATAACGTTGCCAGGATCTTAATCTCGCGGCCTTGTAGGGATACATCGAGGTATCTGTCAATATGGCGTTTGCCTGTCTTACCCAGGTTCAGACTTGGAGGTCTTTACCATTCTAAAATGACGGACTCGAACCCTAACCGACCCCGGAAATTTGTTCCAAGGTCAGATTTGATTGGATGTTTGTTGTCCCCTTATTTCACACTCTTGTTGTTTTATTACCTTTTTACGATTCATGCAATATCATGGCCGTTTTGTGGTCTACTTCGGGGCCTTGAAGTTGGCGATGGCACAATGTTGAAGTTCACTGCTATGGTGTTCGAAGCAAAGGTTTATCGCATTTTTTTGGTTGGGATGTCGCGTGAGCAGCAGTTATTGGACTGGCGTGCTCGGCCAGGAGACGAACGGTTTATCGTGGACAAACACAGTCAACGGACCTCAATTTCCTCCAGATGGCCATCTCAAAATACCTGCCCTTTTAATTGCTCTTTAGTTTCCTTAGAAAAGGGGTGTGTGTGTGGGTGTGGGTGTGGTGGGCTTGTGTGACTGAGGCTGCTGTATTTCTGTTTGTTTGTGTGAAGCACACACATTTGAGAGCGAGTGTACGTATATGTGTGTGTGTTTGTGTGTGTGTGTGTTTGTGTTGCATCCTGCTCCATCATAGTACACGAGATGCTGTCATTTCCTCGATGCTATCAATAACTTAACTTCTACCTATTTCCTTATATTCTGTTGGGATTCTACGAAGCGGTTGTCTTTGTCGGTGCGACTGAATGAGGATCAGGAAGTGTGTCGTTTTTATAGTCGTCTCATAATTTTTGGTATTGATTCACTAAGAAGTGCCAAGCCCAAAAAAAACAATGAAAGCTTCAAACCAATGTCAAACTGCCCCCAAAGGAGAACTCGAGGAACAGAAAAGGATGGTGTGACTGTACCTCCATCTCGGTTCAACGGTTCCAGACGGCTTTGTTTGTGCTCTAAACCCAGGTCCTTTACTCCCCATGGTCACTGAAGATCCCTCGGTACTCATCTCAAGAGTGGGTAATTATGCCTGTTGTCATGGCTCTACCAACGTAGGTACCTGACTGCCCCTCCCCTGGTCTCTGATTGGATGGTTCCGCTCGTCCCCTCTCTTCTGGTGCGCGTTCAGTGCATATGTCATCTCCCCCACATGTAAAAACACTCGCCTGGAAATGTTTTGGATAAATGCAATTCATTAGTATTATTACAGCGTTCATTATGGTTTCCCATGATGCAGTAGACGTGTTCAGGGAAGGTTTTACGTTATGAACGGGTGTGTTTGGATTTGGAATCTTACGGTACGCACAGTTCAGGGGGCCAGGGAGGATCTGGAACTCATCCGGGAGGGACCGGTGAGGGCCCGAAGTCGCGTTGGGGCGTGGCATGGGAGCGCAAACACACGTGAACACAAACAGAGAGGTGGGAAGAGAGGAAAAACAATACCAGGAGGGAGATGGCGAGAGGGAGTGGGTGAGGGTGTGTGTGTTTTATGCAAACTGACAGCTCCGTTGTCACTTAAAGCGTCTCTGGCCTGGGACCACTCTCTCCCGCTCACACTCACACATGCTCACACATGCAGGCACCTGTCAGTGTGCGTTACCTTTGGTGATGGACGTGGGGGACCATACTAGTGTGTCAGATAAAAATAGCAAACCCTTACCTACTGAAAATACCACTTTGACTCTAATGAAATGGGGCATGTGTGTGTGTGCGTGCGTGCATGAGTGCATGCCTGTGCGTGCATGTGTGTGTGTGTATTTGTGTGTGTGTGAGTGGGGGTCGATCACACTGTGGATTGACACACATCTGGGGTCCTTCATTCTGGGGACCGGAATATCTTGCCACAGGCTGGAAGAAAAGACCTCACCAGTCAAGACAACATCGTTTTTCCACCCCTCAGTCCAAAGCACATATGCTCGGTTCATATTTGTGATGCTACCCCAAAAAAAGAAAATGTAATTGTGTTGTTTTAACACAGCAAAGCCAACAGAGAGAAACATACTCACCTCATAACGCACCTAAGTTGATTTCAGATTTAGAGTTTCTAAATCCTTATTTCGCTTAGTCTATCTCGACACGGTGCTGTGCTTTTGGCGGTAGCATTACAACGCGGTACATTGGTGACCAACCAAGCACAGAGTAGTGTGATGTGTTATCTATATGTATTAGGCCCATCCCTTGTCAGGCCTTCCTCTTTGATGCCCCAGGCCCTCCCGCACTCCTGTCTGATTGCCTCCGTAGGCTCCTAGGTATCTAGTAGCTTCCATATTGATCATGTGCTCAGCCTCTTCTGAACCTCCCTGAGGAAGTCTTGATAAAAGCGGCTGCTATTTTTACAGACGTGAACCTAATTGGTTTTCTTTCCGGGTGGGCGGGGCTCGGGGGACGATCGCAGGAATAACAAGGATCCATTAAAGATGGACGACCTCTCCCAGGATGGCTTTCACCCCGGGGCAATTAGCTGGTCGGTTGATTCCTCTTCTAGCATGTTCCAATCAATTGATTTCTACCTTTTGGTTGTGCTGATTTCAATTATTTGATGTGGTGACGTCCATCATCTCTCCTCGTTGATCAGAATACATTGATCAGTGACAGTTTGAATTGATCTACACATGGCAGTTTGGCATGTGTGACTGTAATTGGTTGTGATGAAGGTTCCGCCCCTTCTGCTAGATGACAGATCTAAGGACCAATCTCTTCTTTGAGACCTCTGGGACGGGAGAACTCCCCGCCACCTTTAGCATGTAGTGCTGGGTAAATATTGGCTTATTTCTCTGTAATTGGCTATATACGAGTTGAGTAATCCGATTGGACAGTATTGACAGGAAGATGAAAGCAGCATTGAAAACGAATAACCAACATTTACTGAAAGATAATATGTAAGAGAAAATACAATTTGTCCATCTGACAATATACTTCTTTCATCTCTCTTTCATCTCCTTCTCCTTTCAAGCTGTCTCTCGGTCCAGCTTTCTATATTTTGCTGTGTGTGTGTGCGTGTGTGTGTGTGTGTGTGTGTGTGTGTGTGTGTGTGTGTGTGTGTGTGTGTGTGTGTGTGTGTGTGTGTGTGTGTGTGTGTGAGAGAGAGTGAGTGGGAAGGTGTGATCTCTCGCTGCGTCGCTGATCTGTGCCACGACAGTTTACACACACACACACACACACACACACACACACACACACACACACACACACACACACACACACACACACACACACACACACACACACACACACACACAGAGCTGGTCCTGCTTGCATAGCAATCCAGATGCTTTCGCGGTGAGAGCTGACTTCTACTCTGAGATTTTAATGATGAACTCACTCACATTATTAGCGTGGGCTGTAAATATATACCAAGAGATAAAACATAAATGACAACTTAAAGCCAGGGGGCTTTAAGTTGTTTTATATCTTGGTATATAAAGGTGAAGGAAGAAAAGTTATGCAATGTGAGTTACATAATTAATGACATAACAGCAGCAAAATGCTGCAAAGTGATCAAGATGATCAACATGATTGATGACCCAAATGTTTATTTATATAGGCCTGTATTTATAGACTTGGAGTCTTTTGGATAGACTTTTGTATCATTGCTGTGTGTGTGTGTGTGTGTGTGTGTGTGTGTGTGTGTGTGTGTGTGTGTGTGTGTGTGTGTGTGTGTGTGTGTGTGTGTGTGTGTGTGTGTGTGTGTGTGTGTGTGTGTTTGTGTGCTCAGGACC
>NC_044064.1:12591138-12603638 GCF_902167405.1 Gadus morhua
GCGAATGTGTATCGTACCACGCCAAGTTCTAAATCATTAAGGGAATAATTGTAGTCCACTTAAAGTGTGGCCACGAATCATGAGGCAGATCTGGTTGCATGACCTTCATAAGACCTTTATAAGGGTTTTAAACAAAATGCTTGTTTATCGACAATGTATAATCAGATATCTATCGATAATTAATCTGAAATCTCCCATGACCCCATATGCAAATCAGACTCCCCTAAGTGGGGTTCCCGACCCACTGGTTGGGAACCAGTACATTAGAGTGTCTGGAGCAGTAGAGACAGCTCGATAGACCTCTAGGCTTGTGGTATCTCACCCTGTGGGTCGTGACCCCCCTCTGGGAGCACAAGATAGAGTTTCAAGGGTCCGGTGAGGATTTGTGTAAATGTTTTGTTTCCATCAATAACATTTCAATAGTGTGTAATGTAGTGTAGTACTCAAAAGCCAGTTGAGTGGGTTGATCAGCGAGTTGTCCTTATAATCTTAACAATATATATATATTTTTTTTTTTACATTAATGGACAGATATTTTAATTTTCTAATCACCAACAATGACAAATATTCTTTAATTCAACATACTTCTGTTCTTTCTCCTCTCCTCCTCTCCCGCTCTCTCAATCTCCTTCCACTCCCCCTCGCCTCCTCTTCTCCTCTTCATCTTCCATCCTCCTCCTCCTTTCCTCCTCCAGGCGGGGGAGGCGGGGGAGGAGTCATCGGACAGCGATGGGGAGCAGGAGGAAACGTCCCACAAGCTGATCCGCAAAGTGTCCACCTCGGGTCAGATCAGAGCCAAGGTAGGACAAGAGACACAGAGAGAGAGAGAGAGAGAGGGGGGTGGGGGGGAGGGAGGGAGAGGGGGAGAGAGAGAATTTCTGTTTTACTTCTACTTACGTGCTTTCGCAATGTAAATGTACGTCTCCGATGTCAATAAAGCTAATTGAATTAGACAAAAATGTTATGGGGGAGAGAGAGAGAGTATGTGTGTGCACAAGAGAGAGAAATGGCAAGATATTAATGCGAAATGGAGAGAGAAAGATGGGAGCGAGAGAGAAATGAATTAACCCTACTTCTTACTCGCTTTGTCACTGTAAATGTACCTTTCCCAGGGCAATGAATCCCTCTGAATGGAATTGAAATTGAGAGAATGTGTCTGAGAGAGAGAGTATGCCAGAGACAGCTAGATGGAGTGTATTGTGTGTACGAGGGAGACACAAATAGAGTGTGTGTTTGTCAGGGAGAGAGAGAGAGAGACCGAGAAAGAGGGAGAGAAAACATGTGTATATGAGGATTGGAGAGAGAGAGAGAGAGTTAAAAAGTTAGGAAGATGATGAGAGAGACTAATTGTCTCTCTCAGAGAGGCAGAGGAAGAGTTGTATTATGTGTCCGTATGTTAATGCATATGGGCGTGTTACTGTACTGGTGGGTGTGTGTGTGTGTATATGTGACGTGTGTGATGGTTACCTCTATCCCACACTAAGCTCTTGACCTCTGACCCCCAAGGAAATCATGCATTTAGCCGCTGGTGCCTTGCTTGGCCCCTTCAAACACAATTTGTCTCTCTCAACATCTTTATTACGTTTTAGTTTCTTTTTCTCTCTCTCTCTCTCTCTCTCTCTCTCTCTCTCTCTCTCTCTCTCTCTCTCTCTCCTCCTCCTTCCTCTATTCCTCTAAACCTCTCTTTACCTTCCTTTATTACTTCCTCAATGACAATGTTTTCCTGCAATCTGTGAACCCGGCCATGGGGTCAGCTGCCCTTTGGCCTGATGTCAGTGTGCTCCCTTCACCCCTGTTTATTGGTGAAGGGGCCTCATCCAGACGAGCCACCTGATTGGCTGAGGGTATACTGAAGAGCTGAAGTGATTGGAGGGTGATTTTGTCATTAGGAAGAAGCTTAATTACTGGAACGATGGCGTTGTCTTGTTTTCACTGTGATTTCCAGTAACTCACAAAACTATTGATTTTTTGAAGTATTTATTTTTTCATGGGGGCATTGGAACAGATTATGCAAACACACAAACGCGCACACACAGACACACACACACACACACACACACACAGATACAGATACAGACACACATGCACAAAATCCTCTTTCAATAATCATTGATTTACTAATAATCTTTATCAATATTTAATATTGTCATGGCTTTAGAATTATTTAGCCTGTGTGTGTGTGTGTGTGTGTGTGTGTGTGTGTGTGTGTGTGTGTGTGTGTGTGTGTGTGTGTGTGTGTGTGTGTGTGTGTGTGTGTGTGTGCTTGTGTGCATGTGTGTGTGCTCGGTTGTATGTATGTCTGCGTGTGCACGTGTGACCATAGTTGGATTCCTTACCGGCTCCGGTTGCTTTACTGTAATCACGCATGGATCGATACCCGTGAGCAGCAGTGTTGGGTAACCGTGGCGACAGCATCCCGTATCGCCGTGTCGATATCATTAGGATGTTTCTAAGAGCAGAGGAGAGTTGTGCACGCGACACCAGCCTCTCTCTGATTGGCTGCAGGTTTGGAGCGTACCGTTTTGTTTGCTCCGAGGCCTTGAGAATCTTGAGAAGCCGTTGCCATGGTTTTTTTGGAACAGGAAATGGATGAATAGAATTTCGAGTGCAGTAAAAGTTGGCAGATGATTTTTGTTAATGCTTATGCTAAACAAAGATGAGGGTGGAGATAAATCAATGCATTGCTCTGCTTACTGAAAGTGGCACAAAATATACAATTTCAAACCAATAAGATTTGATACTTGAGAAATCCTTTTATCATGAATATCAAATATTTGTTCATGATGGAAGGAATTTAGCTTTTGAGTTGGTTTTGCTGGGGAGCCTAGTGTAGGCTAGGCATTGTCAAACAAGGCGTTCACTGGGACATAGAGTTATTGATTATAAGAAGAAGAGATGACTCTGTGGAAGTGATCCTAACAACTGAGGGAAGCGAGTGGAGTTGGGAATCATGTTATACACGGATGGAACGGAGGGGCTAGTTAAACAAAAAGCCTTCACCGTTTTTTTTCACTTTTGAATGGAGAGAAACTTTTGTTGGTTAGTAAACAAATTATAAAGGTTCAAAGTCTATGTATAAACACTCTAGCCTCGGAGAACCGGGGAATCCTGTTGGATCCTGGCCGACCACTTCATTCAACACAGGGTGTGTGTGTGTGTGTGTGTGTGTGTGTGTGTGTGTGTGTGTGTGTGTGTGTGTGTGTGTGTGTGTGTGTGTGTGTGTGTGTGTGTGTGTGTGATTAGCTTGTGTAATGTCACGTGATTCAGGTCGGATTAAATATCGACTCCGGGATTATGGTTCAATGGAAGCAAAGGGTTTAGTGGATTTGTGTGTGTGTGTGTGTGTGTGTGTGTGTGTGTGTGTGTGTGTGTGTGTGTGTGTGTGTGTGTGTGTGTGTGTGTGTGTGTGTGTGTGTGTGTGTGTGTGTGTGTGTGTGTCTGGGACAAGTATAGACAGATGGAGAAACAGATGGATAGCTAGATTGACAGTAGATGAATGATCCAAACTTCCACCTCCTCGTCCAGCTCCTATCCCCTCTTCCTCTGCCCCCAAACTTCCCACATCCTTCTCCCTCCTCTTCCTCCACTTCCTACTCATTTTCCATTCTCTTCCAAATATGGTCGTCTGGCCCTCTTGGCTTCCTCCCCCGGCGCCTCACCACGCGGCTGTCACTCAGGGCGTCCCCAGCGCCGCGTCCCACAGCCTATTAGCATACTCATTAGCACGCCGCGCGCTAACATACTTGTTAGCCGGGCGCTTACTCCTGCGAGTGCCGACCCCGACACTTGACACTATCAAATTAAGTCACAGCGTCCTGCGATAACCCAACAGCATGCTGCCGTTCCGCCCGCTCAGAGGCGGGAATTGTGAGAAGGCTTTTATTTTGAAGGTGATTGTCTAGAGGTTTGGAGGATTGATTTTTAGATCATGGGTCTCTATAATTAGGATTAGACCAAGCATTTATTCTTAAAGAGGCTACCTAGAGGTTTAGAGGTCTGATTTAAGATCATGGGTCTCTATAATTAGGATTGACCCTGGCTTTTATTTTGAAGGAAAGGTCTAGAGGTTTGGAAGGACTGTATTAAGATCGAGGGTCTTTATTATTAGGAACAGCAATTAGTGCAGCCTCGTCGCCATGGGAACACGACCGTTTGAGAACAGGAAGTCATTCGCTTTTGGAGTTGTGTGTGTGTGCGTGTGTGTGCGCGTGCGTGCGCGTGCGTGCGTGTGTGTGCGTGTGTGCGTGTGTGTGTATGTGTGTGTGTGTGTGTGTGTGTGTGTGTGTGTGTGTGTGTGTGTGAAGCAGGTGAGCTAATTAGGGGGACCTGGTTCACACACACACACACAGACACCTGTGTCTGTATAACACCTCTTTGTTGTGTGTGAGTGGTAAATGGGCCGTATTTGGAAATGTGATTTCCTCTGCCACATGGTCACGCACGCACACAAACATATACACACAGTCGCTGACTAACACTCACTGACACCCACTCACTGACTAACACACACACACACACACACCCACACACACACACACACACACACACACACACACACACACACACACACACACACACACACACACACACACACACACACACACACACACACACACACACACACACACACAACCACACTCACATGTTAAGATGACTAGTGATAATGTCTCATAATAGAGAGAATAGAATACAGCCATAGAAAAAGCTATGTTTACTGTGTTTCACACCTTTGTATTTCAAACTCAAGCACAGTGAAAAGTTGGTTATTAATTGGTTATTAACAAGAGGTAAATACAACGAATGCATTATAACAGTGTTTTTAAACTTGATGGATCAACCAATCGCAAGTGAGAATTGCAACCTTTCTGTGTACATTTGTTTGCTTAACTAATTGGCTAACTGGCTGCCTGTCCAGCTAATTAACTTTCTGTCTAGTTAACCTACTAAAAGCCCAACTCACTGGTTTTCTTATTATGCGCTAACTCGTGTTCTTAATAACTCGTTCACTATGCCATTTACAAATGAAGCTTTTTTTTATTGAGGCCAGAGTGAGTAAGCTGTTTATTTATAACTATTTTGACTGAAAGGGAGAAAAGTGATCTGAGAAAGCAGCTCTTAAGCATGTTTAGCATCACTATGGCAACTGGGGTCACAGGAGTTAGGGAAGTTGGTTTTCCATCAACAATTCTCTATCTCTCTCATCTATCCCTGCCTCTATCTCTCTCACTATCTTGCTCTCTCCCATTGTGTAACTACTCCTGGCTGACTTATGTAAGGTCTCTGGATCTTTAGTATTCATTTTGCGTGTTACAATACAGGACACATTCTTTCTTCACAATCACTGTCACATCACAACTTGTATGACAGTCACTGTTGCTATTGTTACGTATTACTATCTTTATGTTTTCTTTCAACGGGATACGCAGAGATATCTGAACACTGGCATCGACCTGTCTTACCTAGATTAGACGAGTTGTTTAGTTCCATATTCATCGTTGTGTGTCCAGAAGGGGGGTTTGCTTGGTTAGCATTTCCTTTTCCGTTAGCCGCCTCCATTGACTTGTAGGGTTACAGTAGCCTAGCTCCTGTTCATTTGTGGGGAATATACTTTGAATTACATTCCAAAGAGTTTCAATGTATTTCAAGGTCGCTCATTTAAAACCGTTTTGAGAAGCAACACAGTAAGATTCTAGTTTATTTACAAACACGCAGATAATTCCGCACTATTTCCGGCGGTGTGATAATAAGCGACTGTTCAGATAACATAGGACATGGTTATTCAAAGGGTATTCCCCTCAAAGAAGACAAGCTAGGCTACTGTATCTCTGCAAATCAATGGAAGTTGCTAATAGAAAGCAAATGCTAACACTGCGAACTCTCGTTCTGCACCCAGAAACCCGTGCTGTGACTAGGAGAAGGCTGTCTACAATTGAAGTCCATGCAACTTGATCGAGCTCAAACTGATATAGCTTGTGTGTTTGGGTGTTTGTGTGTATGTGTGTTTGTGTGTGTGTGTTACTGTAATTAAGAGTTTTCTATTTTAAATCTGAGAAAACCAAATTCAATGGAGAGCCACCAAGCCATCACCTGGATCACAAAACGTCTACAAAATATTGAACCAATAATAAAAGAAAACAGTCACCTCTTCATGAACTACCAGCATGAAAGACAGTGTGGCATATACAATAAATTAATAATACGTAAAGATGTTATAACCTTGGCTCAACTCAACCCAAAACCAGTCTTACCTTAAGCACAATTTCAATCTACCCTTCCCCCCCCTTTGGCCTCAAACATCTCTGTGGATCATTCTTCTGTGGGAGAATACAGCTATGTCGCCCATTATGTGGAACCAGGATGAGACACTTCTCCAAATCCTTGTAATAACGACTCATTCAACCCAAGGTTCTCTGTGTGAACTTTCTGCAGTTGAATTCCCTCATGTTTAAACCTACAGTTGTTTTTAATCAGATATTAGATCGACCTCTTCTCCTTCGGTTTTTCGGGCGAACTAGCAGCGTTAAAGTTGCACGGTGCCACCTACTGCACTGGAAGGTATTACAACTCGACTTTACACAGGATACTGTATATCAGAGTGGTTGGAACACCCTTGGAATGGCCTGGAATGTTTTTTCCCAGGGCTCTGACAGACAGGTGTGCACAATCTAACGTAAAAGGACTTCAAATGGTTCCAGAATATAATGATAATATAATATAAATTATTATTATTACTATTGAATACTTTCAGGGATGCTGAGATCACATTTAGTCACCCCTAAAACGCACAATGATGAATTCAGAATCAAAACACCGCATCTGAATCTCAGTAAGACAGGCCAACGCCTGTTTGCAGACATCTCGGCGTATCCATTTAAGTATTAGTACTGAACTGGAGGGAGGGACAGTGATCAAGTCTGATGTGTTGTTAAGACAGATTTTCCCCAAATGAATCCCGTGTTGAAGGAGGCTGAGCGAACACTGTCTGCATCCATTTGCTTTGCATCTGTTCCAATATATGGAGCCGGGGAATGAAGCGATGCTCTTGTACAAGTCCCTCTCCTCTTCCTTCTGCACGACTTTGTGTAGGTGTATGTTGAGTTATGTAGCTGTACTCTTTACTGTGTGTGTGTGTGTGTGGGGGGGGGGGGGGGGGGGGGGGGGGGGGGCTGTGCGTGTGGGGTGTGTGTGTGTGCGTGTGTGGGGGATGAACAGGGATAACTTCAAGAGCGTATAGTGTGTGGGTTGACCGTGTGTGTGTGTGTGTGTTTGTGCTGATGTGAATATGTTGAATAAGGCCTGTGGAGTGATGCTGGTGAGAGAGACAGCGAGTGATAGCGATGGAGAGAGAAAGAGAGCGAGTGAGAGAAAGGGGGGGGGGGTTATTTTACTCAATCCTTTTAACACATTTCTCTCAGTACTTACGTGATTATTGTCGCCGTTACAATAAAGCATCTCGAAACAATATAAATAGAAACCGCTAGATAAGACACATTAGAATAGATTGATCAAATCTATATTTTACTGACATACCGACGTGGTCTTCCAATTGGACAGGTTCTCTCTTCACCTCTTCACTGCGATAGCCAGTGTGTGTGCTGAGCACTCTGGCGCATGCTGGTGGGTGGTACACGCTGCAAGTGGAAGAGGTGTTATGCCATACACCATCACACACACACAAACACACACACACACACACACACACAAGCATGCTCACTTTTTTGAAGCGCATTGGAAAGTGCTGTTAGGATTCAAATCAATTATTATGGCTAATTTTATGTTATTAATATCCGATCTGGTGTTACTTTATCTTGATGTGGCTCAACCTCCACCTGTTCTGTCCTCTCTTGCTGTGTATTCTTGGTCTTAGTGTTGTGTCTGTGTAGGTGTGATTCCCCTGCATGTGGGTAAGGCGGTGCTGTGTTCTCTGGTTGTATAATATAAACATGCTCAGGTGTTTAGAAGTAGGAAGACCCCACTTATCCTATCCCTTATGTAACTGATGTGGGCTGACTCCACACACACACACACACACACACACACACACACACACACACACACACACACACACACACACACACACACACACACACACACACACACACACACACACACACACACACACACACATGCTGCCTACCATAGCTCTGTTCCTCTGCAAACTGTAGCTGTAAAAAGTAGCTCATGTGGGTTTTTCGTTGCCCAAAGGACACGCAGGCAGTCACTACTGGTAACAGCAGCAGAACAGGGAATTGAACCTGCAGCTGGTTGGAGGTGACTTTACCAAATGTGACCTCAGCCCCCCCTCGGCCCCTCACCCCAGCACACACACACACACACACACACACACACACACACACACACACACACACACAGTCACACACAGTCACACACAGTCACACACACACACACACACACACACACACACACACACACAGTCACACACACACACACACACACACAGTCACACACACACACACACACACACACACACACACACACACACACACACACACACAGTCACAGTCACGCAAACACACAGTCACACAAACACACACCACCTAGGTCTATGCACTGCCACAATACATGCACTAGCACGCACAGGGTTAAGACATGGTGTTCTAGATGGCAGGCTCGTATTTCAGAGAGCGAGTGTGTGCACTATTGATTACTTAAATAGAATGAAATCACAGGTCAATGATCACGCCCACTCACACACACCCACGCACTGTTCAGTCCCTGGCAATGGCTGAGTCAGGAAGTGAAGTCAGAGGTACAACAGGAAATCCAGCTCTGCAAGCCACAAAACCAGGTTCTACTACAGACATTAGTTTGTGTTAGATAAGAATCAATTTTATCTCAGTATTATTATTCCATATAAGTTTAAAGCGGACATGAATCAGCCTAGTTTCGATAAGTATTGTAAGATATCTGGAGCAAACGAACTAAATGGCTGACGCAATCGAGCCGGCGACGAGCGAGAGCTTGCCCCAAACGGAGGCTTGTCGAGCCGTCGCACCCCCTCGGTGGGGAGGGGGTGGGCCGCACCGAGGCCCACCAGATCTGCCCTGCAGGACCCCGGCCTGTATTTATCAACCGCTGATATGTTAGCCTTAGCGAACGATAGCGGTGAGCTACGGTACAACGGGACATAGTAATGTTTGAAACGTCTGTGGTTTTCGTCAAGTCCCTCATTATAGGTGACTTATTGGCGAGTAACGACCTCTCTAAGGGCACTCAGAGAGGCTATTTCCTTGAAGGCGCACACACCTATTTAATTGCTAGTGAACAGGGACGGACGGCCGCCACACCAAACCTGAAAGCAGGAACAGCCGCACATAGAGGAGCAGCCCGGGACTTCAGCTTGTTGGTCCGGTGAACCACCCTCTCCTCACAACCTATCCTGAATTCACAGAATCACCGTTTACCCAGTGCTCACATCAAACCCGAGCTTTACAGATAATCAGAGGATTCTCCCGTTTCAGTGCCGCTAGCCAACCATGCCGAAGAACCATTCACCTGCCTCAAGAGGCAAAGCCTGAGCCTGGACAATCTCTCCTCGGTTTTTGACTCGGTACAGTTCAGTGCGACATCCAGGGGCAATCCAACACTGAGTCTCCATGCATCGCTTTGTTTGTTTGGGGTTCCTTGTTTTCCACTGAGTCAGCTGTTCTCTAATAAATGACTGCAGGACCCTAGCCAACCGGCCTCGTAACGTCACAACCTACGCTAGGGCAAGATGGTGGCGCCCTTGTTTGAAAAACATAGTTTAGAAACTGTTATCCAGTTTCACTGACGGTGTTTAACCTTTTAGGTGTTATAGTGTGGGAAATTATCTTGTCAATTATTCTTACCACATCCATGGTTTCATTTCCAGGGTTTCAGTAATAGGTTCCAATTCTGGTAAGGGAGTTGATGTCTGAATTTCCTGGGGCAAAAGCAATGCCGTATGAGAATAACGACCGAAAATCATCATGTTTGTTCTTTATGTCCTCTTACCTCGATTCCATCCATCCGCCTCCCTCAAACTCTATCTCTATCTCTTTCCCACTCTCTTTCCCACTCTCTTTCTCTCTATTTCCTTCTCCCTCTATCTTGCTCTTTCTCTGTCTTTCTCTATATCGCTCCCTTTCTGTCTTCTTCCATTTTGGCCAATACCTCATTTAATGGAGGACTCCGTTAAAGGCAAGCTTGCCAGATCTCTCTCTCTCTCTCTCTCTCTCTCTCTCTCTCTCTCTCTCTCTCTCTCTCTCTCTCACTCTCACTCTCACTCTCACTCTCACTCTCTCTCTCTCTCTCTCTCTCTTCTTCCCTCCATTAAAGCCAAGCTCGGTCATCCATCAACCTGCAAGCCCATTAGGGGAGGGGAGGGAGAGTGAGAGAGGTAGAGAGAAAGAGAGAGGGGGGGTTGAGAGAAATGATAAGGAGGGAAATAGAAGCCACATCATCATCATTAGACACATGCAGTGTACCAGAGAGAGGGAGGATGAGGAAGACGGAGAGAGGGGGAGAGGGAAAAACCAGAGCGTATCATCATCATCGTCATCGTCTTTACGGTGATCACGGTGGTGAATCAACCCATCATGGAGCAGGATTCATTTCAGTTGTGTGATGGAGTTGATTCCCTCATGTAATGGGGTTATATCTAGCGTTTAATGGTGTTGACTTCATCATGTAGAACGTACCAGGTAATGGGGTTAATTCTAGGGTTCGAGTGTATTATAGTATTTGATGGTGTTGAATGCATCAGATAGTGGGGTTGATTCTAGTGTTAAATGAGGTTCAATTATTCAGGTAATGGGGTTAATTCTGGTGTTAAATTATGTTGAATTATTCAGGTAATGGGGTTGATTCTAGTGTTTAATGATGTTTAATTATTCAGGTAATGGGGTTGATTCTAGTGTTTAATGATGTTGAATTATCCAGGTAATGGGGTTGATTCTAGAGTGTGATGATGTTGGATTCACCAGGTAATGGGGTGAATCCTAGAGTTTAATGGTCTTCAATTCATCAGGTAATGGGGTTGAATCTAGTGTGTGATGTGTGAGTGGAACGCATCATGTAATGGTGTCGCTGTGTGTGTGTGATGGAGCTGAATCCAAAATGTGAAAGAGTGTATCCCAGAACGTGATGTTGTTGAATCCGTCCATGACCGGGTGGACGACATTGTGTAGATTATAGTCACGGTCAGGGCTGATTTCCCCATGTAACAGAGTTGATCCCGGTGTGTAATGGAGTCCATCCTGTTAATCCTGCATGAGCTCCGGGCCAGAATGTGTCTTTGAGAAACACTCAGACGCACACACTTCCTCATTTACTATCTCTGCCTCTCTCTCTCCGATGCGCTCTCACAGGCGTTGGCCATAAAAAAAAAAAACTGAACTAAAAATAAACCCCCCTCACAAGACTTCCTCTTTAATTTGTTTCTAACTCTTTTTCTCTCACCTCTCCTCTCGGTTCTCCTCTCCCCTCCTTCTCTCCCCTCCTTTGTTCTTTTGTCTGGTCCTTTTTGCGTTCATTTATTTCTGCATGATTTTCTTCTAATTTATCTACGTTCTGTTATTTGTCAGTATACAGTACAGCACTCTGTGTTCCCCTTTCTGTCTCTCTCTCTCTCTCTCTCTCTCTCTCTCTCTCTCTCTCTCTCTCTCTCTCTCTCTCACTCTCTGTAACCAAAAATAGATTTACTGGTTCTCTCTCGGCTTTAAAAAGAAAACTGTAGTGCACACACACACGCACACACACACACGCACACAGGCTCATCGAAACATGCAAACAAATAACCACATAAATTGCATACAAAAACAAAACAGAAACAGTCACACAGTAGCACACACACACACAAATGCACTCACACGCTCACATGCACACAACAGTCAAAACATACAAGCAATTAACCGCATGCAATGCGTGCATGTGTGTGGGCGTGTGTGTTCGAGTGCCTCTTGAAAAGCAACAACATGAAGAACCCCATCTGTTTGTGACAATCGGCCCAGCTTGAGTGTGTGTGTGCGTCTGTGTGTGTTTACAGTTCAAATATAGCCCACAAGAAACCAAAACAATATAATCTTAGAATTTAACGTAAATATGCTCACAGATGGTTGGGGTCAAGGGTCGCGTCAAGAGCCAATAAAGATGGCTCATCAACTGAAACCGTTTCTATTTTAAGCAGAGGCGGAAAACTATTTACGGCGTGAGCAGACTGTAAAATGTAATGAATAAAACGGGCAGTTAAAAGCTAAAAGTTAAAAGCAAAAAAGTATTTACTTTTACTGTTTACATATTAGGACTTATGGAGAGGTAGAGCCTAGATATGTATTTTATTTTAGCTCAACTAAATTGTAATTATTTTTAGTTATAGGGGTACTGAACCAATAACACATTTAATTTTTTCACTTGGTCATTGTGAAAAGTGAGGGTCGCATTTCCCCAGATCCTAGCATTTAGCTCTGTTTACCTGTGCATACATACATAGCAGTAGCCCACACTACAAACAACAACCA
>NC_044064.1:12608638-12611138 GCF_902167405.1 Gadus morhua
GTCTTTAACAACACTATATACTTTTACACTCTACACAATACTCACATACATATATATACTGTACACACGTTGCTTTTAACTACACAAAAGATACATTTGAACTGTACCATGCATACATAGGTACATAAGTACATTCCTAAAAACTTAAATGCACAGATACATTCATACATACAAGCATACATACATAGATGCCTACAAACATATATATGCATGCATGCATGCAAACGTACATACGTATGCATACATACATACATACATACATACATACATACATACATACATACATACATACATACATACGTACATGCAGACAGATTAGTATGCAACATTACACCCTCTGTTTACTCATGGAATGGTATCTTTGGTGAATCAATGTAAACAGAACTATGAACTCTGGATTAATAGTAATTACAGGGTTTCTTAGCAAATTTGGTGTGCCACTCCGCAATGCTCTGCTTCAATCAGAGCACTCCTCACAAGTTAACCGTCGACATGGCAACGGGATCCATGCTATCCGGCTACGCTAATCTATTTGTGGTTTGCGATAATGAGCTGAGTCAAGTTTGTTTGCATGGATTTATCATCATTACAGTCTCACAGGAAACATTTCACTTTGACAAGCCATTTAAAAAACAGTCAACAGTCAATTTGTGACATCACAAGTGGGAGTGCCCACCCAGATGCATGATTGATAGATCATACTAAATAGGGGCACTTTAAGATGCACCGACCTAGGCCACATTAGAAGACTACATGAACCGGAAATCATAGCACATATCTCACATCCGTAATGGGATTCCCAAATCTATGAGGACTTGATGTACAAAACGTAGGAGGAAGTGGATTTCATAGGCGTCACCAAGCCCCGCCCAGTTCCCTATGCTGTTTAGGTGACTCATTCACAAAAGCAAAAGTCTCTGTTAGAGAGGAAGTAAATGTGCTTACAGTTGAATGTGAAATAAACCGTTGTTACGTTATAAAGTACACCATCCATCTCTTCCTGTCGAATCAGCCGTTGATTGCCACGGAAACTGCCACTCCACTCTTGCCATGAAGATTCTCCAGAACCCATAACCAGAACAGTCTGCACCGTGACTCATCAATCAATCCCTCCCCCCCCTCATACCCACACACACGCCGAGTCGCCGCCACACATGGGCGCTGGGGACTAATCGATCCGGTCATCAGCTGCTCCATCGATTGATTGCACTATGGTTCCCCTCCTAAACAAATCGGTCGGGTTGTAAACATGCAGCCAAGGAAACGTGCACAGATGTGTGTCGAAACACGCAGGCAAACTGGATTGGATCTGATCAAATCCAACTCGAATTAAATACTACTTTAATCGGGGGGGGGGGGGGGGGGGGGGGGGGTCAAGTGGACTGAACATCCTACTCTGCAATGGACTCATGACTCATCGCCCATGGCAACGGCACAGACAGATGGACGTCAGTGTCGGGAGACAGAGAGAGGTGGAGGGGGGGGGGGGGGGACACTTACAATGAACCGACAGTTATTGATTTGAGATAAGATCCTGCTTGCTGATTGGGTGGGAGTAGTGCCAATCAGACACAGGACTGGATGGATGGGATTGGTTGTGTTGTAGGGATCTGGTTGTGACATCCCGCCTTGCTCTGCCGGCTCCTTTGTTTTTACGGTTCTGTTGTTGACTGAAAACAGATTTAATGTGGTAAGTCTGTTTTCATGCCATTTTTTTCCGTCACACCTAATACATAGCAAAACAATTCAAGTTTATTCTGACCAATCAATCCATTTCTTTGTCTCCTCTCCTTTCCTCTATTCTCATCTCCTCTCCTGTTGTCTCTTCTGAGATATCAGTTAATAATCATCTACAGCTATATAAATGTGTGTAGTGTGCATATAGTGCGTGTGTGTGTGTGTGTGTGAGTGTGTGTGTGTGTGTGTGTGTGTGTGTGTGTGTGTGTGTGTGTGTGTGTGTGTGTGTGTGTGTGTATAGTGTGTGTGTGTGTGTGTGTGTGTGTTTGTGTGTGTGTGTGTGTGTGTGTGTTTTCACACATTCCCACACAGATAATTAGAGCAATTTCTAACGTGGCTCCTTCGGCTGTGTTGAATTTCCGTACTAGAAGCAGTTATATATAATTACCTAGTACCATCATGCTGCATGTAATTATATTTAACACAGTGTCAAATACAAACACACACAGACACAAAACGCACACACATTAAAATGGGAATTATTGTTGGTTAAAAAGTTATGCCTGTGTTTGTGTGTGTATGTGTGTGTGTGTGTGTGTGTGTGTGTGTGTGTGTGTGTGTGTGTGTGTGTGTGTGTGTGTGTGTGTGTGTGTGTGTGTGTGTGTGTGTGTGTGTGTGTGTGTGTGTGAGAGTGTGAGTGAGATTGTGTTTGTGTTTGTGTGTGGGTGTGTGTCTGCTTGCAGACTTGTGCATGCATAATCAAACGGGTGGGTGGATCTCATGTGAAGCTGGTCTCTCCTGGATGGAGGTCTAATCTCATGTG
>NC_044064.1:12613638-12618638 GCF_902167405.1 Gadus morhua
GTAGCTCTGAAGCTAACAACACTCACCTGACCACCGCTAACGCCACCGCCTCCAGAAACACTGTGACCGGGCGCTAGAGAGAGACGCCGCCGAGCGCTAACCCCAAAGGCTACCACCGCTACAACCGCCTCCTCCGGCGGCTCCACCAGCACCCTGCCCCCAAACCCTCTCCCACGCGGCGGGCCCCCCCATCTCTCCCCTTGGAACCCTGCCCTCCGCCCGCCCCCGGGGCGCCGCCTCCTGCCCCCGCGAGGTCATCGGCGCGCGCCATGCCGGCCGGGCTGTGTGTGTCGGACGCCTGCTGCCTGCTGCCCCAGGTGTTCCGCTGCGGGGGGGGAGGCAGCCTGGAGGGGGACGCTGGAGGGCTGAGTCGGAACGACCACCTGCAGAACACGGCCTCCAGCTCCCGCTCCAGCAAGGGCGGAGAGAGGGAGGTGGGTGTGTTTCTGTGTGTGTGTGTGTGTGTGTGTGTGTGTGTGTGTGTGTGTGTGTGTGTGTGTGTGTGTGTGTGTGTGTGTGTGTGTGTGTGTGTGTGTGTGTGTGTACAGGAATGTGTGTCTGTGTGTAGGATTTATGAGCCTATGCATTTTGGAGTACGTGTCACCGTGTGTGAGTGTGTGTGTGTGTGTGTGTGTGTGTGAGTGTGTGTGTGTTAGGCGTTGTGCCTGTCTAAGTAAAGGGGGGGGGGGGGCAAGGGCGGAGGACATCACAGGGGAGGGGAGAGGAGGGAGGGTGATGAGGAGACGAGAGGTGATGGAATGACGGACACTGGAGGGGAGCTGAGAGGAGGTGAGGAGGAGGATTGAGGAGGAAGAGGAAGGGATAGGAGAGGAGGTTAGGCGAGGAGGAGAGGTAGGGATTAGGAGGGAGGGCAGAGTGTTGGTGAAACAGTGAAGCCTCCTTTTGGTCCTTGTATGCAAATGAGCCAGACATGCCTACTTACTGCTCATCGACCAATGATCTTTGCGTAAGAAAACCAGCCGTTTGGCGTTGATGCAAAAACCGGAACTTTTTGTACTGCCAATCTCCCCAGGCGGTTTCAATTGGCCGGAGTCCAGGTGTGGCGGCCAATTACATTCCGTCTGTCACATTGTTACCTTCAGGGCAGGGTTCACCGACCACATGACCTTGAACTCTCTGGGGTTTACTGTGATCACCTTGACATGCATATAACATTATACACACACACACATCTATATATTACACACACACACACACACACACACACACACACACACACACACACACACACACACACACACACACACACACACACACACACACACACACACACACACACACACACAAACACACACTCATCTGTTATTGCTGATATGTAAACCATTGCTGGAGTGAATGTAGAAAGTTAAAGGTAGAAAGAATGACAGACCAGAGCATGTGATACAGGCAAAAGTGGAACCAAATGAGCTTGTCTATCATCTACCTGCTACTGTATTTCAAGTGGGACTGGACACCTTCCAGTAGCTAAAGGAAATAACCAGCCCTACTTTCCACCCCGTTACCAGTAAATAGATCACACGATCAAACGCTAACTTCGATTTCCTCCTCATTCTCTACTGATTAACAGTGTGTAGGATTATCACTCTCTGAAAGTTACGACAGATGGCTAAAATGTTACAAATGGCTATCACTACGCTACGGCCAGCTAACATGCTATAGATGACTAAGATGCTGTAGTTATGCATGCTATGCATAGCTAACATGCTAAAGAGCTGTGAACCCGTGCTGCAGCCCATGAATGCTGTGGTGGAAACCTCTTTAGACTTTGTGCTTGTATTGCCTTTCCTCAACTTGTGCACCTTTTGCTATGACTTCTAACAATTGACCAAAGTGTCTGAATGCTCAAAGGTTGATGACACGTGGAAGGGTTTGCGAGATAACATGAACGCTATAGGTTATATGACCCTCTGAGTAGAGAGTATCTTGCGACACTGCTCAGACAGGCTACTGAAGGCTGTGTCGGGTGTGCTCATCCAGTTTAATGAAATCAACCACACTGCTTTGCTATAACAAGACGTATCAAGACGTTTCAACTATCGGTTTGCTTCTTCTCCTTAACTGCCGGCCCAACTCCAGGAAGTAGCTTCGGTAGAGCGGGTATTTGGAATGGAAACGAAGCGATGCTTCCATCAATCCGTGAAGCCAATTCATTCGTATCTGGTTGCTGATCGTGTGGCCACCTTGTTGGAGTCACGAGGAAGAGTCGACCGCAACACCTGATATCTGTTCGTATGGAAACGGATATTCACATAGGCAGGAGCACTGTTGGTAACGCACACACACACACACACACACACACACACACACACACACACACACACACACACACACACTCTTGGATGTGAATCTGTAGACCAGGGAGACCAAAAGGGTCGTGCTGTACAGACAGGGAGGAATGTTGCTAGGTGATATATGCGTAGGTTCTGCAACATCAGTGACATTTGATAAATGAATGGTGTGTGTGTGTGTGTGTGTGTGTGTGTGTGTGTGTGTGTGTGTGTGTGTGTGTGTGTGTGTGTGTGTGTGTGTGTGTGTGTGTGTGTTTGCTTGCTTAGGTATTCAAATGTTTATATGCATGTTCTAGTATACAAAAGTAAGCAATGGGGTGTTTGTTTGCGTGCGTGTTTGTTTGCGTGCGTATGTATTTGTGTGTAACCAAATGAGCAGGCAGGCAGCCATATTCTGTGTGTGTTTGTGCATGCGCGTGCGTGCGTCTGCATGTATCTAATATCAACCAGGGGCCCTTGCCTGGCCCCTGGCGAGGGAAATTATAATTTTCCTATATTTAACTAATTACCCAGAGTGCATTTCTGTCCTCTCAAGGAAGACAGTCAGATAAATTTGGAGCATGTACTCTCGTTGCGCACCACGGGCCTGGGCTCTGACCTACACACCAGTATTTATAGCAGTTATTTAGAGCAGAGGCGTCCTATTGGTCAAAGACAAAATCGTATGTTGACTGTGATTCGTTCATCAGGCACAGAAACACTATTGTTATTTTGTATTTTAATCAACAGGTGATTATAGCACTTGATTAAATTATGTTTGTCAGTTGATACAACTTGTCATTCCATACGTTGGTGGAACCAAGTCGTCTGATTGGTCATGGCGGAAATTGCCCGATCTATTGGGGGAATGAAAATATGATTGGTTGAGCTTGACATGACCCAGAGCAATGAGGAAGATCGTCAAGAAGCTTTGAACTACAATGTGATGTTGAGACAGAAGAAAATCTTTTAATTTTCCAGATTACCTCTGAACATCATTTAAATTCAAATGTGTGTGTTAATCTAACACTGAACAGCTCTGTATTTTTCTTCTTTAGCGCTTATGGATTTACTTTTTACCTTGTATTCTTGGTCCTTGCCTCTCACTATTTCTGCAGTAATTGAGCAGATTTAATTGAGAAAAAGATTGTGACATTGTGTTCAGAAAATATCCCTCGGAGGCAATTTTTCCCAGCAGATAACGCTTGAGGCTTTGATTCAAATACGCAACAACACACTTCCAAGCACCCACACAATCTCGCGCACACACCAGCATATTCAGAGAGTTCATGAACATTGTGGTTATTTAGCGGTATAGGAGCGTTGAAGTTAATCTAAGCTCTATATCTGAAAGCCTTTTCTGACTGGTGATCGCCTGCTTTAAGCTTCTTTAAATTATCTTTAGATTCCTCCTTAATTGAATGACAAAAATCGCAACAACCATTGTGTGTTTCGCTATAGAAATTCATGGGGAATGACCGTTCGGTGGTATTTAAGCGAAGCATTGCCCTGTGAAACGACATTCTCTATTCTCTGTGTGTGGTCTGGAACAAAAGCCATCGAAGGAAATCGATGGAGGCTGAGATTAAGATGATTATGGAGTGTTTCCTGCTTCCCTCTCTCTATTTGCCGATTCAATTCAGAAGGCTGTATTGGCACGGGAAGCATTGTTTCTTTAGGTAGATAAGATAAGATGCACAAATCATTACTTATGTTAAAAAAATTGTCTCTCTACCTCTCTCTGTCTCTCTCTCTCTGTCTGTGCCTCTCTCTCATCTCGCCCTATAGAAAAGTGTAAAGGAGGGAATCCTGCTGAAACAGACCAGTTCCTTCCAAAGGTGGAAGAGAAGATACTTCAAGCTGCGGGGAAGGACTCTTTACTATGCCAAAGACTCCAAGGTAGCGATATACTAAGAAATGTACTCTGAACACAATCAACCATTCAGTAAGATCGGCTTGAAACGCTACAAAACATACTCTGAATACAAAACAGCATATGGTTAATACAATACAAAATAACTGCATTCAGATTCAGATTCAGATTCAGAAGACTTTATTTTCAGAAAAGAGTACATACATTTATTTTCATACTCTGAGTACATACATACTCTGCATACCAGAATATATACTTGAAATAGATGGGCTACAACCATACTCACTCTAATTTAAGTACAGAAAACATGCCCCGACTGGGAATGGTCGGGGTGGAAACAGTAATAAAAATGTTCTTGGTTGTGTACACATGATTCGACACGTGAAAGTCTTTCCACTGAGAGAGGTGAGTTGTAGGACTTGACGAAGTTTTATCAGAGTGACTGATTTGGGTCAAGGAGCCTTGCCCTCCTCCTGCTTACTCTTCTAGAGGGCCAGCTCGGGGCTGGAAATTCGCGCAGCCCACAAGCAAATGTTAAAAAAAATCACGGCTTCAACTCAGTTTATTCTATTGAAGAGTTTGCAGAGAAGTGTGACCGCGGACATGATTTTTTTTTGTAGACCCCGATGTTTACAGCACACGAATGTAGCAGCACTCTCCTACGGGAGAAAAGAGACGGTTTCCCTTTTATGAACCTCAATCAGATAGTTTAAACCGTAGTGAGATAAGCATTACCTGTAAAGCAGGTAGGTTAACATCATGAGTTTACTATCCTCGTTGTTTCCGTGTCCTCTGCTCAGTCGCTGATCTTCGACGAGGTGGATCTGTCGGATGCTAGC
>NC_044064.1:12623638-12673638 GCF_902167405.1 Gadus morhua
AGTAATACATCACAATAGTTTTAATATTTCCTTCCATACGTTGGAACTTAAACTGGAACGTTGGAACTTAAACAATTCAAATATTTTCAAATTTCAAAATTAATGACATTTATATGAAAGCACCTTGCACAGTATTGCCATAGCATTACTGCAAAAAACTGAAGAAAAAAAAAAGTTGAAGCAATTCCTAAACAAAATGCTTGTTATTGAGAACTGTGTGTCCCTCCCCAGGCTGCGTCTCTTCCAGAAGTTTGTGACGTTCCGTATCCTCGTGTGCGGGGGGGACGGCAGCGTGGGCTGGGTGCTCTCTGAGCTCGACAAGCTCAACCTCCACAAACAGGTGAGGACTGATCGGGACAGGTGGGAGGACATCTGTGGACCTGTGGGAGGACAGGTGTGAGGACAGATCAGGACAGGTGTGAGGACAGATCAGGACAGGGGTGAGGCCAGATCAGGACAGGTGTGAGGACAGATCAGGACAGGTGTGAGGACAGATCGGGACAGGTGTGAGGACAGATCAGGACAGGTGTGAGGCCAGATCGGGACAGGTGTGAGGCCAGATCAGGACAGGTGTGAGGACAGATCAGGACAGGTGTGAGGCCAGATCGGGACAGGTGTGAGGACAGATCAGGACAGGTGTGAGGCCAGATCAGGACAGGTGTGAGGACAGATCAGGACAGGTGTGAGGCCAGATCAGGACAGGTGTGAGGACAGATCAGGACAGGTGTGAGGACAGATCAGGACAGGTGTGAGGACAGATCAGGACAGGTGTGAGGCCAGATCAGGACAGGTGTGAGGACAGATCAGGACAGGTGTGAGGACAGATCAGGACAGGTGTGACGCCAGATCAGGACAGGTGTGAGGACAGATCAGGACAGGTGTTAGGGCAAGGGTCGACGGGAAACCCCCCAGATCAAGGCCCCGTCCACACGAAGCCGATTTCATGGCGAAACCGCAAAGGTCTTGTACGGTTCGGCCTTCCGTCCACACGAAGCCGGCGAATCCGCTGACCGAAACCGCAAACTTCTGAAACCACCCTCGGAGGTGGTTTCAAATCTATCCGGTTTCGTTTTGGTTTCGTGTGGACGCCTGAAACCGACTGAAACCGCAAACCATGACGTCATCGCCCCACCCCTCGACCTCCTAGCCAATGGCTCTTAAGCCCGCGGAGTCTCAGAAATCACAACAAAAAAGATGATGGCGGACTACAAGCTTGTAATCGTTCTGCAGCATATCATGTCCCTTGTTGGGTTGCTAAGCCATTATTTATTGAGAATCTAGTTCGCCATCGTAGAAGAGCTGTTTGTTTGTGTTGTTAGTGGTTCGGGGGCGACCTTTATGCGCATGCTCGCCTCTTCTTCTTCTGGATTTGTGTACCAGAAGCAGCGCCCCTTATGGGCCTGGAATGTTTACTACAGTGTTTCTACAGATCTATCCGGTTTCGCTTGGCTTCGTCTTTACGGAGATACTTCGAAACCGGATAGATCGAAACCGTAACGGTTTCGCCCGTTTCGGCTTCGTGTGGACGGGGCCCAAGACAAGTGAGGAAAGGTGTGTGCAGGTAAATGTAACAGAACAGGTGTGCACACATAGGTGATAGGTGACTAAGAGGACGGAGAACGTGTGACAAAGCGAGGTGTGGAGGGTTTGGACAGGTATGGATGAATAATGACAAGTGACACAGTTGGCAACAGTCGACCAGATCCACATGACACAAGACCCCTCACGGAGATAGCAGCACGCCAGAGGTAGAGGGTACGAGACGCTTGACATGTTAACGCATAATTCAATTAGACTGGCTAATTGCCTCGCTCGTTAGCGATCTTGTCTAGCTGTTACTTGGAATTGAATACTCGTCACGGACCATTAACGGCCTGATCCACCCAGAGGAACTGTGAGCATGTTAAATCAGTGTGAACATTTACAATATGCTGCTAATGAACCTGGAGATGTCCTCGTCCTGGGTGCAATTAAAAACAGTCTGGTGTCGTTGAGTCACCGCCGTAACGACTCTAATGTTTGCTGCCTTTGTTTTCACTTTCTCTTTATTTACACAATAAAAGTCCCCCAGGGGAGACAGGACTTCTTGAGCATGGGAAGACAATGTACAACCAAGCTATTTAGAGGGGATTAATTAAATGTAACCCAGAACCGTTATCACACTGCTGCCAGTCATTTATGTTTGTCTCTGCGTCGGAGCCTGGTAGTGTCCATATTAATGACTTCATTAACTAACATTAAATCTCTCTCTCTGTCTCCCTCTCTCTCTCGATCTCTGTCTCTCTCTCTCTCTGTTTGTCTCTCGCTCTCTCTCTCTGCCTCTCTCTCTGTCTGTCTGTCTGTCTGTCTGTCTGTCTGTCTGTCTGTCTGTCTGTCTGTCTGTCTCTCTGTCTCTGTCTCTGTCTCTGTCTCTCTGTCTCTGTCTCTGTCTCTCTCCCCCTCTCCCTCTCCCTCTCCCTCTCTCGATCTCTGTCTCTCTCTGTTTGTCTCTCGCTCTCTCTCTGTCTGTCTCTGTCTCTGTCTCTCTCTGTCTCTCTCTCTCTCTCTCTCTCTCTCTCTCTCTCTCTCTCTCTCTCTCTCTCTCTCTCTGTCTCTCAGTGCCAGTTGGGGGTCCTCCCCCTGGGTACGGGTAACGACCTGGCCCGGGTGCTCGGCTGGGGGGCTCTGTGTGACGACGACGCCCAACTGCTGCAGATCCTGGAGAAGCTGGAGAGAGCCACCACCAAGATGCTGGACCGGTAGGAGCAGGAGGGGGCGGGGCTTGGGCTGAGTGGGCGGGGCTGTGACATCGAAGGCGGGGCTAAGGGCACTAGGATTGTGGTCAGGAATACACAGGTGGTTGTCAGCCAACAGTGGATAGGACAGTGTAGATGTGGATCTGAAGACATGAGTTTGTCTGGTCTCAACTTCAACTGGATTGTGCTCAGACAATCAATTACAACATATTGAAATTGGGGTACAGTGTTACTATGGTGGATAAACAGAGGTCTCGGGGTTAGAGTTGGGCCTTTTATGAGTTGAGCCACATTAGCCTTTTATGTTATGCAGTAAAGCATGATGTGAGGGGACATGATATGTGAACCTCTTGCCACCTCTTTCTGTCTCTCTGTCCTTCTATCTGTCTCCGTGTTTGTCGGTCTGTCAGGTGGAGCGTGTTAACCTACGAGGTTCCTGGTAAGACCTCCCCCGGGGTGAAGGATGAAGATAGCCCAGAGTTCCCTCTACAGGTACGCTACGTCCTGAAACAGAATTGCTGTTTGTTTTCACACGCACAGGTCTGTTTGAGGATCTGAATTTCAAAGGGAAAGCCTTGCGATGTATCTGACTTTTCTTTATTGGATGTCAAACTACTGGAGATTGAGACTCTGAATTTGAATTTTGTATTGATTAATAAGATGCCTTGAATGTAGCATTTATATTAATTGTATTCTCTCTCTCTCTCTCTGTCTTTGTCTCTGCCTTTCTCGGTCTCTGCTTCGCTCTGTCTCTGCCTCTTCCTCTCTCTGCCCCTCTATCTCTATCTCTATCTCTCTTTCTTTCTCTTTCTCTTTTCTTTCTCTTTCTTTTTTCTCTCTCTCTGTTTCTTTTTTCTCTCTCTCTCTTGCTTTTTTCTCTCTCTCCCTCTCTCCCTCTCTCTCTCTCACAGGTTCACATTACTCAGTATGCTGACTCGGTCGCATCCCACCTGACTAAGATCCTGGACTCGGACAAACACACTGATGTCATATCCTCTGCCAAGTAGGTCCGACCCAAAGTCGAACAAACTAATCCATCAGGAGAGCCAGCGTGCTCAAGCACACATTGTCCTTCTCAGCCAACAGCTTAGGGAAACTTGCCAAGCTGAAAAAAAATATTCAAAGCTTAAGCGAAAAACAAACATAACAATTGACTTGGACCTCAAAAACTTTGGTCCAAACTATTTCGTTCCCTTCGTAAACTTAGATCACACAAATGTGTTTAGACGGCTATACACTGACAAATATGACTCAAATAATAATACAAACTAAAACAGGCCTATGCTAAAGAAGTGCAAATGTGTAAGCGCATGTGTGTGTGTGTGTGTGTGTGTGTGTGTGTGTGTGTGTGTGTGTGTGTGTGTGTGTGTGTGTGTGTGTGTGTGTGTGTGTGTGTGTGTGTGTGTGTGTGTGCGTGCATGTATGCACGTGTGCATGCGTGTGCGTGCGTGTTTGTTATGCTAAAGAAGTGCAAATGTGTAAGCGAGTGTGTGTGTGTGTGTGTGTGTGTGTGTGTGCATGTATGCGTGTGTGTGTGCATGCGTGTGCGTGCGTGTTTGTGTGTGTGCGTGCGCCAGAGCAGGGGGAAGGTGCTGGTGTGTAGGTGTAGCTTGCGGGGGGGACACGTTGTGTAACAGATTAACGATGCTGCACAGACCTGCACACCTGTCTCACTCTTTACCTCCCTCCCACTTCCTCTCTGTCCCTCCACCTCGCATCCTGCAAACACTCCACTCCTCCTCACTCTGTCCCCCACAACTCTCTAATACGTCTCCCTTTACCCTCCCCCTGTCCTCCCCTCCTGTTCTCCTTATCTCTCTCTGCCTTTATTTCTTTAATCGACATATTATTTTATTTTGGTGAGCTTGACATACTTCCAAAAACAACCTTCGCATCTTAACCCATATTGTTGAAATAAACATATTGAAATGAATAACCCACTCACACTCTCCCCCTCTCCTTCTTTATCTCTCTCTCTCTCTCTCTCTCTCTCTCTCTCTCTCTCTCTCTCTCTCTCTCTCTCTCTCTCTCTCTCTCTCTCTCTCTCTCTCTCTCTCTCTCTCTCTCTCTCTCTCTCTCTCCCCCTCCCCCCCATGTCTGTCCCTATGTCTCTCCCCCAGGTTTCTGTGTGGGACGGTGAATGAGTTTGTGGTGGAGGTGGGGAAGGCGTACGAGAGAGCCACGGAGAACAAAGCAGAGGCAGACGTCATGGCCAAGAAGGTGTGTGTGTGTTTGTCTTCATTTCTTGCATATTATATAAAAAGCTTGTGTAACAGTATGCAGTGTAGGTGGATCAGGAGAGAGAGAGAGAGAGAGAGAGAGAGAGAGAGAGAGAGAGAGAGAGAGAGAGAGAGAGAGAGAGAGAGAGAGAGAGAGAGAGAGAGAGAGAGAGAGAGAGAGAGAGAGAGAGAGAGAGAGAGGGACAGAGAGATTACAGTAGTAGTCATAGTTTTGTGTCTGTGTGTCCCCCTAGCGTTCTTCTCTCTAACCGTGTTCCTGTAATAACTCTCTCCCTCTGTCCGTTGGTCCACGTGTCTGTCTCTCTCCACCAGTGTGCTCTGCTGAATGAGAAGCTGGACTCTCTGGTGAAGGCTCTGAGCGAGGAGGCTGAAGCCCAGGTGAGCGCAGCGCACCACGAGGCCTTCTCATTGGCTAACTGGACGGTGGAGCCGTACACATAGGCTCCTCCCTTCCTTGGCCCCGCCCCTCATTGTCATTGTCGCATTAAAGAGCTTTGACTCATGTCCAGATGGTTGTGATTTATAGCGGCAACTCTTTCTATCTCTCTTCCCTGCCTCTCTCCATTTGTTCTTGTCCCTCTCTCTCCATCCATCTCTCTCTGGCCTCCCTCCCGCCATATCTATCTCACTCTCCTCCCTGCCCTCTCTATCTTCCATCTCTCTCTTTCCTCCTTCTCTCCATCTCCCCGTCCTCCACCCCTTCCTCCTCTCCACCCCTCTGCCCCCCCCCCCCCCCCCCCCCCCTCCTCCCTCCCCAGGTGGTGCCAGCGGGTGCGGTGCCCATCCTGGAGGGCGGCGGTGGAGGCAGCGGCGGGGGCGTGGGCGGAGGCAGCAGCCCCAGCGATGAGAGCGCCGACGGGGGTATGGAGGGGAAGACGTACCGGTCCAAAGAGCAGCTGATGCTGCGGGCCAACAGCCTGAAGAAGGCCCTGCGGCAGATCATCGAGCAGGCCGAGAAAGGTACGGGAGCCACGGCAACAACGAGGAGGAGGAGCCGGTCGCCCTGGCAACCGGAGGGATGCTGGTTAGACTCTTCCGGCTCTGGTGTTTTCAGATAATAATAATTAATAATGGATTGAATTTATTTAGCGCTTTTCTGGACACTCAAAGACGCTGACCAGTGTGTAGCTTGGGTGATGCAAGGCAGCCAATCTGCACCAGAACGCTCACCACACACCAGCTTGAGGTGGAGAGTGAGGGAATTAATAAGTCAGCCAATTCCCTCACTCTCCACCTCAAGCTGGTGTGTGGTGAGCGTTCTGGTGCAGATTGGCTGCCGTGCATCACCCAAGCTACACACTGGTGGTGGTTAGTGAGGTCCCCCCCTTCACTGTAAAGCGTCTTTGAGTGTCTAGAAATGCGCTATATAAATTCTATCTATTATTATTATTATTATTATAATTATACAGGAGGATGATTAGGGGGCCAGATTGAATGAGCCTGGACGGGCAGCTTTAGACAGGACACCGGGGAAACCACTACTCTTTGCGATAAGTGCCCTGGGATCTTTTATGACCTCAGCAACTCAGATACAGAATGCTGTATTAAGCCTGTGAGGATATTGTTTCAGTTCTTCTCATTCAAAGTACAATCATTTCAGTTTGAAATGATTGTACTTTGTACTTTAGCCTAATGGTACAATGAGGCATGTATAAATGATAATATAAGATATAAAACGAAAGTGTTGAGGTGTCTTTGAGCAAGGTGCATAACCTCCAACTGCTCCTAAGCAGCTGGTGGCCATTCTTGCATAAGAGAAGGAGTGCCGTGGAGATCAGCATAACGAATGGCTTGGTTAGCTTTTGTCAGCACTGATAATTAAATCGCTCATGTCATGAGTCACTTCTTTGTAAATGTTGCAACAAAGGTTATATACAATAGAAGTGCTATAAAACACACGCACACACACACTAAATAGACACTGTCAACCACATACCAAGCCTCTAGCAATATGTACACATATTCATTTGTGTGTGTTTGTACGCTTGTGCGTGGGTCTGTCTGTGTGTACGCTTGTGCGTGTGTCTGTGTGTGTGCGCATGTGTGTATGTGTGTGTGCTTGCTAGTGGTGGATGAGCAGAACAAGCACACCAAGCTGCAGAAACAGTCTACCTCCATGAAGAGAGAGAACAGCGAACAGGATTTGAAGGACTCTGAGCTGCGTGAGTCTACCCCTTCCCCTCCTCCCTGTCCCAGCTCTCACTACACTCGGGCCTCTGAAGAATACAATTAGGAAGTGGGGCTCATTTAAAATGACTGATAAAGTCATTAAAAAATTTAAAATAAAGTAATTTATGTACACGCAATACACATAGACATACAGATACATCAAAGGATACACAACAGACACACAATTATGAATCCATACTCTCACTGTGTGTCTGTCTCTGCTTTAGCTCCTGGACTGGCTTTGGCTTTAGTTGCTAGCCTAGTCATTTAGAATCCCTTCTTAAGTTAGTCCTCTTTGGGACTTATCTAGTGCCTAGGTTAGTCTTCATGAGTTTAAGAGAGTCCTTATAAGACTAGCGGAATCAAGTGATGCCTAGCATTTTCTAAACCACTGCTTAGGTTGGCGTTGCCTATTTGCATTATGTGGTCGACGTTAGAACTGAACAGCCTGTATCAAACACGTCTTATTGATTTAGCTGTTCCAGCACCCCTGGTGGCCTGCGTGTGTATACGCCCAGGCCTGAGTGAATACCGCATGCTCATTGTGGTAATTTTCCACGCCCGTTTCGTGGCCTACTTCCAGAAGACGTAGTGTGCAGAGGAGAACCATGTTGGGTGCAGAATATGACTCACTGAGTTTGGATTCAAGAATTTATAGAACACTTTTTAGATTTAGTGTTACATAAATAGCCAAGAGTGTGAAGCGGCTGCAAAACTACAGAAGATCATACTTTATGTTACGTTTGAAGTTATGCATACATAATATACACACGTATTGTTATAATTTGCAACGGTGTCCTCTTTTACATTTTGTTGAGAAGTTCTCGGTACACAGATTGGAATGAAGTTCCATTTGAAATGAGGTGATGACATGATGGATGACCTCATTGACCCTTTGTCCCTGTCTGCAGGTCAGGGGGGGCTGAGCCCCTCCTCCACCATCCTTCTGGAGAAGCCCGAAAGTATCAACACAGTCAGCTTCTTCAACGACGACGCTGTGTAAGTCTGGGTCCGAGCCCTACAAAATAAAAGTACACTTATTGCTAGCCGAATGACGATTTCAAAGTAAAAGACTTGAGGGGATTGTGAGATTTGAAGGGAAAGCCTGTATGTGTGAAAGTGGCTTCGTTGGTGGGGATGGGTGGATTTCAGTACAAAGGGTTCTCTGTTTTTTTTTTGGGGTCCCATTTCATTGTGTGCGTGTGTTTGTGTGGGTCTGCAGCCAGTGTTCAGAGAAGTGTGTGATGAACAACTACTTTGGGATCGGGCTGGATGCTAAGATCTCCCTGGAGTTCAACAATAAGAGGGACGAACACCCCAAGAAATGCAGGCAAGACGCAATATACACGCAATAGACAGACATACAGATACATCAAAGGATACACAACAGACACACAATTATGAATTCATATTTTCACTGTGTGTCTGTCTCTGCTCTGTGTCCATGTCTCCCTCTCTCGCTCACTCACTCACTCTCTCTCTCTCACCCTGCTGTGTGTCTATGTCTCTCGCCCTGCAGTAGTCGCACTAAGAACATGATGTGGTACGGAGTGCTGGGGACGAAGGAGCTGGTCCAGAAGACCTACAAGAACCTGGAGCAGAGGGTCCAACTAGAGGTACACACACACACACACACACACACACACACACACACACACACACACACACACACACACACACACACACACACACACACACACACACACACACACACACACTCTCAGCAACTTACTACATATGTGGCTGCAACAAGTGAGCATCATTTGTTAACATAGTCTCTCACCCTCTCTCTCTCCAGTGTGACGGGGTATCCATGTCCCTCCCCAGTCTCCAGGGTCTGGCCGTGCTCAACATCCCCAGCTACGCGGGGGGCATCAACTTCTGGGGGGGCACCAAGGAGGACAACGTGAGAACCCACAGACATTCACCTACATGTGTACACAAACACACACACACGCATGTAGTATACACACAGGTTCGAACACACACACATGTTCTTATACTTATGTGCACTACATACACATATTTTTGTGTTTGTATATTTAAACACGTATGCACAGACGTGCACTGATGTATGCAGTGTGTTGCGTATAATCTGAATGTGGGACGCGTGGGTGCAGAACTTTGGCGCTCCGTCGTTCGACGACAAGAAGCTGGAGGTGGTGGCCGTGTTCGGCAGCATGCAGATGGCCGTGTCCCGCGTCATCAACCTGCAGCACCACCGCATAGCACAGGTGCCTGCCGTACACCTACACGTACACCCAGGCATGTGCTCTGCACGTACATGTACAGACATACGCATGGATACGCAATGCCTGGTGGAGGACACATGCCTTACTGGTTGTCTGTGCTCCTAACTGGTTCTGTGTTCTAATTAGTTTTACCTGGTTTGAACTGGTTCTACCTGGTTCTAACTTGATCTAGCTGATTCTGTGTGGTTCTAGCTGGTTGTAACTAGTTCTAGCTGGTTCTACCTTGTTCAGTGTGGTTCTAGCTGGTTGTAACTAGTTCTAGCTGGTTCTACCTTGTTCAGCGTGGTTCTAGCTGGTTGTAACTAGCTGTCGCTGGTTCTACCTTGTTCAGCGTGGTTCTAGCTGGTTGTAACTAGCTGTCGCTGGTTCTACCTTGTTCAGCGTGGTTCTAGCTGGTTGTAACTAGCTGTCGCTGGTTCTACCTTGTTCAGCGTGGTTCTGGCTGGTCCAGTGTGGTTGTAGCCTGTTGTAAGCGGTTCTCTGTGGCGCTCCAGTGTCGGCAGGTGAAGATCACCATCCTGGGGGACGAGGGGGTCCCGGTGCAGGTGGACGGGGAGGCCTGGGTCCAGCCCCCCGGCATCGTCAAGATCATCCACAAGAACCGCGCCCAGATGCTGACACGGGACCGGGTCAGTGACACCCCAACACCTGTCTGTCTGTCTGTCTGTCTGTCTGTCTGTCTGTCTGTCTGTCTGTCTGTCTGTCTGTCTGTCTGTCTGTCTGTCTGTCTCTTTCTGTGATTCCATCTGTCTGACTGTCCATCTGTGTGTCTGTGATTCCGTATGTCTGTCTGTGTGTCTGTGATTCCATCTGTCTGTCTGTCTGTCTGTGATTCTGTCTGTGTCTGTCTGTGATTCAATCTGTCTGTCTCTCTGTCTGTGAAGTCATCTGTCCGTCTGTCAGTCTTTTGCTCTCACTCCTTCTGTGTCTCTCCATGTCTGTCTGTGTATCCGTCGGTTTTGTCTACCTGTCAGTCCATCCTTCTCTAGTTTGTCTTATCATCTGACTGTTTAACAGTCTGTCTTTCTGTTCTTCATGTCCGTCTGTCTTTCTAACCATCTGTGTGTCCATATGTCGGTGTTTTCTTCTTTGTGTTCTTCGCCCACGTCCGCTCACCCAGCGGGTGTCTCTTGACTCCTCCGTCGCCGTGGTTACATTAGAGCGTTCGCCAGGAGAAATCCCTGATCGTGTTTACACTCGTGCTGATTGCCTTATTGTTCGGGGTTGGATGTTAACGGTTCACGTAAGAATATGCCGTGATTAGGATAATAACCCAGTTATTTAGATAGTTAAGATCCATTTTGAGGTCATTGATTTATACTAGTGCCTAGTGTAAAATAACCTGGACATATCTGTAGTCAGTGCTGATCCAAAGTGATGTTATGAATAAAATCACATCCTGATATAATAAACGCAGGCCAGCCCGTGCCTCTCTCTTTGTTTACAAGAATCGTTCTATTGGCTCTCCCTAAACCCTAGCCAGTGTTACACAGTTGAACAGCCAGTAGAATGTAAAAAACAATGTTAGGAAGTATTTTAAAGTCTCCAAAGTACTCATTGGTGAAACGCTCAACCTAACACATCACTATATAGTCTATGTTTGCGTTAAGACTGACCATGTTTCTTTATTGACCTTATCTATATGATTTGGTTTTGGCTCCCGTTTTGGTCTCCGGAAGAAAAGATAACCACATCTCTATACAAATTGTAGAGCAACTTCCTATGAACATTTCTAAAAAGGGTTCAAATTTAACCAAATTGTTCAAAAATTGTAATCAAAGATTTTACAATATCGGGGGTGAAGGGCAGCAGCTCAGGGAGTGACGGCACGATGTGTAACGAGGTGCCGACTGAACGCGAACTCAACATTCTCCTCAAACCCAGGCTTTCGAGGGCGCGCTGAAGTCGTGGGAGGACAAGAGGAAGATTGACCGGCCGGTTAGGCCCCGCCTTAACTCCCAGCAGTCCATGGAGTACCTGACCGAGGAGGAGTGTGCTCAGGTGCAGCAGCTGGGCAACGTGGCCGACACCCTCATCATCAAGTAAGGTCCCCGCAAACACTGAGAACAACACACACACGCCACACAATATTCACCTAGTGAGGTCCCCAAACACTGAGAACAACACACACACGCCACACAATATTCACCTAGTGAGGTCCCAAACACTGAGAACAACACACACACGCCACACAATATTCACCTAGTGAGGTCCCAAACACTGAGAACAACACACACACGCCACACAATATTCACCTAGTGAGGTCCCAAACACTGAGGACAACACACACACGCCATACAATATTCACCTAGTGAGGTCCCAAACACTGAGGACAACACACACACGACACACAATATTCACCTAGTGAATATTGTGTGAATATTGTTTGATTAGCGCGCATACACTAATCAAACAATTAAGGTCCCCACAAACACTGAACAACAGACAGACAGACAGACAGACAGACAGACAGACAGACAGACAGACAGACAGACAGACAGACAGACAGACAGACAGACAGACAGACAGACAAACAGATTTATCACCGTGTAAGGTCCCCACAAACACTGAGGAAACACACAGAAACACACACATACTTATCTGTTTCTGTGAGTTAGTTTTAGTGTACACACCGGGGACGGCCTTAGAACATATTGTTTTAAATTTTGGTAGAACCTAAAGCAGCAACTGCACCAAAAAGTGACAAAGAAACCCAGGATATATGATACGTATATCTTGTTTTTTTTCCTGTGAATGGGCTAAATGTATTCAGCCCAAGCGGAGTAGCGTAACTTCCATTCAATTTTGATTGACAGGTATTGTGACACGCCCCCTTCATATGCTTCCCATTTGGGCTAAAGTCATTCAGCCCAAGCACAGTAGCGTAAGCGGCCATTTCATTGTGATTGACCGGTGTCGTAACATGCCCTCATTTCGGCTAATTTCCTTTAGCCCAAGCACAGTAGCATAAGCTTCCATTGACGTTTGATTGACAGGTGCCCTGACACGCCCCCTTCATATGCTTCCCATTTGGGCTTAGTTTAGCCCAAAGGCTGAACATGGACCAACTAGCACAGTACCTACAGTACAGTGACTTTCGACCAATCACAGCACAGTAGCGCAAGTGCGCAAGTGATAATAGGCGACATTGCGATAATAGGCGACACCTTAAAGCAAAAGAAAGCTGCTGATGTCGGAAACACCACATAGATGTCCTTCATGATTGACGGCGACACAGACACTCTCTACCAAAGAGTGTGATCGTCTACAGCCGCATTTTGCGCAAAGGGAGACCGGTCAACATTTTAATTGTTTAATACTTTAAGCACAAAAAAAGTTTTATTTTGCTTAATGGTTTAGTTCGAAATGTTCAATTTCAGTACAGTGAAGCACTTTAAACACCTTATTTTTCTTTTTATTTATAATTGTGCTTCAAATAAAGACACGCATTTCTCTACACCTTATTCTTGTTTAAAAATCATTCACATTATATGAAAGTTATGAACAGAGATATAAAATTGACCTCATGGCGTCCGGAGCCCTGTGAAGTAGGCCTAAATAAATAAATGTAATGCATTTGTTAGCCCACCCAAAATCACCACCAGCCGTCACTGGTACACACTGATACACATTCATTACCAGGGAAGGTCCAAATAAAAAGTATTTAAGTGTGTGTGTGTCTGTGTTGTAGTTCATTATCATAGTCAAAAAAATATCTCTAGAACTCTAGTACGTATCCTAGAACGCTCGTCTCTAGTTCTAGAATCCTGACAGTGTTGTTTCCGTGACGACCTTCCTCAGGATCCGCGAGGCAGCTAAGAGCCATAAGCTAGTGGAGCAGGAGCTAGCGCATGCCGTCAACGCTACGGCCCTGGTGCTCAGCGAGGCCTTCCCCTCCAAGCCCTCCAGCCCCGAGGTAGGAGCAGGGCATCATGGGAGATTCAAGGTTCAAGAAGGTTTATTGTCATAAGCACAACAATTACAGCAGCAGTCACTGGAGTCTCCTTCAACAATGCAATATAAAAATAAAAAGTGTAAGAAAACACAAACTGGACATGAAATAATTAGAATAAAGTAAAAGTATCATAATAATAGCTGTAAACAAAATAGAATACTGGGCATGAAATAATTAGAATAAAATACAAATATAATAATAACTGTAAATGAAATGGAATACTTTACATGGAATATAAAAATGTGAAATTTAGTATTAATGTGTAATATGTAATGTAGATGGATGGATGAGGGATGGAAGTAGAGATGGATGGATGAAGGAAGAGATTGGTATATCATATCCAGATAGTAGATGGATGGAGGGATGCATGGATTGATTAATAGAAAGTTGGATGGATGGACAGATAGACGGATGATAGAGAGGTAGACGAGCGGACAGAGACAAATAATTGCCAAGAGGACGGATGGATGCTAGACATATATATGAGTTGGTTTCGATGGATGGACTGAATGTATTGACGGACAATGCTAGGCACAGAGGTGGTGGCATGTGTTTGTGTACATGTGTATAGATGTGTATGTGTGTGTCTGTCTCCAAGGGTCTGACCCGCAGCACAGCGGTGGAAATAGTCAACAGCAGCAAGGTGCTGAAGGCAGAGACCAGAATGCTACTGGACGGAAAACTACTGGTGAGCCAATCACACGCTAAGGAGACCGTAGGACTGCATGCTTTAGCTACCGCCGAATGTTTTACTCACGAAGGGCTTTTGGGAATCAACATGAGTATGTACTTTCTGTTATTTTTGTTGAAGGGATTTTAGGTGCAATGATTTGTTAACTTTGTAGAGTAAGGGTTGGGCATTAGTTCAAGAGATGGGTTTGGGTTTAGGTTTGTGAGTTAGAGTTAGGCATTTGAATCTCTCTCTGCGTTCCTCTCTATTGCTCTGCCTTATCTCTCTCTACTCTCATCATCGCTCTCTCTCCTCTCATTCATCTCTCCCTCCCCTCCCCTCTCTCTCTCTGCTCCTCTCTCTCTCTGCTCCTCACTCTCCCTCCCCTCTCTCTCTCTGCTCCTCTCTCTCTCTGCTCCTCACTCTTCCTCCTCCTCACTCTCTCTCTCTGCTCCTCTCTCTCTCTGCTCCCCACTCTTCCTCCTCCTCCCCTCTCTCTCCTCCTCCTCCTCCTCCTCCTCCTCAGGTGGACTCCCCCGAGGAGGTGGAGCTCCAGACCACGCTGAACAGCCTGAGCACGGAGCTCCACAAGCTGGACGACATCCACTGGATCTGCCCCCTCATGCAGTGCTCCGAGGAGGTAGGTGTCCTGTGTGTGTGGCTGTATGGTACTTAAACCATTGGTTTCCAACCTCTGGCCCGCGGGCCAACTTCGGCTGGCAGTCGGAGACTGCTGACGCACTACAGATATTTGCCCAAAAAATTGTAAAGTTCTGAAAGGTCTCTTAACAACTCTTTTACTAACATAACTTACTACTTATGACTACGTATTAGTAGTTTGGACGCACATACATTCACTGTGACATGGATATTACAGCAGGCAGATGTTTATTGGATATCCACGCAGCAAGCATACGTGATATTGTAGTCTTTTGCGTTAAACGTTCTTAAAAACACTTTAGAAAGGAAAAGGAAAAAAACAAGCACTTGATATAAATGCTTTTCTGCTCAGTCCGATTCATGCAGGGAAAGAGACGCCCTACCACTGTTCTGGGAGTAGAGCTAATCAAGGGTTGATGGTTCCAATCTGAACTCTCTCTCTCCCTCTCTTGCTCGCTCTCTGGCCCCGTCCACACAAAGCCGATTTCATGGCGAAACCGCAAAGGTCTTGTACGGTTCGGCCTTCCGTCCACACGAGGCCGGCGAATCCGCTGACCGAAACCGCAAACTTCTGAAACCACCCTCGGAGGTGGTTTCAAATCTATCCGGTTTCGTTTTGGTTTCGTGTGGACGCCTGAAACCGACTGAAACCGCAAACCATGGCGTCATCGCCCCACCCCTCGACCTCCTAGCCAATGGCTCTTAAGCCTGCGGAGTCTCAGAAATCACAAAAAAAAAGATGATGGCGGACTACAAGCTTGTAATCGTTCTGCAGCATATCATGTCCCTTGTTGGGTTGCTAAGCCATTATTTATTGAGAATCTAGTTCGCCATCGTAGAAGAGCTGTTTGTTTGTGTTGTTAGTGGTTCGGGGGGCAGCCTTTATGCGCATGCTCGCCTCTTCTTCTTCTGGATATGTGTACCAGAAGCAGCGCCCCTTATGGGCCTGGAATGTTTACTACAGCGTTTCTACAGATCGGTTTCGCTTGGCTTCGTCTTTACGGAGATACTTCGAAACCGGATAGATCGAAACCGTAACGGTTTCGCCCGTTTCGGCTTCGTGTGGACGGGGCCTCAGTCTCTGTCTCTCTCCTTATCTCTCTCTCTCCCCAGGACTCTGTGCGAGGCAGCAGTAAGAGCAGCAGTATGAAGCTCAAGATCCTGCCCAAAGTGAAGAAGGACAGAGAGAAGCTCCACAAGCAGAAGTCCAACAGCTCGCTCTCGGGTGAGAGTCCCTCTACATGTTTATGTTCCTTAGACTGCTGTCCTGAAGTGCATCTATCCTACTTGCCGCATTTGGTTTGTTGGCTAAGATTTCTGTAGCAAGCGTTTTTTTTTTACATGGCAGGGTTGCTAGCCCTGTGCAAAAGCCCCGCCAGGGGGAAGGTGGAGTTGGTTTGTTAGTCCTCTCCCCAAAAACCTAGAGTCTTCTCGGTAAAGGATTACAGGCTCACACCACATGAGCCCAGACAGGTTTTAGGTCGTGTACAAGCTGCCCCGGCACGTCAAGCCCAATCAACTCCTGCTGCCATGTATGTGGTAGTTTGTTACCAAGTTTGGTGCAAAATTCCCATTACTGGCAGCACAGGACAGGCTGCTGTCACTATGTTGAAATGCTTCAATATTTCAATACATTATTAATTATCTTGGATTTTTCATAATTAAATATTAGATCAGGTAGGATTGGTTGAGATAAATTGGTTTATGGGAGAATAGTCGATTTTATTGTAACATTAATTTGATTGTATTGTATCAAATGTATTAAATTAGATTAGATACAACTTTATTAATCCGCCGTAGAAGGAATTTGTTTGTTGATTGCATCAAATTGAATCGGATTAGATTATTGTAAAATGTATTAAATCAATTGAACTGGATTGGATTAGATGAATGTTTAAATAATCCTTTTCTCCGGCAGGTGTTTGGGACTCCAAAGCAGGCGAGGCCGACTCTTAGCGAGGCGTTAACGAGCGCTTTAGAGGTACCTCCTGTTGCCGTGACGACTGCCCGCTGGGAGGGGCCCCTGGAGGTCATCCTGCACATGGGACGGACGCTGTTAGGGGAGTCCCATGATCCACGAGTCTGGCTCCTCTTCCTCCTCTTTTAGCCGACGCAAACCGGCCGGCAACCAGGAAAGAGCCTTTTTGATTCGATATGATTTGATGAGGCACAATGCATCATCACTGCTGGCTTTCTGTCATTGGTCGTGTTTACCCTGCTTGGCCACTCCCCCTCTCTTTTGAAAACGGGGGTATGGCTAAAAAAATTGTTGAACAGCCTTTTGGACATTTTTTCCCGCTCTTTTTGTTGAATCGTTTTAAGACAATTTATTTGAATGAATGTTCTCGTCACCGTAGGAACCACTGAAAATGACAATTAAACAACGGAAAAAAGGAAGAACTTTATTGATATCGTCACCCAGAGCTGGAGAATATCGTAAATGTTGCAAAAAAATATATGTTATATCGAGGAATGTATTCATGTGGACTCGTATTTAATTTGTGAAAAATGATGACGAAAATGTTTTACAGAAGTTCCTACTGTGTGTGGTTTTGACGCGGTTCGCTACTGGCCGCTGTGTGACTCTCGTGGGCCAAAGCTATACAGCTACGCTGCAAAAAAATACAAACTCTCGCTGTAAAGTACTAGTATCCAGCCTTAACATAGGATTTACCATTATTCACTTAACTCAGTGTAAACCTTCTTTGTTATCGCATCAATGCAACATTTATCAGTTTTCGTCACACTTCGGAAAAATACAAACTTCGTAACCACGTTTGTGGTTTTACGAACTGGAAGACAAAACTGGATTTATATGACACTGGAGAAAGTGGACGTTCTGCTACGTGAAAACAGATGAAGAAGCCTCAAAGACGAAACATATCGACTTATTTTAACCTCTTTTAACTTTTTCTTTAAACTTGCTCATGGTTGTCTTAATTAACATATTGTATGATTATGATATGACGCGTGATTGGATCTTCTATTGCACTGCCTCTGAGGTATAAACTCGCCCATCTTTAGACTCTTATGCAAAAACATCAGCCATCAATCTCTCCTGCCAATAGCGTCGCTGGTAATCAATAGCTGGGTAATCAATCTGTCTCGTTGTCGCTTTTTGCCGCCTTTCTTTTTACTTGGAATCCCTGCATGCAACCGTCGTACTTGACCAAAGTTACCTCGTCTGCGATTTAGGCCTTGCTGGTTTCGAAATCTTTTCATGGACATCTTAAATGATTTAGTAATTCTGTTTGTTTTCTACTACTAAGTGCCAGAGGGGTGGGGACCAGCACCCAGGGGAGTTATATATTTTGACATGACGTGACGTGAAAATATAATGTTACTTCATGCTATAGGCTCTTCCTACATGCCCCCCTTCACATATTTAAAACTCTGCATTTTAGGACCATAAACTATTAATAAGATAATATATGGAATAGAATTTTAATTTAAAAAAGTTATATTTAACTGGTTAACCTGTTAGAAGTAGGATTTGGAATTGTTTGAAACTCCTGTACTGTTTTAATTTTTTTTAGAAAGTAAAAGTTGAAGAAATTGATTTTTTCCTATCTAGCTTCTTTCAATTACTAGTTTTGTAAATTTGGGTTGGTGTGCGTAAAAAAGAAATAGCGTAAATGTACTTTAGTTTTTAAACAAACTATATTCCAACTGATTTGCTGATCTGTGATTAGTCGGTAGCTGCGCTAGCTGAGCAGGGATTCAGATTTCCTGCAGTGGTTCTACATGTTAAACTCCATGCCGATAATGATATTGGTCTTCTCTTCAGGCAACTGAAAAGAATGAAAACCACTTTGATCTTTCTGATCTTCACATTAAACTCCACCTCTCTGGCACACAACAGCACCTATATTAGGAGATAAGGTTTGCTTTGCTAATTTTAACTACTAACTTTATGGATTGCACAAGAACATTCTTAGTCATTTCATTGCATAGATATAAGGAAAAATAAGGACGAAATGTATTGTAAAACATGCAGTAGTAAATGTGAGAATGATAGTTCAATGCTATTTGGATGATGAACCCGGGATTGCTGTTCAACGTTTAAGATGTTCTGGCTAAGTCGTCATGGATACCGTATCCATAGCAACTTTACACCTTTGTATTTCGAGATTAGTGCCAAGTTTAGACAGTGTCCAGTTGAGGTGTGTATGTGCGTGTGTGTGTGTGCGTGTGTGTGTGCGTGTGTGTGTGTGAGGGAACTGTATATTTAAACGTTTACTGTGTCTGCTTTGCACTTTACGAAGAAGCAAACTTGAGGGATGAAACTAAAAAGGATTTGTTTCTTTGTTTCTTAAGGGTCACAAGTGTTTTTTTCATTCAGATTTAAGGATTACAAAAACAATTTAATCTATTTATGATAAATGTGCTGATAAAAAAAGAATATGTGTGTGTATATATATATATATATATATATATATATATATATATATATATATATATATATGAATGAGAGAGAGATGTATAAATATTTAGGAATATATTAATTTAATCAGAGGCTGTACACCCATTTCCTTTTTTATAACTTATCTTCAAGCTTAAGATATCCCATTTTACTGCAGTGAGTATATTTATATTTTACTCCTATATAATTCTAACCTACAATCCATAACTGTTGCACGGAACCAACTTCTGTCTATCACTGTAAACATGATTTAAAATAGCCATTGCTACTGTTTATGTTTATAATTGACGTCTTAAATCATCTTACAGGGGTATTAGTATTGTTTTACAAACCATATTGGCATAAACATATGATAATGTCCTACTTTTTTTGTTACTGAAATTTTGTTAGCAATTTTATCAAGTAAACTAACACCATTTAAAGGTTGAATCTCGTTTAAATTAATGGTTTGACATATTTAAAGGACCAAACTATACACAACTGGGCAACCAAAAACCGAATTAATTGTTTTTACTTTTATTTACTATCATAAATAACTCTGAAATAAAGGTTACAGTCGGTGTGTTGTCAAGTAGTTAAAGCAACATGCCGTAGCATTAGCAACAAGTTACCCAAAATGCATAGCAAGACTGGAAACCTTTAAATCCAATATCTCATTATCTTTAAAATATTATTATCTACCGAATCGGCAAAATCACGGCATACATTTACGGATTGTAGGTTTGAATGTCAAACATCTTTACTTGCTGCTGTTGAAATACCATTTCAGCATTAAGACGGTTTTATTGTAACTCTTGTATTCAGGTGAGCCATATAATAATTTCGATACTTTTTGTATTTTCAGAGCTTTACCAATATTGTCACGCTACTTTGCGTAAAAAACATTAGTTTCCTAAGATAAGAAATGGGCAGCCTGTCCTACTGTACAATTTTGGTTATTGTCAATAACTATGACTGATATTTCATGAATGTACCTGCATAGGTTTATTGCACATCTTCAAGTAAACTTTAGAAACAAAGATCATCTTAAAAGCTTCTTAAAATAAGATGTGGGATTATTTTAAACCACTTTTATTTGTTTGTTTGGCTACTCTTAGCTTCAGCTTAATCCATTGTGATCCTTACTCCAAATCACAGAAAACTCTTGAATGTAAAAAGTTTAGGCCTTTAATTCAGTTTATTTCCTTTCATCAAACTTATGTACATTTTATTTCTCCATGTTCATAATTTTTGCTATTAAGATATTTTCTGTATTTATTATTGCCGTTTTGTTTACTAAAAACCAAATTCTCCAAAATGTGTGGAGGAAAATATAAATATAAAAAAAAGCGGAGCGAAAAATCAAACTAATAAACAAACAAACAGCCCCTGGGCCAGTGGAAGTTTGACGATACGTTTGTGCAACATTATTCCATTCACAAACACCTGTGGACTGTAGGGTTGTTGAACGCCCCCCGTCTATCTGAACAGCTGATATATAGCGCTGTGTTAATTGGAGAACGTGTTGACCAGTACTAGGGGGAAGGAAAAGTTGATGTTGCACGACTGTTTACGTTGCCAGGTGTTATATCGTGTTATTGTGTGCAGTGTGTAACAAAGACAAAGTCAACAATTAAAGATTAAATGAAGTATTGAAGTCTCAAAGTACTTGCTTCTCTCACTGATGAAGTTTGTTCATGTGTTTTATGTGTTACATCATCAGGCCTTCATTTTAAGCCAATTGAAAGCTGAAAAGGCGATTGTTGTCCTTGTGCTCTGATTGTAGTGTGTATTTATTTATACATTTAATATTTTCAGAACACACCTCTCCTGAGTAAAATGCTCATGTAAATCAGCTGATTGTTGCAGTACAAAACACCAATCATTAGATTGGTTTGTGCCAAAATGACAAAACGTGATGGCTGGCATAAGACCATTCTATGAATATAATGTAAAATATGAAATCAGGCTATCCATAGCAAGTGTCTTGCAAGTGACCTTCTGATTAAAGCGCTGGAGGCACTGGTTCAAGTCCTGCATATGCTGAATTACTTTCAACCATGGTCATTGTGTAAACATAATGTCAATATAAAACCCAACCTTTCTCAGCAAGTGTCTTGTTGGTGCAGTGGTAAGACCTGCTCATTGAAATGCTGAAGACATGTTCAACTCCTGCATTGGTTATTCAGATATAGGCATTGTGTAAATTAAACGTAATATATATCCACCAATTAGGTCAGTCTTGAAGGCATGTTGGAATAAGACTGGTAAGACTTGCTGAAGGAGCTGGAGACACAGCTTCAGGTCCTGGTTGACTAGAGTTCCTGGTTCATGTCCCCTGGCAATCAGCTATCTTTAGATCTGTCCAGAGCCACCTTTTGGGGGTTCCCCATTCTTGGTGGCTGTTTGAGCGGGGACTCGAACCTGAGTCTACAGAGTAGACTCAGAGTTAACCAACAGCTTGCTCCTCTTCCCCACAGAGGTTGACAAATGTATATTGTCTAAGGTTATAAATGAAAGTACAATAGACATATCATTACGCTTAAAAGCTTCAATATGGTCTGATGGAAATTAACATCCTCAAGAATTGAAGCCAGGTCTCCAGAGTGTTATCCAACAGTTCACTCCGCTGCCCTACTGAGACAGGATGAATGATCAATAATTAATAATCACTGACATAATGTATTTGTTTCTTACCTAATTGGTTAATTTGTTACCTCAAGGAAGAAAGTGATGCTATGATAGGCGTCGATTACGCCGGGGACGCGTCCCCACCAGATTTCGAGAATCATTTTGTACCCACCACTTTAAAAAAAAAAATAATAATAATATCTAGTCGAATTTTTATTGATTATTACACGGGTCTTCTCAATGCCGTGGAACGCTCCGTTCACTTGCATGGGCTCTTCACAACTTCCGGCGGTGAATGCTAGATATAAATTGACCGCTGTCAAGGAAAACAAAGGACTTTTTGCCTATAATGACGTCTTTGGTAGCACTCCTCAAGTAGTCGAGAAGGGTCCAGCTGCAGGCTTGGGCGTTTCCTGCATGACACAAGAACGCCCTTTAGGCGTTCCTGGTAGCGTTTCATCGACCAATCACGAGGTGTTTCGAAAGACAGGGTTTCGCAAGGCATACTGCGAAGCACAGTCGCAAGGCATACTATGCTTTCCTTCCTTAATGGCAATTTTACCTCTCTCGTTAGATTTAGCAATCATGGAGCCCCCACTTGGCTAACGTTAGTTCTATGCTACTCGTACTTGAAACTGCTGTTTGAGAAAATCGAACGGTTTATAGCAGAGTTTCCGTTGTCGGTTATTACCGGTCATTGACCGGAAAAAGATGAGGAGGACCGACAATTCTAAATGTCCCCGGTCAGAATGACCAGTGGCGACTGGTCATTAGGGGCAAGTCGCTACTCTCACAAGAATTAAAGAAAAGAAGATCAAAATCAAAAAATATATCAAAAAAATATAATATATATTTTTTTATATATATATATATATTTAGAAAAATAATCTCCCCAGAAAGTACCATAAAATATCAAGTTTGGCGCTTTTATTTCATTTTTAGTCGACCCTGGCTTGCTTCTTCCGGCTGAGTTCGTCTGGAGGTGCAAGAGGGGCTCTAGCCCCACCAGCCCAATGCAATGTGTAATTGGACTGGAAACATTGAAATGCGCATGCTCAGAGTGTTTCTCTGTTGAAGTCGTTGAAGTGAACGGAGATTATTTTTCTTCCTGGTGGGGCTAGCCCAGCCCAATATGTCCATGGTGTGGACTTGAGACCGTTAAATATCCCAGGATGCATTTCGCATTCATGTTTTAAAATATCAGTTTGTAAGCTATAAAATAGGCTATATAGGAACATTTTAAAAGTATAACAAAGATGGAGGCCTATTCAACATATTTGCATACTATTATTTTAAAATAAAAGAGGGGTTTTGTTTTAGATAATTTGTTTATTGTATAAGTCGCTGATGGAGGAAACCCATCGCAACGGAAATCCCAGTCGGATCCATCTGATTGTGTGTGTGTGTGTGTGTGTGTGTGTGTGTGTGTGTGTGTGTGTGTGTGTGTGTGTGTGTGTGCGCGTGTGCGTGTGTGTGTTTCTATTCAATTCTATTCTATACAGTGTTACCCTTTAAGTTTCATTTGATAAAAACAACAGTGTTACCCCTTATATTTTATTTGACAAAGACAACAGTGTGACCCCTTATGTTTTTTTTCATGACGACCAATAAAAGACAACAGTGTTACCCCCTATGTTTTTTTTCATGACGACCGTTAGAAAAACGACAGTGAACCCCTTATGTTTTTTTCATGAAGACCGATAAAAAACAACAATGTTACCCCTTGTGTTTTTTTTCATGACGACCAATAAAAAACAACAGTTGTTACCCCTTATGTTTTTTTTCATGACAACCAATAAAAAACAACAGTGTTACCCCTTATGTTTTTTTTCATGACGACCGATAGAAAAACGACAGTGAACCCCTTATGTTTTTTTCATGAAGACCGATAAAAAACAACAATGTTACCCCATGTGTTTTTTTTCATGACGACCGATAGAAAAACGACAGTGAACCCCTTATGTTTTTTTCATGAAGACCGATAAAAAACAACAATGTTACCCCTTGTGTTTTTTTTCATGACGACCAATAAAAAACAACAGTTGTTACCCCTTATGTTTTTTTTCATGACAACCAATAAAAAACAACAGTGTTACCCCTTATGTTTTTTTTCATGACGACCAATAAAAGACAACAGTGTTACCCCTTATGTTTTTTTTCATGACGACCGATAGAAAAACGACAGTGAACCCCTTATATTTTATTTGACAAAGACAACAGTGTGACCCCTAATGTTTTTTTTCATGACGACTGATAGAAAAACGACAGTGAACCCCTTATGTTTTTTTCATGAAGACCGATAAAAAACAACAATGTTACCGCTTGTGTTTTTTTTCATGACGACCAATAAAAAACAACAGTTGTTACCCCTTATGTTTTTTTTCATGACAACCAATAAAAAACAACAGTGTTACCCCTTATGTTTTTTTTCATGACGACCAACGAAAAACGACAGTGTCACCCCTCATGTTTCATTTGATAAAAACGACAGTGTCACCCCTCATGTTTCATTTGATAAAAACAACAGTGTTACTCCCCATGTTTTATTCGATACATTTCGACAGTGTTACCCCTTATGGGTTTTTCATGACGACAGATAAAAACAACAGTATTTTAAACCCTTATATTTTATTTGACAAGGACAATTTCTTTTTTTTTTCAAATGTTTTTTCACGTTTCAAATTAAAGATATTGTGTATTCCACAGAAATTGAGCCGCGGTCTCCAGTGGGTTAGGCAGAGTACACTCCACTGCACCACTGAGGCGATGACAATACACAATGAAAAATCATCAATAAAGAGGATGTACATGACATTAAAATGTATATGTGTTTTTCTATTATTTCCCTTATGTTGTTTTTCATGATGACTATTAAAATACGACAGTGTTACCCCTTATGGTTTTCTCATGACGACTGATAAAAAACGACAGTGTTACCCCTTATATTTTATTTGACAAAGACAACAGTGTTACCCCTTATGTTTATTTGATGACGGCCGATAAAAAACGACAGAGTTACCCCTTATGTTTTTTTCTTGATGACCAATAAAATACGACAGTGTTACCCCTTATATTTTATTTGACAAAGACAACAGTGTGACCCCTTATGTTATTTTTCATGACGACCAATAAAAAACAACAGTGTTACCCCTTATGTTTTTTTTCATGACGACCGATAAAAAACGACAATGTTACCCCTTATGGTTTTTTCATGACGACTGATAAAAAACGACAGTGTTACCCCTTATATTTTATTTGACAAAGACAACAGTGTTACCCCTTATGTTTTTCTTCATGACGACCAATAAAAAACAACAGTGTTACCCCTTGGGTTTTTTTTCATGACGACCAATCAAAAACGACAGAGTTACCCCTTGTGTTTTCTTTCTTGACGACCAATAAAATACGACAGTGTTACCCCTTATATTTTATTTGACAAAGACAACAGTGCTACCCCTTATGTTTTTTTTCTTGACGACCGATAAAAAACGACAGTGTTACCCCTTATGGTTTTTTCATGACGACTGATAAAAAACGACAGTGTTCCCCCTTATATTTTATTTGACAAAGACAACAGTGTTACCCCTTATGTTTTGTTTCATGACGACCAATCAAAAACAACAGTGTTACCCCTTATGGGTTTTTTCATGACGACCAAAGAAAAATGACAGTGTCACCCCTCATGTTTCATTTGATAAAAACGACAGTGTTACCCCTCATGTTTCATTTGATTAATACGACAGTGTTACCCCTTGTGTTTTTTTTCATGACGACCAAAGGAAAACAACAGTGTTACCCCCTATGATTTATTTGATCAATATCGACAGGTTTACCCCTTATGTTTATTTCATGACGGCCGATAAAAAAACGACAGTGTTACCCCTTATATTTTATTTGACAAAGACAACAGTGTGACCCCTTATGTTATTTTTCATGACGACCAATAAAAAACAACAGTGTTACCCCTTATGTTTTTTTTCATGACGACCGATAAAAAACGACAGTGTTACCCCTTATGTTTTTTTTCATGACGACCGATAAAAAACGACAGTGTTACCCCTTATGTTTTTTTTCATGTCGACTGATAAAAAACGACAGTGTTACCCCTAATGTTTTTTTTCATGATGACCAATAAAAAACGACCCCCCTCATGTTTCATTTGATAAAAACGACAGTGTTACCCCCTATGTTTTATTCGATACATTTCGACAGTGTTACCCCTTATGGGTTTTTCATGACGACAGATAAAAAACAACAGTGTTACCCTTTACGTTTCATTTGATAAAAACGACAGTGTTACCCCTTATGTATTTTTCCCATGATGACTGATGAAAAACAACACTGTTACCCCTTATATTTTATTTGACAAGGAAATTTCTTTCTTTTTTTCAAATATCTTTTCTTTTCATGACAACCGATAAAAAACGACAGTGTTACCCCTTATGTTTTTTTCATGACGACCGATAAAAAAACAACAATGTTACCCCTTGTGTTTTTTTTCATGACGACCAATAAAAAACAACAGTGTTACCCCTTATGTTTTTTTTCATGATGACCAATAAAAAACAACAGTGTTACCCCTTATGGTTTTTTTCATGACGACCAAAGAAAAACGACAGTGTCACCCCTCATGTTTCATTTGATAAAACGACAGTGTTACCCCCTATGTTTTATTCGATACATTTCGACAGTGTTACCCCTTATGGGTTTTCATGACGACAGATTAAAAACGACAGTGTTACCCTTTACGTTTCATTTGATAAAAACGACAGTGTTACCCCTTATGGTTTTTTCATGACGACTGATAAAAAACGACAGTGTTACCCCTTATATTTTATTTGACAAAGACAACAGTGTTACCCCTTATGTTTTTCTTCATGACGACCAAAAAAAAACAACAGTGTTACCCCTTGTGTTTTTTTTCATGACGACCAATCAAAAACGACAGTTACCCCTTGTGTTTTTTTTCTTGACGACCAATAAAATACGACATTGTTACCCCTTATATTTTATTTGACAAAGACAACAGTGTTACCCCTTATGTTTTTCTTCATGACGACCAATAAAAAACAACAGTGTTACCCCTTGTGTTTTGTTTCATGACGACCAATCAAAAACAACAGTGTTACCCCTTATGGTTTTTTTCATGACGACCAAAGAAAAATGACAGTGTCACCCCTCATGTTTCATTTGATAAAAACGACAGTGTTACCCCTTATGTTTTTTTCATGACGACCGATAAATAACGACAGTGTTACCCCTTATGTTTCATTTGATAAAAACGATAGTGTTACCCCTCATGTTTCATTTGATTAATATGAAACATTAATCAAATGTTTCATATTTGATTAATATGTTAACACAAGGGGTAACAAGTGTTACCCCTTGTGTTTTTTTTCATGACGACCAAAGGAAAACAACAGTGTTACCCCCTATGTTTTATTTGATCAATATCGACAGGTTTACCCCTTATGTTTATTTCATGACGGCCGATAAAAAACGACAGTTACCCCTTATGTTTTTTTTCTTGACGGCCAATAAAATACGACAGTGTTACCCCTTATATTTTATTTGACAAAGACAACAGTGTGACCCCTTATGTTATTTTTCATGACGACCAATAAAAAACAACAGTGTTACCCCTTATGTTTTTTTTAATGACGACTGATAAAAAACGACAGTGTTACCCCTTATGTTTTTTTCATGACGACCGATAAAAAAACAACAATGTTACCCCTTGTGTTTTTTTTCTTGACGACCAATAAAAAACAACAGTGTTACCCCTTATGTTTTTTTTCATGACGACCGATAAAAAACGACAGTGGTACCCCTTATGTTTTTTTTCATGATGACCAATAAAAAACAACAGTGTTACCCCTTATGGTTTTTTTCATGACGACCAAAGAAAAACGACAGTGTCACCCCTCATGTTTCATTTGATAAAACAACAGTGTTACCCCCTATGTTTTATTCGATACATTTCGACAGTGTTACCCCTTATGGGTTTTTCATGACGACAGATAAAATACAACAGTGTTACCCTTTACGTTTCATTTGATGAAAACGACAGTGTTACCCCTTATATTTTATTTGACAAGGACAATTTTTTTTTTTTTTTAAATATGTTTTCTTTTCATGGCGACCGATAAAAAACGACAGTGTTACCCCTTATGTTTTTTTCATGATGACCAATAAAAAAACAACAGTGTTACCCCTTATGGTTTTTTTCATGACGACCAAAGAAAAACGACACTGTCACCCCTTATGTTTTTTTCATGAAGACCGATAAAAAAACAACAATGTTACCCCTTGTGTTTTTTTTCATGACGACCAATAAAAAACAACAGTGTTACCCCTTACGTTTTTTTTCATGACGACCGATAAAAAAACAAAAATGTTACCCCTTGTGTTTTTTTCCATGTCGACTGATAAAAAACGACAGTGTTACCCCTAATGTTTTTTTTCATGATGACCAATAAAAAACAACAGTGTTACCCCTTATGGTTTTTTTCATGACGACCAAAGAAAAACGACAGTGTCATCCCTTATGTTTTTTTCATGACGACCGATAAAAAAACAACAATGTTACCCCTTGTGTTTTTTTTCATGACGACCAATAAAAAACAACAGTGTTACCCCTTATGTTTTTTTTCATGACGACCGATAAAAAAACAACAATGTTACCCCTTGTGTTTTTTTTCATGACGACCAATAAAAAACAACAGTGTGACCCCTTATGTTTTTTTTCATGATGACCAATAAAAAACAACAGTGTCACCCCTCATGTTTCATTTGATAAAACGCCAGTGTTACCCCCTATGTTTTATTCGATACATTTCGACAGTGTTACCCCTTATGGGTTTTTCATGACGACAGATTAAAAACGACAGTGTTACCCTTTACTTTTCATTTGATAAAAACGACAGTGTTACCCCTTATGTATTTTTCCCATGATGACTGATGAAAAACAACAGTGTTACCCCTTATATTTTATTTGACAAGGACAATTTTTTTTTTTTTTTTCATGACGACCAATAAAAAATGAAATTGGTAACCCTGTCGACGTTTTTGCAGGGATCCGAACCTGAGCTGATCAGAGTATTAACCTCCGAACTTATCAATGCACCATCAAGACACCGAATAAAGTCAACACAATGGTTATACTTGACTTTATAATTCGCATGAAATAGAGATAAGAGTCTTTAAACAAAGACCATCAACCGGACTTGAACCCCGGTCTCCAGGGGGTTAGCTCACAGCTCTCTCCACTTACCACTGAAAATAATAAATTAAATATGTCTGTGGTTATATATGACAGTGCAATAGACATGATAGAATTACGTTTCAAATGAAAAATACTGTGTTTTCCACAGAAATTGAGCCGCAGTCACCAGTGGGTAAGGCAGAGTACACTCCACTGCACCACTGAGGCGATGACAATACACAATGATCAATCATCAATAAAGAGGATATACATGACATTAAAATGGATGTGTGTTTTTCTATTATTTCCCTTATATATTTTTTCATGACGACCAATAAAATACGACAGTGTTACCCCTTATGTTTTTTTCATGACGACTGATAAAAAACGACAATGTTACCCCTTATATTTAATTGGACAAAGACAACAGTGTTACCCCTTATGTTTTCCTTCATGACGACCAATAAAAAACAACAGTGTTACCCCTTGTGTTTTTTTTCATGACGACCAATCAAAAACAACAGTGTTACCCCTTATGGTTTTTTTCATGACGACCAAAGAAAAATGACAGTGTCACCCCTCATGTTTCATTTGATAAAAACGACAGTGTTACCCCTTATGTTTTTTTCATGACGACCGATAAATAACGACAGTGTTACCCTTTATGTTTCATTTGATAAAAACGATAGTGTTACCCCTCATGTTTCATTTGATTTATACGACAGTGTTACCCCTTGTGTTTTTTTTCATGACGACCAAAGGAAAACAACAGTGTTACCCCCTATGTTTTATTTGATCAATATCGACAGGTTTACCCCTTATTGTTATTTCATGACGGCCGATAAAAAACGACAGTGTTACCCCTTATGTTTTTTTCATGATGACCAATAAAAAAACAACAGTGTTACCCCTTATGGTTTTTTTCATGACGACCAAAGAAAAATGACAGTGTCAACCCTTATGTTTTTTTCATGACGACCGATAAAAAAACAACAATGTTACCCCTTGTGTTTTTTTTCATGACGACCAATAAAAAACAACAGTGTTACCCCTTATGTTTTTTTTTTCATGACGACCGATAAAAAAACAACAATGTTACCCCTTGTGTTTTTTTTCATGTCGACCAAAGAAAAATGACACTGTCACCCCTCATGTTTCATTTGAAAAAAACGACAGTGTTACCCCTAATGTTTTTTTTCATGATGACCAATAAAAAACAACAGTGTTACCCCTTATGGTTTTTTTCATGACGACCAAAGAAAAACGACAGTGTCACCCCTTATGTTTTTTTCATGACGACCGATGACGACCAATAAAAAACAACAGTGTTACCCCTTATGTTTTTTTTCATGATGACCAATAAAAAACAACAGTGTTACTGTTGTTGTTTTTTTTTCATGACGACCGATGACGACCAATAAAAAACAACAGTGTTACCCCTTATGTTTTTTTTCATGATGACCAATAAAAAACAACAGTGTTACCCCTTATGGTTTTTTTCATGACGACCAAAAAAAAACGACAGTGTCACCCCTCATGTTTCATTTGATAAAACGACAGTGTTACCCCCTATGTTTTATTCGATACATTTCGACAGTGTTACCCCTTATGGGTTTTTCATGACGACAGATTAAAAACGACAGTGTTACCCTTTACTTTTCATTTGATAAAAACGACAGTGTTACCCCTTATGTATTTTTCCCATGATGACTGATGAAAAACAACAGTGTTACCCCTTATATTTTATTTGACAAGGACAATTTTTTTTTTTTTTTCATGACGACCAATAAAAAACGAAATTGGTAACCCTGTCGACGTTTTTGCAGGGATCCGAACCTGAGCTGATCAGAGTATTAACCTCCGAACTTATCAATGCACCATCAAGTCACCGAATAAAGTCAACACAATGGTTATACTTGACTTTATAATTCGCATGAAATAGAGATAAGAGTCTTTAAACAGAGGCCATCAACCGGACTTGAACCCCGGTCTCCAGGGGGTTAGCTCACAGCTCTCTCCACTTACCACTGAAAATAATAAATTAAATATGTCTGTGGTTATATATGACAGTGCAATAGACATGATAGAATTACGTTTCAAATGAAAAATATTGTGTTTTCCACAGAAATTGAGCCGCAGTCACCAGTGGGTACGGCAGAGTACACTCCACTGCACCACTGAGGCGATGACAATACACAATGATCAATCATCAATAAAGAGGATATACATGACATTAAAATGGATGTGTTTTTCTATTATTTCCCTTATGTATTTTTTCATGACGACCAATAAAATACGACAGTGTTACCCCTTATGTTTTTTTCATGACGACTGATAAAAAACGACAATGTTACCCCTTATATTTAATTGGACAAAGACAACAGTGTTACCCCTTATGTTTTCCTTCATGACGACCAATAAAAAACAACAGTGTTACCCCTTGTGTTTTTTTTCATGACGACCAATCAAAAACAACAGTGTTACCCCTTATGGTTTTTTTCATGACGACCAAAGAAAAATGACAGTGTCACCCCTCATGTTTCATTTGATAAAAACGACAGTGTTACCCCTTATGTTTTTTTCATGACGATCGATAAATAACGACAGTGTTACCCTTTATGTTTCATTTGATAAAAACGATAGTGTTACCCCTCATGTTTCATTTGATTTATACGACAGTGTTACCCCTTGTGTTTTTTTTCATGACGACCAAAGGAAAACAACAGTGTTACCCCCTATGCTTTATTTGATAAATATCGACAGGTTTACCCCTTATTGTTATTTCATGACGGCCGATAAAAAACGACAGTGTTACCCCTTATGTTTTTTTCATGATGACCAATAAAAAAACAACAGTGTTACCCCTTATGGTTTTTTTCATGACGACCAAAGAAAAACGACAGTGTCAACCCTTATGTTTTTTTCATGACGACCGATAAAAAAACAACAATGTTACCCCTTGTGTTTTTTTTCATGACGACCAATAAAAAACAACAGTGTTACCCCTTATGTTTTTTTTTTCATGACGACCGATAAAAAAACAACAATGTTACCCCTTGTGTTTTTTTTCATGTCGACCAAAGAAAAATGACACTGTCACCCCTCATGTTTCATTTGAAAAAAACGACAGTGTTACCCCTAATGTTTTTTTTCATGATGACCAATAAAAAACAACAGTGTTACCCCTTATGGTTTTTTTCATGACGACCAAAGAAAAACGACAGTGTCACCCCTTATGTTTTTTTCATGACGACCGATGACGACCAATAAAAAACAACAGTGTTACCCCTTATGTTTTTTTTCATGATGACCAATAAAAAACAACAGTGTTACTGTTGTTGTTTTTTTTTCATGACGACCGATGACGACCAATAAAAAACAACAGTGTTACCCCTTATGTTTTTTTTCACGATGACCAATAAAAAACAACAGTGTTACCCCTTATGGTTTTTTTCATGACGACCAAAAAAAAACGACAGTGTCACCCCTCATGTTTCATTTGATAAAACGACAGTGTTACCCCCTATGTTTTATTCGATACATTTCGACAGTGTTACCCCTTATGGGTTTTTCATGACGACAGATTAAAAACGACAGTGTTACCCTTTACTTTTCATTTGATAAAAACGACAGTGTTACCCCTTATGTATTTTTCCCATGATGACTGATGAAAAACAACAGTGTTACCCCTTATATTTTATTTGACAAGGACAATTTTTTTTTTTTTTCATGACGACCAATAAAAAACGAAATTGGTAACCCTGTCGACGTTTTTGCAGGGATCCGAACCTGAGCTGATCAGAGTATTAACCTCCGAACTTATCAATGCACCATCAAGACACCGAATAAAGTCAACACAATGGTTATACTTGACTTTATAATTCGCATGAAATAGAGATAAGAGTCTTCAAACAGAGGACATCAACCGGACTTGAACCCCGGTCTCCAGGGGGTTAGCTCACAGCTCTCTCCACTTATCACTGAAAATAATAAATTGAATATGTCTGTGGTTATATATGACAGTGCAATAGACATGATAGAATTACGTTTCAAATGAAAGATATTGTGTTTTCCACAGAAATTGAGCCGCGGTCGCCAGTGGGTAAGGCAGAGTACACTCCACTGCACCACTGAGGCGATGACAATACACAATGATCAATCATCAATAAAGAGGATATACATGACATTAAAATGGATGTGTGTTTTTCTATTATTTCCCTTATGTATTTTTTCATGACGACCAATAAAATACGACAGTGTTACCCCTTATGTTTTTTTCATGACGACTGATAAAAAACGACAGTGTTACCCCTTATATTTTATTTGACAAAGACAACAGTGTTACCCCTTGTGTTTTTTTTCATGACGACCAATCAAAAACAACAGTGTTACCCCTTATGGTTTTTTTCATGACGACCAAAGAAAAATGACAGTGTCACCCCTCATGTTTCATTTGATTAAAACGACAGTGTTACCCCTCATGTTTCATTTGATTAAAACGACAGAGTTACCCCTTGACGACTTTTGTAGTGCTGTGTGTGTGGCCACACCTTTGGCCCTTCTGAACTTAAACACGCAGTTAAATTCCTTTCCTAGCTCCTCTTGTTTATGTTGTTAGCTTAGCCATATCATGTCACGTTGTCAACATTGGATACATGGAGCAGAACGTAGTGGGTCATATGTCCGATGCTTTTTGAAAACGTTTTCTTCATAAAACATCCCAGACAGATTTTGTATACATTTTATTCCTTAGTAATTAGCTACATGGTTATGCCGTCTTTCAGAACCTTTCATTACTGGCATTAGAGAAAAAAGAGTGCATCCTCATTGTACCCAGCACTACTAAAAATGTACTTCCGAATGCGTCTCTGTCCCCAGCACATTTCAAACCAAACTGACGCCCATGGCTGTGATAAAGATTAAACTGACCTTCCATACAGGTAGGCCTTCATTGGTGGAAACGTGGACGTTTATCAGACGAAAGATGGCCCCTTTCAAAAAAAAAAATGGTTCTCTCTGACAAATGAAAGGAATACCCGCCCAAGTCTATTTATGGGAAACTGCATTAGCTTGGTACGAGCCACCTTTTGAAGCACAACTACATAGTAGCTGGATCGCTACTGTTTTTTTACTACATTTCCAAAGAAGTTACGGGGTAAAGGACAGATGACATGTAATTAATACTGCACATTTATTTTGGCTTTATCATTGTATGAAATAAGTTGGATAATGTAGGTACACAATTTAACAAAATATATAACATAGGTCTCGTCGTTTGAAGATATTTTAATGTGAAAATGTTACATATTAGGCCTTTAAGATAATTAGTATTCAATCAAAAACAAGCTCCCCATCACTGTAAAATAAAAACAAGACCTTTTGAAACATCATCCACAATGTGGACGATTTTGTCTGGGCAGGTTCTGTGAGTATGTTTAATAATGTTTGTTTGTATGTTTTTTGAGAAGTGTGTGAGTAGACTGCAGTTCCTCAGTCATCCAGCGGGGGCAGGTCGTCATAAAAACTGTCCTCCTCCTCCTCCTCCTCCTTCTCCACCATCTTCTTTTCACCCTCCTCCTCCGGTACCTTCTTCTTCTCCCCCTCCTTCTCCCCCTCCTTCTCCCCCTCCTTCTTCTTCTCCCCCTCCTTCTCCCCCTCCTTCGTCTTCTCCTCCTCCTTTCTCTCCTCCTCCTCCTTCCCCTCCTCCTCCTCCTTCTTCTTCTTCCCCTCCTCCCCCTCTTTCTTCACCTCCTCCTCCCCCTCCTCCCCCCACGGCGACTTCTTCGGGGGCTTGTCGTAATTCCACTCGTCGTCCGAGTCGCTGATGTCGTCGTCTTCGATGTCCCACTCGGGCGGGGCCTCCGCCGTTACGCCGAAGGATTCTGTGTTGATTGGCTCGGGCGGGGCTTTGAAGTTGGGGTCCTCCAGCTTGCCCCAGGAGACGGTGTTGGCCTTGCGAAGCGAGATCTCCACCTTGGAGGGAACCATGCTTACCTTGCTGTGCTTCACATCCACCACCTGGTGGTGGGAGAAGGAAGAGAAGGGTGGATGAGTGAGTGAGAGTGAGAGATCAATATATCTATCCATCTATCTATGTCTCTATCTATATAGATAGATAGATATAGCTCTTGGGCATCCATGAGCGAGATGCCCCCTATCCACGTTAGAAGAATGATTAAAAAATATGCTATCACTCCTTTGAAGAAAGTGGTTATTCAAAACGAAACTGATGCAATACAACTGCACATGTCATGTTTTCAAAGCTACCTATATCTATGTATCACAGTGAAAGTAAACCGACTGCTAGCGATGAATGAACAATAACAGAACTTTTCTTATAGTAATATGAATGTAGTTTACCACTATGGATGCAAAAAGACGATTTGTTGATATATGTAAATAGGCCGTTATCTCAGCGCATCATACATTTAGCTTGCTGGTCAGTGGGTGTAGAGAGTAGTCTATGTGAAACTTAAGTACGTTAAACTAGCTTGAGGACGGCTATAGAAGAACAGTTTAAGAGCAGGCTAAAGCACATGCCAGCCGAGGAGCAAGTGTAGCATGTATTTTATCAGCGAGCATTAGCGTACTTTAGGCTAACTGCTGAGTGGGTGTCGGAGAGTAGTTAATAAGCAAGCTCAACTCCATTAAGGTGGCTGGTGATTGGGTGTAGGTGATTGGATGTAGAGAGTGGTTTACTTACTCCCCATAGGTGGAACTCCCTTTTGTACACCTTGTTGTTTTCAAACTGGATGTCGCAGCAGATCTATGGAGAGACAGAATGACAGAGTTGGCAAGAGCTAGGCACTGACACCGCTTATAGGATACAATCCCTGGATGGAGCAACAAGAAGATTAAGGCCCAATCCCATTTCTACCCCTTACCCCTTACCCTTACCCCTCCCCGTTACCCCTTCAAAACAAGGAGGAGGGGTAAGGGTTAGAAATGGGATTGGACCTAAGGCAATTGACCACTTCCAGGGTCAGGGATTGCAGGGTATAAATATGGTCTTAAGATTTAGATGTTAATAAGGTGCATGAGACATTGTAAAACGAGAGTAAGTGAGTATGTGTTGCCTACCACTGTACGGTTGGCTTCTACAAAGGAAAATTCTGGATTTGCATTTTTGGCGTAAACTGTCACAAACACTGTGTCGGCAGTCTGGTGCCAATCTTGTCGGCACGCCACCTTTTTCTTGTCCTGTGAACATATTTTGACACAACATAGCGGAAAATATTATTGGAGAATATACTGAGTTTAATTCCTTTTCAGGTAAAAAGGGTCGGCTTAGCTCAGGAGGTAGAGCAGTTGTCTTTCAACTGAAAGGTTGCTAGTTCGATCCCCGGCTCCTCCGAGTGTCGATGTGTCCCTGAGCTGAGTTGAGTCCCTGAGCTGAGTTGACTCTGCCGTTGGTGTGTGTTCACCGATGTAAGTCGCTTTGGATCAAAGCGTCTGCTAAAAATGCCCCTAATAAACAGCCTACCTGTTTGGCAATCCAACAATGTGTCCCTGTACTGCAGCCCTTCTGGTCCAGGAAGGCGTTGAAGTCGAAGGTCTCGATGCAACAGCAGCTCCAGGATTTATACCTGGGAGACCAGAGAGCACCAGAGACCATCAGAATATGTTGAGCTGTAATATAAGCTGTAAAGTGCTGCCGGGAACCCTTGAGATGTACGGCACTTCACCGTCTGAGTGGCAAAGGGTTAATCTCACAAGTTTAGTCTACCTGCTATAGGGTTCATCTACTCTACCCTGTCTACCTGCTACAGGTTCATCTCTAACCGGTCTGGTTCATCTCCCCCCCCTCTCTGGTCTGCCTGCTACAGGTCACGTGTCTGACTAACTCAGTGAACAGTGTGAAGTATGAGTTACCCCTCGTGGAAGATGGGCGCACCGGGGTGATGCGTGCAGATCTCCGAGTTTGTCTCAGGCCCTTGGTAGGTCTGGAATCAATGAAAAGTATCAATGAAAGAATATCAATCAACCCACTTGAGAACATATTACTGCTTCGACATTCCCTTGGCAGAGTTGTTGTTCTGTATTAATTCGCCATTGCCTTTAAATCTTTTGATTATAGCGTGCAATTTCTTATTATGGCCACCAGGTAGAGCTCTCAAAACATAATAGGTGATGGAAGAAGAACAAGGTAAGCACTCACTCCTTTACATCCTATGTTCTTGCATCTCGTTCCCGGCATGACCACCTGACTCTCTATCAGAGGGATGGGAGGGAGGGGAGGGAGGAAGGAAGAAATAAATAATTAGTAGGAGGAGAGGAGTAGAGAAAAAACAAAACCTTAGGCTTTGGATAGGAGCTCTACCAAATCACGGAGTTAAAGCATTTAATAGTTTACTTACTTATTTGATGAATTGTATGTACTCAAAGGATTACTGCACTTTTTGGGTTATGTCTTAATTTTTCAATGCACTTAGTGCATTGAAAAAAAAACGTAGGTGCATTGTACTTTTTCAATCTAATGGTACTGAATCACCCACACCTTTCATGGCCTGCTCGGCTCGGTTGCTGAGGTCCATCTTCTCCAGCACCTTGGCCAGCGACGCGGACACCTTCTGGGGAAGCTTCTTCAGCGGCTCCTCTGAACTACACACACACAAAATGATATTCCATGATTTAATCCCTTACCTAGATATGTTATCCACAGATGAAGTCTGCAATGGGAAAATGCATTCCTTTATTTTAAACATAATTATAATCCACTGTAATCTCTTGCTGTAAAGATTGGTTAATCTCTACCCATGTGTAAATAGTAACGTACCCGTCTCTGTCACTACTATGGTAACCTAACCTGCATGTTTTTGTCTCTACCTGGGCCTCTCCCTCTGCAGGGTCTGTAGCCATGGTAACGTACCTGGGCCTCTGTAACTACGGTAACGTCCCTGGGTCGTAACCATGGTAACGTACCTGGGCCTCTCCCTCTGCAGGGTCTGTAACCATGGTAACGTACCAGGGTCTGTAACCATGGTAACATACCTGGGCCTCTCCCTCTGCAGGGTCTGTAACCATCGTAACGTACCAGGGTCTGTAACCATGGTAACATACCTGGGCCTCTCCCTCTGCAGGGTCTGTAACCATGGTAACGTACCTGGGCCTCTCCCTCTGCAGAGTCTGTAACCATGGTAACGTACCAGGGCCTGTAACCATGGTAACGTACCTGGGCCTCTCCCTCTGCAGGGTCTGTAACCATGGTAATGTTCCAGGGTCTGTAACCATGGTAACATACCTGGGCCTCTCCCTCTGCAGGGCCTGTAGCCATTGTAACGTACCAGGGCCTGTAACCATGGTAACGTACCTGGGCCTCTCCCTCTGCAGGGCCTGTAGCCATGTTAACGTACCAGGGCCTGTAACCATGGTAACTTACCAGGGCCTGTAACCATGGTAACGTACCTGGGTCTCTCCCTCTGCAGGGCCTCGGCTGACTTTGGACCCCTGTAGATGATCTCCTCTCCATTGGTCCTTTTGGCCCCGCCCTTTTCCGATGACACCTCCGGACGCAGGGGCTCCTCAGGCTTCTCGTCGTTATGGCGACCGTGGGTACAGCCCTGGTAACAGACAAGGCAACTTTAAACTCCCCTCACCCTACTAGTGTTAACTAACTTTACACTAATTCATAAATACAAACATCTCCCTAAACAGATTCCATTTAAGTATTAATGAAGCATTGACTTTTGTTCAGTCAAAATATTAAACAAGTACTGATTTGTTGAAGTTCAGACTCTGATTATACTATAAAGACTCTTAAAACATACATTCATATTAGACTTTTACTTTATTGTCCCCTGGGGGAAATTCTTTTTCAGTCTTTTTCATATTAGCATCCATCCATCCATACCTTGATGGAGAGAAAGTCTGAGAAGTCTGTTGTCCTCTTTCTGCAGCAAGACCAGCCCTGGGTGTACATATTCCATTACATCACATTAGGTTCAATAACATCAGGTGACATTAGATGACCATACATGAGGACCTAATACAGTGGTTCACAGTTGGGAAAATCCATGTGTAGCCAGCTTTCATCGGCTTCCCACACATGGTCTGAACGCCATCAGCATAAGCCCCTAAAAGCATCGTCCCAGTTAACACACACTCATCGCACCACAACAAATGAATAGTAAGGCTTTGCTCAAGGCAGTTCCTGTATAAAATATCGATTAAAAGGGCACCATCAAGGAACTAGCTGAACAGGTTGGGATTAGTGAAGGTGTTAAAGTCAGAGGTCAGAGGTTAGAGACACTTGATCTGTTGGTTCACCTTGAGGGCGTCGTGGAAGATGGGGACCCCAGGGTGGAAGAGACAGGCGTCTGTGAGAGGAAGAGGAGAATAAAAAGAAAGAAGATAAGAGGAAGACAAGTTTGTAATCGCGTTATTCGTTTATGACTGCATAAACGAATAACATGATCCGTTTTTGGTTTTCTTTCACTTTTTTCCTCGTAAATATCCATGGCGTCAGTTTATTGACGCTCTATGGGTGTTTCACTCGGTGCCCACACGTTTTCATCATAGCCTTGCCACCGACGGACGGCTAGAACCTCGCCATCCTCTCTCCCACCGCTGTCGGGACCAGAATGGTGAAGAGCGGTGTGTTTTTGAGTCAGTTGTGATCGCCGATGTCTTGCTTTCTTGTACGTTTTCATGCTCGTCATTGTAGTCCTTTGCATAACCTGACCTTCTTTTCTCATATGACTATTCAGATGTAAAGCCGTTCCACGAATTCAACAACCGTAGAAACAGAGGAAAGGACACAACATTATCGAGACCAATCTCATGGGCCCTGACGAACCGGTGAAACGGATAAGTCTGATGAATTTAACCACGGGTCGAACCAATGATGGAAGTCTTCCGGACATGAAACAGTACATTTGTTATGGATGAGATCAATCTTATTGTAGATTTCTGTTGCCTACTGTAAAACCGAAGGGATCAGTCGGAGTCAATTGCGAATCCGATAAAGTTGGATGGAAGCCAATGAGTTGGATGACACCTAGGATAATCCCTCAAACCACAAATCTATGAACAAGATATGCATTGAAGTAGAAACATTTATTTCCCTGTGATATCAAAGATGTTTTTCCACTTTGATTTTGCTACCATTTCTGGGCGATGTGATGTTTATAATGAAAGACCAGTTCAAATAGGATTTCTGTCATTGTTTTACGTATATGATCTAGATTGTCTGCGGTATTTCATTCACCGCGCTACACATGTGACACTTGATATGAAATGGCTGGAGTTAAAATATAGGCCTTCCTAGACCTTCAAAGGAATTTAAAGGGATACGCAGAGGTATAGTAAAATTTGCCTGTTTTACCCAGATTGAGACGATTTGTTTAATCCCAAATTCATCATTGTGCGTCAAGAAGGGGAATTCCCCGGGTTAGCATTTGCTTTCGACAGCCGCATCTATTGATTTGCAGAGTTATAGTATCCTTGCTCTGTCTTACTGAGTCTTGAAACAAACATCAGCAGGATTTGAACAGTGGTGCAGTGGAGAGCACTGTTGTATAGCACTCTGGAGACCAGGGTTCAATTCCTGTTCAATTCCTGTTTAATGTATGTTAATTAACTAAAGGGTAAGTCTAGTAAGTCTATAAAGTCTGTAATGATATTTCTATTGAACTGATTGATATAGCCTTCGACCACAAAATAATCACAACCTCCATGGGGAAGTGGAGAGACTAGTTGGCTGACACTCCTGAGACCGGGGTTCAAGTCCAACTAATGTTTTTTTCTATATCATGTGAGTTGTAAAGTCAAGTCTAAGCGCCATCAACAAAATCCTCAATTCATCAAAACTCAGTAGACGCAGGTTTGAGTCCCAACTCACAGGGATTAAGAATTTGCTCATCCTTTCTTGCTGAGCCTCGGTTCTGTTCACCGCTCAGAACCAGGGTTAAGATCCCTGATGGAGTAAGTCCCCTGATGGAGTAAGTCCCCTGTTCATCCCTGAAAAGTTCCTCATATGATGGAGGTTTAGGTTTAAAGAAAATCAGAGAACTTTCTCGAAATCTGACAAAAAAGGCACCTCTTATGTTATATTTTCTTGGCAAAAATATTCGATTATCCAATATTTACCAAACTTGCACCAAAGCTTAATTTAATGACCAGGGTTCAAGAAGTTTATTCATGTGGGAACCAGCGAGAGGAGGAGACACCAGACTAACCCTAACCTGAAGGACCGAGAAAAGCAGTGGGGGAGGGGGAATGGTCTATCTCTCTGGTCTGGTTGGAGTTAAAAATAGCCCCCCCATACACACACTCACACACACTCACACACACCTGTCAATTCTCATCCAACGCAGGAGTTGCTGGGCTTTGGTGTTCTTGGTAAGTCACGTCCCCCCCCCTAGTCTGGTCGTTGCCCAGTTCCTAAGCACGTTAAAACTCCGGAATCCGGCCGGTTTAAGGGGTTCGCCTCGACCACCCCCCCCCCCCCCCCCCCCCCCCCCCATGCTACGAAATACTTTACGCTGTCCGATGACGCAATCGATAAGAACGTCCACGATGTGGTTCTTAAATCCACCGGACGCATCGGTCAGACTCATCGGTAAACCGACCCAGGCCGGTTCTGGTTGGCAGTGAACACAACTCTAGTGTTGGATTGTAGCCTATATGTTGGCCCCCTGTTCCAACTCATCTGTTGCGTCGGTTTTAGTAGCTAAACAACGATTGGTATGCACCTATATTGGTATTCCACATGATGATGTTTCCCCGCTACAAAATACAAAATAGTAAGAATGATGAAATGCAAAAGGGGACCAGAATAAACCATCTCTAGGTTGACTATCGGCTGGACGTGTTTCATTCTTGAGAAACTTTCTCGAAAAGTTACGCGGTGCAGATTTAAAGTAGTTTAACAAATAAAGTTAACTATTCTTAGGTCTACCATTCACCGACATTGCTTCAAATAAACGCTGAACACTTTCCTGTCAAATCACGGAAGACGGATTGAACGTTTCACCCAAAGTTCTAGTGCAGTCACAGAGGAATGCGCTAGTCGGCCTGAGCCACCTACCTTCCTTGTTGGTGCTGCGGTCGAAGCGCTCCCCGCAGCCTTTATTGTAGCACAGATCCATGGTCCTCACAAACGCTTTATCACGCTGGCTCCTTCGCCCTTCTCTTAAGAGACTGCTGTAGGCCTGCTTCTATCTTTCTCGTTCTTTCTCACTCAGTCTCTGGTTTGAATGGATGTTAAAAATAGCCCTTCTGTCGCCCTCACCCCCCCAGTCTGTTATCTGACCCCCACCACCTCCACACACGCACACACACACACACACACACACACACACACACACACACACACACACACACACACACACACACACACACACACACACACACACACACACACACACACACACACACACACACACACACACACACACACACACACACACACACCTGTCAACTCTTATCTAAAGATGGAGTCGTGGCGATGATGTCAAAAACACCAGCAGGGAACCACCAGCACGATGTCGCATTGCCATTGCTGAGTTACTGCAGTTTGAACATCCACCACATGATGGCTGTAGAACCACATGTAAGGGCCTATTTTTTAAACGTTGTATTCAAAAGAAGCGTGGTTAAGTCCCCATTGTATCATGGTAATCCCAGCTAGAGCGTTATAGGCCTACATACATTTCTCGTGTTTCAATTCTATATTTTCATTTTCCTCAACAACCCCTCAACAAACACAACAGCGGACTAATCTCTGTTGTGTAGGGAGGGACAAGTAGCGTATGATACAAGGCTCTGTCTGTGTCGGGTCCTAAGGACAGCTGGTGTGTGCGCGCGCGCGCACACACACACACACACACACACACACACACACACACACACACACACACACACACACACACACACACACACACACACACACACACACACACACCTGTGGCATCATGTCACCCACAGTGGAGAAAATGTTCATAGTCGTCATCGCTTCTGTGTGTTTGGTTTATCAATAGCTGGAGGAATAAAAAAGGAATTGAGTTTCAACTGCATAAACAAATGAAAGATATAGGTCCTAAACTAGTCTAGATTTCAGCACTTTTTTTTTTATCATTCTCTGTATTGAATTGACAGATTCATCAAATATTGGAAATATTTATAAATATGAAACAATCTTTAATGTCTTATTTGTTTGACGTTGCCTTGTTAAATGGTTGTATGTTTTAATGTATCCTGGATGTGATTTAATGTACACTTTTAAAAGGTGATCATTTATGTTGTTTTGAATAGATAATACGTGTTAATGTCCTTATTAATAACTGCAGGGTGCAAAGCATTGTGATCAGAGAGATTAGACGTATCATTCTGCTGCTGCTGTCTCTAAATGGCTCTGACTGATTACATATCACAAATGTAGGCTATAAGAAACCTGGTACCTCATTGGCAGATTGTTTTTCTCTGTCACACAGAGGTCGTGTCAAAAGGATCTGGCTCAACATCAGTTGGTATCCCCAAAAGGAAATCAACAAATGTGCGAAAGCAGATCTGCAACTCACAACAAAGGTTTCACAATTTTAAGGATTGACCAATTTAATTTGGGGACATGTACATTTTATTTGCTGTTCGGAAATCATTACTAACAAACGCGGTTCGTTTTCATGTCACAAAACTTTATGTGTGGATTATGTGTAGCTATTGGCACTAAAGTCGCTCCATATTTGCTTTGGCATTAAACCTTTCAGGACATATGGGGACACAGACTGTGAGCTAATGGAAAAGGCCTTTATTTCTTCCAGAAAAACAAAACACAAATAACAAACATACTGCTGAGAAATTAAAGCCCAAGATTTATTAAAAACTATCGTCACTTAACTAGCGTGTTGCTTCACTGTCCATGCTCGCTAGTACAATCCATTATATACTAAGTTCCTGTTTTTTGTATAAATAGAAACAAATGTGAGAGGGAGGATGAGACAGGGAGGGGAAGACAGAGGGAGGAGGAGACAGGAAATTAAGTTTGGCGTCATTTGGCATCACTGACATTTCATGTAAGATGGGGTCACAGGTCAGTTGAGGGGTGTACTTTGGGGAGTAATGCCTTCAAAGCTCAGCGAAATGAGAGAAAATGTCATTTTTTTTGTTATATGCAGCACTACAGAAGAGGTGTGTGTGTGTGTGTGTGTGTGTGTGTGTGTGTGTGTGTGTGTGTGTGTGTGTGTGTGTGTGTGTGTGTGTGTGTGCGTGTGTGTGTGCGTGTGTGTGTGTGTCTGTTCTACAGAATGTGGAGACAGGAAACTGAGGCCTCCATCACTGCATGTAGAAATAACTACAAGGTCAACCTCTCACCACAAAGAAGGACGAAGTTGAAACCTCGCTATTCACTCTCCCTGGTATCACTGAACTTCAGACATACCGGCTGTATTATATAACAATACCAGCAGAGGGCGCCAGGCAACGTGATTATGTGAGGCAAACAGTGCCATTGCTTTTTGGCTCACAATAATGATGCCTTCTTGAGGAAAAAGATAATTAAACTAAAATGAAAATAAAAAAACACCTTGCTTTTTCCAAACAAGAATTTTTGTGGTTCTCATTAACCGGCAACCAAAAATAAAATGACAGTTACAGTCGGGACCAGACAAATGGAGGAGAACAGGAGGTGGGAATTAATTCTTCATCATCACATTCAAATCATGCGTGTCCAGAACAAGAAGACGACAACAACGAAGGGCTAGCGTTAGCATGCACACGCTAGCCCCTCACAGAGGAACCAGGCCGGTCGTAACAGCAGTTCCTCAAGCTGCAAGTTCTCCTTGAAGGTTCTGCTCTCGTACATTCTCCTCCTGAGCATGACGTCACTAGCGAGGTAGGAACGGCGGTGCGCCTATCTGTCTGGACGTAAGTCCACTGAGGGGTGGCCGGGTTGCAGAAATGCCAATGGGCAAAGCCAGGGCCGTAGCACCAAATTCTGGGCCCTGCATATAAGAGGTACTGATGCCCCCCCCCCCCGAATTCCCCCTGCCAGCCCCCTGCGCAGAATTGTTGAGGGGGGGGATGGGGAGAGGATTGTTGACGGGGGGGAGAGGGGGGGGACGTGGCCTGGCCACTAGGGGGTGGTAGAAAATTTGAAATAAATATATATATTTTTTTCATTCCCATGGGCCCCCCCAAGCCTGTCCACCTTAAGCCCAGGTCAGACCAAAGATTCACCTTGCAAAGAGACGGTTTTAGAACATCGCAGGGGCGGTGTGAACGGGTTGTTGCAAGGAGTCGCAAGGAGTTGCAAGGAGTCGCCAGAGATTGAACATGTCAAATCGCAGGGTCCAGTTTTAGAACGCGGCGATTTAACCATTTCTCTTCAGCCAATCACAGCACAGAACAACTTGTACGTCACGGCCTTACTCCGTCCCGGTAACGTACTGTCTATAAAAATATCCGATTGAAATATCCGATATCCGGAGAATGACAAAACACAGTAACTCTAGCCTACTCTCAAGCAAAATAAAAATAAAACTAACCTAACAACTAAAACTAACCTGCAAACCTAACTAATCGCAAACCTAACTTATCTAACCTAACCTGCGCAAATGATGCTGTTGCGGCTCTCAGCTGTGCCAGAGCGTTCACAGTTGCTAGGGAAACCACCTAGCGTCGCAGCCCGTTGCAGCCAGTGTGAACGGCCCAGTTTTAGAACGTCGCAGCCCGTCTCGTCGCAAGGAGTTGCAAGCCGTTGCAAGGTTAATCTTTGGTCTGAACTGGGCTTTACACCCGCAGTCCGTCGGCCCTGGGCAAAGCAGAAACAATTGATCACATCTCCTGTTGTTGGGAGGGGGTTCACCCCCCCCCCCCCCCCCCATAAATACATTTTCATATTTGAGGAAGTGGGTGGGTGGCAGGCAGTATCCTAATTGTTATTAAGTTGGTAAAATAAAGTAAAAAAGGTTGCTAGTTCGAATTCAGGATAAATGACTTGAATAAAGGGCTTCGGAGTCAAACACTGTAGTTGGGTAAATCAACCACACTGATAACGTTTTATAGCCTGCAGTCTCGGCTATTAGCTACAGGGATGGACTACAGTGGTCTGTAGTCCTGTTGTGTTTCAATCTGAGCTCAGCTGACTCCCTTTGTTAGCGGTACATCATGCTATCGATCGTGATTCAAGGACAGTCGGGCCTCCACTCCTAAGAGCCACCTGTGGTCTGCAAGCAGACGCAGAACTGCTGATCTTGCAGTAGAGCAGGCCGTCATGCAGAGTATAAAAACGCAAAGAGAAACCACAGACCAAATGTAAAAAATTGGAGAGGTAGAGAACAAAGGACCCAAACCACTTATCAAAGAAATGAAGCGACGCCGACATGCCAGATGAGAAGTGTTGTTTCTGTACAGTTACTGTACAATCCTGATGGGAGGACAGCCAGCTAGCTTAGTCGCAGAGCTGCCTCGACACGTTTAGATCCATATCTCACTTTCAGCAGCCGTGAGCAATCCCTTTGACCATCCCCCTCCGGTCGTTTCAGGGACATCCAAAAAACCAAACGTTAGCAGCTAGCTAAGTTACCTCCAATATCCAGACATTAAGATAAGTCATTTAAGGCTCATTTATAGCGTGACCCGTCGCTACAATGACCAGGAACCTTCATGTGGTTATACATATCAAAAAGTCTACATGGAGATTGAATTAGTTCCATCTGATGGAAGAACTTTGAGCCCCGTAGGTGCGTATTTCAGGGACAATTGGGGAACTTATTTTAAGTTCCCAAGTGGGTTTAGTTAAGGGATAACTGAAATTTTTAATCTAAAAACAATCATGAATCTCATCAACTCCAGCCCTAAGAAACTTCCTGTTCCTCCATACTTCCAACCTGGTTCCTGGAACTATCTATAGATCTTAGATTACTGCAATGACTGGTAATCGATAAAAACGGCAGTGGTATCATTGATTTAATGAAAACAAGGCAGCCGCAAAGCTCCAAACTTTTATTTTTAATCTTACCAACATTTTCCAAATCCATTTGGAAAAGATAGAAAACGAAAGAAAAATATTGACATGACTGGGTTCATTTTAACAAAAAGGACCTACACGTTAGAGGCGGTGTTCCCTTCTTTGTTCTAATTTGATCGACATTCTGAAATCGTTGAGCTTGACATCGGCAGAGTTGACTTCCCTTCCAAGAAGCCCTGTGGGGGGGGGCGCGCTAAACGGGTAAGGTAGAAAGAGTTAGAAAAGCTAGCTATCAACACTCACACCAGAAAAGGAAAGCGAGAGTTGGGGAGATACAGCGCTAAAGTTGTTAAGAAGCACGTTTTTCTTGTGACATTGCGAGACTACACAGCTAGCATTATTGTAAAATAGCGAGGACCACACAAGCTAGACGCACATGAATCAGCTACATGTATCACGAGGGCTTTGTGGGGGGAAAAAACTACCAAGTTCTAGAGAGGAAAACACGGGACGACCACAGCAAGCGTCTAAGAGCACAAAATACTCGACAACGATGAAAGAAGACCAGAAGAATTGCGAACTATTAACGTTATTTTTTACAAAGCTTTTTGTCCTCAAGTCGGAGAGGATAAAAGCCGGCTTAACATATTCTAGAAAGACAACTAGCAACAAGAGACAGAAGCGCCGCTCCGGTTAGAAATGTACACAGGAGCTGTAACGTCACTAATATTCTGCAATGGCACTACGAGATGACCAGGGGATAAAAAGGGTAGATCACTCTTGCGTGTTCCTCAAGGTTTCTTCCCTTTCCTGATGGGTCGACTTGTCGCTCTTCCTGTTCCTTCCTGTTTCAGGGATGATGGAGGTCATGTTTTCTTTCTGAATGTGGGCTGAGATTTTGGCAAAGCCATGTTAAAGGTTCTCAATACATAGGATCATATGGTTGGTTTGACCTGTAAGCTCCCAACCAACTTCCCAAAGTCTTCTGACTAGCTGTAGCGATGTCTACAGCTAGTCAGGGGAGATTTTAGTCGCATTGTATAAAATAAGAGTTCCTATGAAGTCCCCCCCCCTTCCATCACATGATCAGACCCTCTTCTCTGAACGCACTGGCTACAATTGTCATGTTTAACCACGTGAAAATTATCCACCAATAAGCAGATGTTCACTAAAGGTAGGACTACACTGCATACAGGCCAGGAACTGGGGATTCAAACCAACCAAAACCAAAAGTTGATAATAGTTAAATCCACTTCCCTTCATTCTAATTAGACCAGCAATCCATCTTATTTCAACCAACGACAACGAAATTATCTCCAAGGGAAAACCTGAAATCATACCTAAACGTTCTAAATACCTTTACGATGACAGCCCCCTCGCCCTCCCAAAATATAGAAAAGGTAAAAATCGTCCATCTATGCTGTAGTCAGGGGTTCTTTGCCGAATAGCTCAGTGCAAAAGTTCAGCATGTTATTTTGCGACAACCACAACAGAAATCTCCCAACTAATCACTGCATCCAAACTCACCGGCTCACATTTAAGGTCACCGACCAACCGGTCTGACCGACAGATACCACCCGACCAATGGGCCGACCCGACAGATCCCAATGTGTTACTGCATACGCACATCAAAACGTACACCGGCTGTAAGATTGACACATACATTTACAGGTGGCAGCCTGACATCGGTTGCATTTGGTTTAGGAACGACCACGGTGGATATCTGCGTTTACACTAACACACGTTTTTTAACACTTTGACATCAGAGCGTTGGTGAGCAACAGACTTGAAGGAGGATCCATTTTAGATCTTGCTCGACCAACACACGGACAGTGACAGTTTTCTTTTTTGGTCCGCTGCTAAATCACGTAATTAAAAAACCGAAAAGCAAACAAACAAATACTTGCATACAATTCAGTGCAATATAATGCAAACACATCCGATATGAGTCATTAACATTCATATTACTCTATTCCTCTGCGGCTGTTTAGATCCGCGCTTAGGTCGAATGCACGTGGTTTCGCCGATAAGTTGATTCAGGTGCGAACAAGGAGAAGTCAATAGCGCCTTCTGGGAACTTGCTTTGAAAAGCCTCAATGCCCCGTTCCTTGTGGACACTACGCTCTTGCTTTGAAAAGGCTCAACATTTCGTTCCTTGAGGACACTACGCTCTTGCTTTGAAAAGGCGCCATGTCTCGTTCCATAAGGACTTGCTTTGATGAATCAATCAATGTTTAGACATACAATCTTGCATCTAGCTCTGTGTGGTTAGGTAGTGGCTGTGAGTCACAGCAGGTTATCAGGTGTTTCCAGACATTAGCCGGTTGCATGTTGGCAGACGCACACGAGAAGTTGGCATAGGTAGAATCCCAGCAGGATATCGAAGCACCAAAATCACTTTCAAAATAAAAGTAATGAACGGACTCTGGCAAGGACCCTGTCAGAATACTATATCATGGTTAGTCCAGGTCCTTATGTTGAAGTATACATCAACACATCTATATATAGATATAGACATATTGATATATGTATATGTACTGTATGTATGTATAACTTTACAAAAAAATGACATGAGTTACAATGAGTCAAAGAAAGAAATAAAAAGTAACAATTTCTGATACATTTCCCAATAGATCGAAGCAAGATAATTTTTTTACATGACATCTCAGAGCGAGCCTAGTCAAAAAACACGAAGATAATTAGCATCATCGGACCTGAACACGCAGGAGAAACTAACCACACTAACTGTCTCTAGGGCCGGGCTGTGATTGGCCAGTGGTGCCACACCGACAGCCAATGAGATGAAGGGATGGAAGAGGGATGAAGACAGGGCTAAACGTCACAAAGATATCTCAGTTTTTCTGAAACAACTGGTGTACACACACGCACGCACACACACACACACACACACACACACACACACACACACACACACAAACACACACACACCTTACAAACACACTCTTGTCCTCGTCATTCCTCCTGCCATTTCAGGCCTATGGGATCCAAGAGAGGACAAAATAGCACCATTTTGAAATTAGGTTAATCAACTCCATCTGCACTACCTGGTATCACCAGCAGAGGGCAGCAATACACACACTCTCTCTCATGATATATATATTATATGTAAGTCTTTCTCTCAAGCTCAAGTGCCCTCTTATACTATGACACCACATT
>NC_044064.1:12678638-12688638 GCF_902167405.1 Gadus morhua
ACCCCATTAAATTGATTGTTCCAGCCCTGGGGAGGAAGAGGCAAGGAGTAATTTCCTGTTGAGCGTGCACGTGTGTGTGTGTGTGTGTGTGTGTGTGTGTGTGTGTGTGTGTGTGTGTGTGTGTGTGTGTGTGTGTGTGTGTGTGTGTGTGTGTGTGTGTGTGTGTGTGTGTAATTGTCTGTGTTAACGACCTCTGATGTCAGCACTCATCCAGCTAATGACAGAATATTACAGCGGCCAAACCAATGTGTGTGTGTGTGTGTGTGTGTGTGTGTGTGTGTGTGTGTGTGTGTGTGTGTGTGTGTGTGTGTGTGTGTGTGTGTGTGTGTGTGTGTGTGTGTGTGTGTGTGTGTGTGTGTGTGTGTGTGTGTGTGTGTGGAGGAAGTGAGAATGGCCGGATAAAAGAATGCAGAGGAGTGAAAGAAGCAGAAAAGAGAAAGGAGAGAGAGTGAGAGAACCATAAAATCCAGCTGAGACACTTAAATCTAAAGTGCCTTAGAAAGCACATTAGTGCATGTGCTGTGCAATGCAAAAAAGCACACACTCACACACACACTGACCGTCGACACACATACTCACACATAGCATCGTGCAGCTGCCTCCAAGAACCAATTACAACACAAAATGGATCATTATGCCACTCTCTCCATCTATATTGTTATTCTCTCAGTCGGTCCTTGCCTTCATCCTGGACAGTTCCTTTCTACATCTCTGGTTTCTTTCCTCCTCCATGTTCACGCCTTATAACATCTCCGTGATGACATGCATGACCGAGATGTCTGTAGGTCACTGGGTTGCGTTTGATTGGCTGCTGAGTAACACTAAGAAGTTCTTCACCATTTTATCATTTGAATAATTTATTCGTTTAGCCAACGTTTTTACCCAAAGAGACATCGAGTTCAGTGACGGGTCACTCAGGAGAAGGTCGGGGTCAGGGGGGGGGGGGTCATCTCGCTCTAGGATTCAAACACGCTAGAGTGCGGACGTGGGAGGATCTAACCCGGAACCTTTGAGCTGGGGGTCAGACACCCTACCACCGGACTACCCTGACACGTTGTGCTTTAACCTTGTTTCATCGTCGTCCAATAGCCAACGGTCATCTCCGTTCAGAGTCCCTTACGAAGCACATTCATTTATCCCCCCCCCCCCCCGTACACACACACACACACGGAAACCCAGAGGTGTTCAGGCTGCTGACTTGCAGGCTTGTCCGGATCCGTTTCAGGGGCAGCGATGACGGCTATCGGCCCTCTGTGTGCCGCGTAAACCTGCAGATCCAACACATTGTGTCCCGTTCCCCCCCCCCCCCCCCCCCCACCCCGCGGCCCTGGACAGCCCCCCCTGAGGTACTCATAGAGGAACAGCCAGGGCTTCCGCAGCGCTGGGGGACACCAGTTGGCCGTTACCCTGCTTTTTATGTCCTCCGCTCCGAGGGGCCGGGACTCTGTGATTGGCCAGGAGGGGGGAGGCCATTCTGTCTCTCCAGCAATAATAAAGCAGTCGCGAAGCCGCTAAAGCCGTAGCTATACCGTCGGTTTCCACGTTGCCTCAGTCGCTGCACCCTGGGTCTCTACGTCCCCCTCCGGAGCTCAGAGGCAGTGGCCGTCGGACACAACCTCTCCTCCATAATGTATAAGAGAACGTGGTCAGGGTGCGAGGGCGGACGAACTCTCTCCTGGCCCGCCCCTCTGGTTCAGCTGGTCGAGGAGGTTCACGTCATTCGTACGACGCCCCGTCATCGCGTTATATAGAAGATCAAAGAGACGCGACCAGAACACACAGGGAAGGACTCGGCACAGGACTGGAGTGAAGCGTCATCACTTCTGAACCCGCTTGAATAAATGATCGCTATCAAAGGGAAAAAAGTGTGGGGGAGGAATGGGCGTGCGAGGCAGGATGGTGTAGACCGAATCACAAGGGAGAGAGCGAGGGAGAGAGAGTGAGGGGAAAGGAGGAGCTGAAGAAGAGAGAGGGAGAGGGGAGAGAGAGGAAGGGGAGGGAAGCAATGAGGACCAGTGGGAGAAAAGACAGCGAGGACTAATATTTGGTTAGGAAACAGCATGACAGGGTGACAGCCATGCTGACACTGGAGATTCCGAAAACACATTTCCTGCTGGGCGAGAGAGCTAGGGGGACCACAGGGAGATGGAGAGAGACAGAAGGGAGGGAGGGGGAGAGAGAGGCAGAGAGGCAGAGAGGTAGAGAGAGAGAGGCAGAGAGAGAGAGAGGCAGAGAGAGAGAGAGGCAGAGAGGCAGATAGGTAGAGAGAGAGAGGCAGAGAGAGAGAGAGAGAGAGAGAGAGAGAGAGAGAGGTAGAGAGAGAGAGAGGTAGAGAGAGAGCGAGAGCGAGAGAGCGAGAGAGCGAGAGAGAGAGAGAGAGAGAGACAGAGACAGAGACAGAGACAGAGACAGAGAGAGAGAGAGAGAGAGAGAGAGAGAGAGAGACAGAGACAGAGACAGAGAGAGAGAGAGAGAGAGAGAGAGAGAGAGAGAGAGAGAGAGAGACAGAGACAGAGACAGAGAGAGAGAGAGAGAGAGAGAGAGAGAGAGAGAGAGAGACAGAGACAGAGAGAGTGTGAGAGAGAATGAGAGTGAGAGGGAAATAGAGGCAGAAACATAGAAAGAGAGTGTGAGGGAGATAGGGAACAGCAAGGAGAGGGCTATATAAGCATGACTGATGGAGAGAGAAAAAAGAGAGGATAGAGAGGGAGAGGAGAAAGGGAGAAGTGGATGTGTGAAGGAGAAACGGAAGGAAGGCGTGAACTGAGGAGCGAGTTAAAGGAGTGAGGAGTGGTCACATGTCCAGAAGGAGAGTTCTACTGAGAACAGGGGCCGTTACATTCCATCCATCCAGCAGTGCACACACACACACACACACGCGCACACGCACACACACACACACACACACACACACACACACACACACACACACAGAGTGGTTAAATGTATATGTTTTAGTATTGACTCGTTTAGCAAACACTTTTATCCAACGTCTATACATATTCACTTGTAAGTGACTTACAGTGAAGACGTACAGTGAAAGTCACACAGATGAGTGACTTTGTTTGTATTTAAGTTATATATTCAAGATATATTCAAAAGCATTTCCCTTAAAATATGTTCATGAAAGAAAAATGCATCACCATGTAATGAAGAGACAGAATGAGAAAAAGGACCAGAAATGATAAAAAAGCAGAGGGATCCAAGGGAGAATAAGCAGGGAGAAAGAGGAGAGGGAGGAGAGAGAGGAGGGGGAGAGGAGAGAGAGGAGAGAGGTGAGAGGTGAGAGGGGGGAGAGAGGAGAGGGAGGAGGGAGGAGAGGAGGGGGAGAGGAGAGAGAGGAGGGAGGTGAGAGGGGGGAGAGAGGAGAGGGAGGAGGGAGGAGAGGGGGGGGGCAGATGGAGAGTAGTTGCCTGGATGATTCTTGTCTGGTGAAGACTGATGGAGAGAGAAGAGAGCGAGAGGGATGGAAGAGAGCGAGAGAACAGGAAGGTGTGAACCATAACATGGAAACTGACAGATGGAATCTATAAAGATGACAGTCCACACACACCTACACACACACATCAACACAGGACCACAGATGAATGCAGTGAGACGGATATTCATAGAAGCTAAACGTACATGAAGCAGTACATACGGCTGCAGCGAACACAAGAGAGGATAAAGTGATGAAGCAGACGAGCCACACACACACACACACACACACACACACACACACACACACACACACACACACACACACACACACACACACACACACACACACACACACACACACACACACACACACACACACACAGCGGTAGCGACGGTCGTATCGTAGGGACTGCGACACAGGGTTTATTTTTAGAAGGTACTTAAGTCGGCTCCCAGCCCAGAAGTCCCCGGCACCCCTTCTGAACCCAGAACCCGGCCAGAACCCGTTTAGACCAGTTTAACCCGGACCAGGCCTGCTGCTACATTATAAGTGTTGATATTTCTCTATGTTTCTTTATTGCCTTGCTGTTTTTCAGTTTTTTTTTAAAAAATGAATATCTTTTTCACTTTTTCCTACACAGCCCTGTTTTTTTGTGGAGCTTGCAACAGAAACAAGGATTTCCCACCAGGATTATAAGTATTCTGAATCTCTCTATCTCTCTCACTCCTGTTATCTAATACTATTAACTCGCAGAGCAAATGCATGGCAGAGTCCAGTCCACTACCTGACCCCCTCTCCGTGATAAACAGAGGCGTCGTAAAGCTAGGTGCTAGCAAAGAAGAGTGTGAGCCCAACGCTCCTGCATATAGCCTAATGAGGACCCGATACTTGGAACAGAGTTCTGAGGACCCGACTGAATCCCGAGAAGCGCTTCCCAGGTAAGAGCGTAAGCGCCTTGTAACCACGGAAACCACCCAAGTGCACAAGAACGAACCGGAGGACGCGTCGTTCCGGAGGCTCGGGTTAGCGTGAGGTAAGCGAGTGAGGAAGGGTTAGCGCGGTTGGGAAAATAAAAACAGTTAGGTAAAGCTAGGTTTAGTAGCATCGGCTCATCTGACCGACAGACGGACAGACGGACGGGGGCGGGAGGGCGCGGCCCTGAGGTTTACCAGGTGCAGGCTGAGTGCCATTGTTACTCGGGGGGGCCGCCTTATTCCCAAACACAGCGTCAAAATCTACCGCCATGGCCACGGCGGCGGGAGGCGGTACCGACTGGTTCTCCATCCCTGGGGAGGACAAACACCAGCCGTTACTGCGCCGGTTCACATCCACCGTGAGGGTCTCGTGGTCCACCCCACCCCGCGAGGACTGAGTGATTAGAGGCGGTGGGCGGGGGGGGGGGGTTCATGGTGGTGGGAGCTCTGCCGGGTGGCGTTGATGGGGGGGTCCATCAGTCACACAGGGCGCCATCAAAGGAACAAGTCCTTTACGTCGCTTCACGCGACCCAACACAAACACACACACACACACACACACACACTCTATTAGGCTCTAAGTGGGGTCCACTCTGGAGCGGTGGGCATGTCAAACACATTACCGTTACCAATTTGGAGGCATTAGCGTGATGCTAATGATCGTATGGAAATAGCAGCATGAATCAATGGGAATACACTGGGCGTACACGTAGAGACAGAGGGACTCACACGGTGACGTGCACTGGATGGCTGTGGATGCGTCCCTGAACAGTTGTGTAAGTGAGTGTGCGGTTGTGCGGTAGGCAGGTCGTCCTGTCGCTCGGTTTGTGCGTCTGTTTTAAGTGCGTTCTCAGTGACATGTATGTCATCTAGCTAACAGGCTTGTGTGTGTGTGTGTGTGTGTGTGGGTGTGTGCGTGTGTGTTTGTGTGTTAGTACCTCCCCAGGCACTGGTGGTGGTGTTTAAGGAGGGGTTGCTGTGCACTGCAGGGATGAACGCTGGCTGCAGGTCAAACAGGTCGCTGTTCAGACTGGGCATACTGGGAGAGCGGAGACAGACAGACAGACAGACAGACAGACAGAGAGACATCAATACAGACAGGCATAAACACGAGATAAAAGAGAGGAAGTTAGTTTTCACCACCAGAATCCATTCGTCCGAAAGTCTACTTGATGTTTGCGTCAGCTCAACGTCTTTATGATGTCTGCATTATAAATATAAAACATAAAAATATCTGTCAGGATCATGAAAGTGATGGGCTACAGAGGGGAACTTCACACACTAGTCTATCTGTGTGTGTGTGTGTGTGTGTGTGTGTGTGTGTGTGTGTGTGTGTGCGTGTGCATGTGCGTGTGCGTGTGACCTCACGTATATAAATCCGCCTGTATGTCTAGACAGCCCCGTACTCTGGGACCCCCCTAGCTGCATTCCTTCTCAAGGTTTCTTCTTTAATAATTAAGGGAGTTTTTCTTGCCCTCGGGGGTCTTTGGTTAGGGGGGGCGTCATATAGATATGGCCTGTGAAGCCCCTTGAGACCGTAACTGTGATTAAGGGCTATACAAATAAAATGGAATTGACTTGTGCATGTGCGTGCGTGTGTGTGTGTTCTGGTGTGTGTGTGTGTGTGTGTGTGTGTGAGTGTGTTTGTGTTTGTGTGTGTTCTGGTGCGTGTGCGTGTGTGCGTTCTGGTGTGTGGGTGTGTGCGTGCGTTCTGGTGTGTGTGCGTGCGTGCGTGTGTGTGTGTGTGTACCTGTTGGATGGCGTCGGTGTGAAGAACTCTGAGCTGTGTGTGACGTGGTTGTGGTTGTTGTTGCCGCTGCTCACTGATTGGCTGCTGGGGGAGGAGGAGGGCGGAGTCTGCGTGTTCATCTCCTTCAGGCGCTGGTCCTGACACACACACACACACACACACACACACACACACACACACACACACACACACACACACACACACACACACGCACACACACACACACACACACGCACACACACACACGCACATAGACCAACACATTAGCATTTTTGCTTACAAAATTGGACCTCCCTGTCATTTTAAGTACATTTACATTTTTGTTCCCTTTTGGCAGCAACTCTGAGCCAATTAGAGTCATTCAAATGCATTAGGGCCCGCCTACCTCATGTTCATCACATGTCCACTCCAACAAACATTAAGGCAACTGCAACCACTGAGCTAAGAGCTATCGAACCACTCAGCCAATCAGAGTGCTTTTCACATCCCATGATCACATCTGCAAGTCATCTGTTTTGACGCTAAATACAAGATGAACCGTACAATATGATTGAGGCAACTCTGCTACGGGGCTAACCACTCCCTCTCGAGCACATGGAGTGTGAATGCAGCGTGTACTGCACTCGCTGCCTGCGGCACTCTCCGTCTACACCGGACATGTGAACCGGGTGTCCCGACGCGGCCGCGTGCTCCGCGCCCCGGGCTGAGGTGTTAGCATCGCGGCGCCGTCAGAGAGAGGTTGTTTTAGGAGATGGATTTCTTCAGAGGAGTGCGTCGGAGGCGGGGCTCGGCCAGAGCATCTACAGTCGGACCGCGTCCTCAGGTACTAATGGAACCAGTGTCACTGTCTGGGTCCCAGCTGGGGTCCGCCCGGGTGTGTGTGTGAGGTCCATATGGACAACAGAGCACACAGACAGCTGGGGTAAAGTATCTGGACGACCTCTGCGCGCATTCTCTCTCTCTCTCTCTCTCTCTCTCTCTCTCTCTCTCTCTCTCTCTCTCTCTCTCTCTCTCTCTCTCTCTCTCTCTCTCTCTCTCTCTCTCTCTCTCTCTCTCTCTCTCTCTCTCTCTCTCTCTCTCTCTCTCTCTCTCTCTCTCTCTCTCTCTCTCTCCTGAGAGCACACAGTAAATAATCAGCTCTTTATCTCTCTCACACACACACACACACACACAGGACAGCATGTAGGACAGGAGACGTGTTTGTATTTTAAAGCTACCTGATGCACTCAACCGGGGGAGACACACACACACACACACACACACACACACACACACACACACACACACACACACACACACACACACACACACACACACACACACACACACACACACACACACACACACACACACACGCACACACGCACACACGCACGTAAAGATATTTCCCACTTGACTTTCGGGCAATGGGCTGGCAGACTGAGCTTGACTCAGGAAGCAGCCAGGACCTCCTGATAAGATATCAGTGAGCTCTCACAGGAAAACACACTGCTAAACCTGCACACAGTTCAACCCAACCAACCCACTGTAACCTTAACTAACCTTAACTTAACCTGTAACTCGACTTCAACTACCTCAACACAAAATGGAACTACTTCAACTACAATAACTAATTGTTAGTTCTAGTTGTCGTCATGGTTTGTTCTAGTTGAAGTTCTGTCTAGTACTAGTTCTGTCTAGTTGTAGTTCTGTCTAGTTGTAGTTCTGTCTAGTTGTAGTTCTGACTAGTTGTAGTTCTTTCTAGTTGTAGTTCTGTCTAGTTGTAGTTCTGTCTAGTTGTAGTTCTGTCTAGTTGTAGTTCGTTCTAGCTTTAGTGCTTCCTCGCTGTAGTTCTCTTTAATTGTAGTTCTGTCTACTTATAGTTCTTTCTAGTGGTAACTTCTAGTTGTAGTAGGTCTTTATAGCCGTTGTTCTTGACAGCTGTAGTTCTTTATAGATGTCGTACTTGATAGCTGCAGTTCTTTACAGTTACAGTTCTTGATAGTTGCAGTTCTTTCTGCAGAAGAAGTGCACCTGGACACCCAATAACATGCCAGCACAGTGGCCAGAAAATTCATAAAATTCCTTACTCCTAAACCAAGACCAGAGGCTGCTGGGAATACCTCCAAACACAAAAGCCAGGGCCACAATCTTCCACGAACTACAGATCCTCTGCCATCTTGCTCTTTTACTACTCCAGTCGTTTAACGTTACCTAAGACGTAGCTCTCGTTGTTCTTGAACACCTCCCAGGTGACCGTGGACTGCCTACTCTCCCCCCCAAGGTTCACACCAAGCAGCCTGAAGGCTTTCAGTTTTATCTACCACCACGTATCTGGAACAATCTTCCAGAACAAACGGCCATCTGAGGTCTTGCCTTCACACTTTATTAAAAGATTAAATCAGGGCTCGGAACGATTCTGACCAAGCCACAGACTTTGTCAGCCTACTGATCAGGGTATAAAAGCTACCCATAGGATTCAGCCCTCATATGGTCTGAGCTGGTATGAATTCCATACGTCTTTCCCAGAGGGGTTTTACCAATAGTTCTGCGCTCATAAACTAATTGCATATTGATTTTTCTCACCATCTACATTCTAACACTCTCAGATACTGTGGCTTCTAAATCATAGAAAATAATAAAACTTTGTTTTATTAATATTATGTTCAAACTGGTTTTATGGTTACTGTTGTTACTTCACTCAGTTGCTTTGGGTATGTGTTAAAGTTGCTCACTCGCTTTCAAATACTGTTTCCAAGGATTCCCTGTTGACAGAAGCAGAAGCTATAAATAAATTCAATAAATAATGCATTAATAACCTGCTTATACGAGTGCTCTCACCTTGTCTAATGCTCCGCCACTCTCTATGTAGACACAAACTGCTTCTACTGCCGTCTCCAGCGTATCCATAGCAACATGCTAGCCGTGCTAAGCCCTCGACTGGGTCCTTGCTAGCGAGAAGCACGACATTCTGAAAAGGCTGCCATTTCAGGAATAACCTCTGAAAATACGCTTTTGTGCTTTGTTTATATAATTTTGTTGGCAGGTGGAAGGAAATACACACGACCAGTGGCATATAAAAAGAGAAAATAGATAGTGGAGTAGCGACCAAGGCAATGGAGCTCGGTAATTTGTACTCTAACGATCTGGGTGTCCTCGTTAACACTCTCTCGCGCTTTCTCTCTCCTTAAAAAAAGAAAAACCCCTCCAAGGTTTGTTGAATAAAGTCGAGTTGATTAAAGACTTAAAACTGGGTCTGGGAGCGACTTGGATTCCTGCAGGCGCTAGAAGTGCCAAGGTATTTAAAATATGGCTGGCACCACAGCCCAGAATCTGGAGTTAGTTCCCCACTTCGTGCTTCACTTTGTTTGTGTGTTTGTTTATTGGTACTATGGAATTTCAATTGGGCATATTATTTTGTGTGGCACCTCTCGGTAATACTTATTGTGTTCATTTAATAAATAAGAAAAAGAAAAAAAAATCGTAAAGAAATGGAAGGCTAGGTTGGGTGTGCGCGCTCAACTCTGCAGCAACACAACAGCGACACCCGGCGCTGAAAGCCCATCGTGTGTTCGCTGCTCTGGCCTCCCCGGTGTAGTAGAGCGGGGGTGGGGGTAGTAGGGCGGTGGGGTGGGGGTGTGTGGTCACCTTCAGGGCCTGCAGCCGGGCCTGCTCCTCCTCCAGCGCCTGCTGCTTCTCCTTCTCGTCCATGCGGCTGAAGCTCATCCCCGTGGTGGCCAGGGACGACACGGCGCTGGACAGCGTGGAGGCCCTGGGGGCGGAGTCACAGGGTTAGGGGCGGAGTCACAGCCGGGTTAGGGGCGGAGTATAAAGGGATTACAGTCGGGTTAGGGGCGGAGTATAAAGGGATTACAG